>NW_020838016.1:8578242-8940481 GCF_003676395.1 Aethalodelphis obliquidens | reverse complement strand
TCTGCCTTTTCATCTTGTCTATCTTTGTGAATGTGGTTTTTGTTCCACAGGCTGCAGGATTGTAGTTCTTCTTGCCTCTGCTGTCTGCTCTCTGGTGGATGAGGCTATCTAAGAGGCTTATGGATATTTCCTGATGGGAGGGACTGGTTGTGGGTAGAGCTGGCTGTTGCTCTGGTGGGCAGAGCTCAGTAAAAGTTTAATCTAGTTGACTGCTGATGGGTGGGGCTGGATTCCCTCCCTGTTGGTTGTTTGGCCTGAGGTGACCCAATACTGGAGCCTACCTGGGCTCTTTGGTGGGGCTAATCGAGGACTCTGGGAGGGCTCACTCCAAGGAGTATTTCCCAGAACTGCTTCCAGTGTCCTCGTCCCTTGGTGAGCCACAGCTGCCACCACCTCTGCAGGAGACCCTCCAACACTAGCAGGTAGGTCTGGTTCAGTCTCCTATTGGGTCACTGCTTCTTCCCCTGGGTCCCAGTGCACACTCTACTTTGTGTGTGCCCTCCAAGAGTGGAGTCTCTGTTTCCACCAGTCCTGCTGAAGTCCTGCAATCAAATCCCACTAGCCTTCAAAGTCTGATTCTCTAGGAATTCCTCCTCCCATTGCCAGGCCCCCAGGTTGGGAAACCTGACGTGTGACTCAGAACCTCCACTCCAGTGGGTGGATTTCTGTGGTATAAATGTTCTCCAGTTTGTGAGTCACACACCCAGCAGTTATGGGATTTGATTTTATTGTGATAGCGCCCCTACTACTGTCTCATTGCAGCTTCTCCTTTGTCTTTGGATGTGGGGTATCTGTTTTGGTGAGTTCCAGTGTCTTCCTGTCGATGATTGTTCAACAGTTACTTATGATTCCAGCATTCTCGAAAGAGGGATTGAGAGCATATCCTTCTACCCTGTCATCTTGAACCAATCCATTAGCTTTAAAAATATCCAGGTGCTAGGTACCTAGTGTTACAAGACAGATTCTGTAAATACCTAGCCCACACTGTCTTGATGATTCTATGTTTCTATAATAGTTTGTAATAGGGGAGATTCATATGTGCAGGTTTGTGTTTCTTTCTTAAGATTGGATTGACTCTTCAGGTTCTTTTGTGCTTCCATACACATACTGGAATTCTTTGTTCTAATTCTCTAAATAAAACAATTGGGGGCTTCCCTGGTGGCGCAGTAGTTGAGGGTCCGCCTGCCGATGCAGGGGACATGGGTTCGTGCCTCGGTCCGGGAGAATCCCACATGCCGCGGGGCAGCTGGGTCCGTGGGCCATGGCCACTGGGCCTGCGCGTCCGGAGCCTGTGCTCCGTGGTGGGAGAGGCCACAATGGTGAGAGGCCCGCGTACCGCAAAAAAAAAAAACAACCATTGGTATTTTGATAGGAAAGGGATCAAATCTCTAGATTGCCGTGAGGTGTGGAAGCATTTGAACAATACAAATTCTTCCAACCCATGAACATGGAATATCTTTCCATTTGGTTGTGTACTCTTCGATTTCTTTTATCAGTGTCTTCCAGTTTTCCGAGTACAGGTCTTTTACCTCCTGGTTTAGATGTATCCCTAGATATTTTATTTTTGTTGATGTCATTGTCATTGAGGTTGTTTTCTTAATTTCTCATTCTGATAGTTTGTTGTGAATGTATAGAAATGCAACTGATTTCTGTAGATTAATTTTTTATTCTGCAACTTAAGTGAACTTTTCGATGAGTGTTATATATTTTCGGGTGCCATCTTCAGGATTTTCTCTATAGTGTATCATGTCATCTACAAAGAGTGAGAGTTGTCATTTTTCCTCTGCCATCAGATTCCTCTTAGTTCTTGTTTTTATCATCTAATTACTATGGCTGGATCTTCCTAGACCATGTTGAATGAAAGTGGTGAGCCTCGTCAAGGTAAGAGTTAGGTTTAAGAATAACTGGCCCTCTTCCCCTTCCTGCCTCTCCATCTCTCTGAGGCCTCCAGGAAGAACAGGACTAGTCCAGGGTCACACATGACTCAGGGAGTTGACCTGGACAACTTTCTGCCACCCAGTCCTGGGCATAGTTTTTTATACTATCTGTGTACTTTGACTAGGTGTCCATTCCAATCTTTCCCAAGTTTTAATGGGAATAGTTCTATGTATATTTTGAGACAAATCCTTTATTAGTTATGTATTTGCAACTATTTTTCTCCCAACATGTGACTTGTCTTTTGATTTCCTGAACAAGATCTTTCACAGATTAAAATCTTTAATTTTATTAAGTCCACAGTATTCCTTGTTTTTCTTTCTGGATTGCCTTTTTGTATTGTGTGTTAAAACTCAAAATTCATGATCTACATGACCAAACCTAAGCTCATGTCTATTTTCTTGTCTAATTTTGAATAGTTTTGCATTTAACATTGGTCTATAAATAATTGTGAGTGAATTTGGTGTAAGTTGTAAAGTTTGCATCATGGTTTATTTCATGCCTAATAGTTTTCAATTAATTTTTCCTTATCTATTTTTAGAAAAGTTATGGGATATGGACTCCATTTCAGTGTGAATGTCCAAAAATTAATGGATTCAGCAGTTCTGCCAGCAAAGAGCACTGACTTCAGGAAACTGGGATATAGGCACTCCCGCACTTCCCGCACTGCCCACAGGGTGGTTGAGCCCACCTCTCAGACATACAGGGCATGCACTTTCTACCCTTGGACTTGGTTCCACAGGTAGAAAATTGGAACTGGAACATCCCACAGTTTCTGTCACATCCAGGGCATCCACAACACAGAAGACATAGTGGCCCCTAATATAACCTTCTCACAGTTCCTGTCAACTCCATGTGGACTCCTAGGAGGGCGATCACGTTTATGACCTTGTGTGAACTGGATCTGGGTAAGGCTTGGCCTCTGTAGCAAAGTGTGATGTTTCTCACTTGCTACTAGCAAGCGATTTATAAAATAGTGATGTTGGCACCCTAGATGGGCTATAGCCCAAACATGTATTTCAGCTCTAGGTAGTAAACATTAAGTAGAGCATATGGAGAGTGTCATTAAATTGAAAAGTAAATGTTTAATTAGTTAATTGCCTGCACTTATGAGTAGAAGAAAAAGGAAACAGTTTCAATTTTGAGGTGGCTCAGGAGAGGCTCTCTTTAGGTTTTTTAAGTTTTGGGTTTTTTTTTTTTTTTAATGGTTTTTTATTTTTGAATTTAGGGGTTTGTGTGTGTGTGTGTGTTTTTAAGAGAATAGTGTTCACAAAATTTGAGCTGCTCTTTTGCTATAAGGGAAACAGAGTGATTGGCTGACCTAAATAAATGTTTCCTTCCTCTCCACCATCTCAAAAAAAAAAAAAAGTGTGACAACGTGGTTTGGAAAGTTATTGACTTTCCAGTGATTTCAAACCTACAAAAAACTGGCAACAACAGAACAAAGTACTGTTTATCTGCATGCTTGGATCCCAGAGCCTTCCTTTCTTTACTGCACTTGCCACTTCACACAAAATACTCCAGTGTGTTTTACCCAGAAGAGGGACACTCTTCCAGGGAACCAGCACATAACCTCCAAGTGAGGAAATTATGATTTTCATGAGCACAGGATATCATTCCATTTATTTGCATCTTCAATTACTTCATCGATGTCTTTACAAATGTAAAGTGCAGTTTTTCCATGTGCAGTTCTTTCATGTCTTGGGTTAAATTTATTCTTAAGTATTTTATTCTTTGGATGTTATTGTAAATATGTTTGTTTTCATAATTTCTCTCTCTGATGATTCATTATTAGTGTATAGGAACACAACACAATTCACTAGTAGTGTATAGGACTTCTGTGTATTGATTTTGAATCCTGCACTTTACTGAATTCATTTACTAGTTATAAGAGTGTTTTGGAGGTTTGAGATGTAAAACTGGAATTAGAAATCCCACTGTTTCCACCACATCCAGGTCATTCACAACACCCAAGACATAGTGGCTACTCATAGAATCTTAACACAGTGCCCCTTAAAAATATGTCAAACCCTCCAAAGGCAAACTGCATCATCACACTGGGTGAGCAGGATCTGGGTGGGGCTTGGCTTCTTTGCCAAGATTGATGTTTTCTCTTCTTTTCTGTCCCATTTTAAAATTTAATCTTTATTTAAAATTTTTATTTATTTATTTATTTATATTAGGTAAGAAGCAGAATTATTTTTTTGTTTGTTTGTTTGTTTTTTGCGGTACGCGGGCCTCTCACTGTTGCGGCCTCTCCCGTTGCGGAGCCCAGGCTCCAGACGTGCAGGCTCAGCGGCCATGGCTCACGGGCCCAGCCGCTCCGCGGCATGTGGGATCCTCCCGGACCGGGGCACGAACCCGTGTCCCCTGCATCGGCAGGCAGACCCCCAACCACTGCGCCACCAGGGAAGCCCTGCATTGTGGTTTTAACTTGCATTTCCATCCTGTCTTTTCATCTGCTTACCGTCCATTTGCATGTCTTATGTGGAGAAGTGTCTATTTAAATGCTTTGTCCATATTTAAACTTGGGTTGTTTTTCTTTGTTGATGAGTTGTAAGAATTCATGATACACACTGGATAAAGACTCATCAGTTAGAAAATGTGGAACTATTTTCTTCCATTCTGTGCGTTGTCTTTTCACTTTCTAGATTGCTTCTTTCGATGCACAGTTTTTTAATTTTGAGGAAATCCAATCTTTTTTTCTTTGGTTGCTTGTGCATCGCTGTCAGATCTAAGAAACCATGGCTAAACCCAAAGTTGTGAAGGTTTATCGTCATGTTTTCTTGGAGATTTTATACAGTTGTCCCTCGTTATCTGTGGGAGATTGTTTCCAGGTTACCGAGAGCTTACCACAATCCGTGGGTGTTCAAGTCTTTTATATAAGATTGTATAGTATTCGCAAATAACATAGACACATTTTCCTTTATATTTTAAATCATATCTAGATTATAAGAACTAATATCATATAAATGCTATATAAATGTTGTAAATTTAATGTAAATTCTATGTAGATAGTTGTTGGCATGTGGAAAATTCAAGTTTTTCCTTTTGAAAATTTTTGGAATTTTTCCCCTAATATTTCTGATCTGGAGTTTGTTGCATCCATGGATGTGTAACCAGTAGATACAAGGGGCTGAGTAAAATTTTACTTTTTACATTGAAGTTTTTAATGTATTTTGAGATACATTTTGTGTGTGAGATGAGGTAAGGGTCCAGTTTCCTTCCTCTGCCTACGGATAGCCAATTGCCTAGCACCATTTGTTGAAAACATCATTTCCCCCCAATTTCATGCTGTTTACTCTCGTCTAAAATCAGTTCATCCTATACAGATGGCTTTATTTCTGGGATCTCCATGCAATTCCATTCATCTCTATGTATAGCTTATGCCAGTATCACAGTGTTTTATTTCCTGTTGCTGTGTACTAACATTTGAAATTGGGAAGTGTGAGCCTCCAACTTTGATTTTCTTTGTCAAAATTGTTTTAGCTGTTTGGGGTCTATTGAAATTCCATAGTTTGGGGCATCCGATTCTCCCCTTCACATGTATATACCCCAATTTCTTATGCATTCATCTTCTGAAGAAACCCTGATACCTGGAAGGTTTAGATGTTATGAGTAGAGCTTCTGTGCATAACATTGTTCTTTTTTCATTTGGATATAGTTTTTCAAAGCAGTTCTGTGAATACTGGAGGCATAAAGATGGATCTCAAGGGGTGAGACTTGCTTGGCTTTGGAAAATACTGCCAAACTGTATCTCAAGCGGCCATATTTGTGCGCCATCAGCAACGAAGGAGAGTTGCTGTTTGGCCCCATCCTCCAGTGATCGGTGTTGTCCTTTTGGGAGGAGGTTAGCAGTTCTAATATGTGTGTAGTGCTGTCTTATTGTTTTCATGTGTAATTCCCTGAGGGTATACGACGTGGATCATATTTTTGTCCACTTTGTAATCTTCTTTGGCCAGGTGTTTGTTCAGATTGTTACCCATTTTTAATGCAGCCGTTTGTTTTATCGATTTTTGTATAATGTGAGTACAAATTCTTTATCATATATGTGTTTAGCAAATACTTTTCTCCAGTTTGATGCTTATCCTTTGGTTTTTGAATTTGGTATCACTGAGTAACAAATTTTAATTTTGGAAAGTACGTGTTTTAATTTTTTTCCTCTTTTGTGTGTGGGCTTTACGTGTTGTGTGATAAAAACTCAAAGCTCATGATCTATGTGATGAAACCCATGGCATGTAGATTATCTTCTATGTTTTCTTCTATAATGTTTATAGTTTTATATTGTAAATATGTCTGTGGACAATTTTGAGTGACTTTGGGTGTAAGTTGTAAAGTTCGTGTCTACATTCATTTCATTGCGTATGGTTTCTAATTGTTCTACAACTCTTTTTGAGAAGTCATGGGATATTGGCCTCCATTCATCTGTATTTCCAAACTTTAGTGGATTCAGTAGGATGCTGAGCAGGGTACTGGGTTTCCACTGAACTGAGTGGGTGCAGCCTGCATTTCACAATTTTCCCAGCAGAGGGCGACAGGTCCACCTGGCTTACCAGTGCAGGGACTGCCTGTTTTGCCCACAGACCTGGCTCTGTGGACAGCTGACAGGAGCTGGGTCTCCTCAGGACCCGTCAGGTACTTGGCTTCAAGACAGCACTGGGCCGCACCCACACTGAGAGGAGCTCATTTTCTTCAGGACCTGCTGGGAGATTCCACTGTGTGGGGAAATTTTGAGTAAAAAGCAGGGAGAAGCCTCCTGTGTGTTGCTGACTGCTGGTGTTGCTGACTGCTGGGTGTCCGCCTTCAGAGGACCCAGTAAAGGAAGGTGTTGATGTGGAAAATTGTAGGTTTTCGTTAGTTTTGTGTGTGGTGCGGGTGGTATTCAGTGTCCTTCTTTGTTTTGTGATATTCCGTTTTCCAGGCAGTTTATTGAGGAGACTCTCCTTTCCCTGGTGTATGTCCTTGGCAACTCTGTCATAACTTCACTGATCACCTATTTGTGGGTTTATTCCTGGACTGTCTATTCTATTCCTCTTGCCCTTGAGTCTCCTTTTGTGCCATCTATACTGTTTGCTTACTGTAGATTTGCAATAGGGTTTGAAGTCAGGAAGTGAGTTTCCTCCAGCTGCTGCTCTTCCGTCTCAGGATCCCCTTGACTCTTCAGAGTCCTTTGTGCTTCCATAAAAATGTCAAGATTGTTTGTTCAGTTTTTGTGAAATAGGCCATTGGAATTTTGAAAAACATCAAAGTTAAAAAAAAAGGAAGAACGCATATGATCTTCACTTGTGTTCAGGAATTAACGCTTTACGGCATTCACTTTATTCCCTGTGTGTGTGCTCTGCACGTGCATGTGCCTGTGTGCATACATGTGCTATGCATGTGCATTGGTGTGCATTTGCACATGCACGTTAGTGGGTGCATGTGTGTGCTATGCATGTGTGTGCATTTATGTTCGTATGCTAGTTTGTGCATATATTTGTGCTGTGCAGTGCATATATAGTTTGTGTCCCTGTGCATCTGTGTCTGTACAACTGTGTGTGTTTCCTGGAGCCACTTGCAAGTTGGCTACAGGCTGAGTTGAGCCCTAGATGTGGCAGCATGCACCTGCTCAAACAATCCTGTGTGTCCATGTAAAGTTCTCAGATCTTGGGTATTTAAATGAATGGAGCAGAATGTCCTACACAGAGTCTGTCTTCCAATCACTGTAACTGTCTCAGTAATGTCCTCACACCATCTTTAGCCCCATCAGGGTCCAGCTTCAGGCTCCGTGATAGTCATCTGCCCTCGTCCCCTTTAAGCTTCAGTGTTGCTGTCAGAGAGCTAGATGAGGGCAGGGTGGCGCCCGTCCTATTGGTCTGGCCTCCAGGTTTGACTTAACTTCTATGTTCCAGTCCCCCAGCACAGCCCCAGCTCGGATAGGGCCAGCGCCTCTTTCCTCAGAGGGTCCCAATGGCCAGTCAGTGGGGTTCATTCTCCCCAAGCTCAGCATCAGGATAGGGGGATTAGCAACCCCCCGGGTCTCCTTTGTGTGGGACCCTGTGCTTCTGAAAGAACAGACACCATGCACATGGGGGCATTGGGGGGTGGCGTTCCTATCAAACATACTTTGTACATGTGCTTTAATTATTAAAGAAAAGGGCACATTGACCAGAAGTAAAGAACGTCTGTGTTAAAAACAAAGATTAAATTTCTCCCTTCCTGGGATGCCAGTCTTTGTACTCCTGCAGTGATGACTCTTTCCCAGGTGCCAAGGCCATACGGACTTACTGTGCACATGTGTACTTTTTGTTTGTTTGTTTCTTTTTTTTGAAACCTTGAAGGAATGTATATCTGACTTGTTTAATGCTCTTTGTTTTGACAAGATATAAAACTGTACTGAAAACCATGCTTCTCTGGAACAGTTCCTCAGAGTTATCTAAGAGGTTGTCTTCTGGGCTATAGTCCTCTATACTCTTTTCTATTCCTATTATAGATTGTTTATTGATTATTTTCACCAACACCATTAGTTGATGTAGTTGGCATGATATCAGAAAAACTCACCTGGAACTTATTTTGGAATTTTGCTTGCGACCAAGCATGGACACTTTGAGCCCCTCTGGCTTCAAAGCACCCTTGGGTGCTTTGGCGAGTTCTTCCTCTTATCTGGATCTCCTTGTATTAAGTGAGAGTCCATGAGTTTTATTTGAGCTGTTACCTTGAGACTTGGAGTCTTGAAGGGGTACAGTACATTTCCTAGGTGAAGAGGCTCTGGGGGGATTCCTAGGCAGAGGAACGGCGGGGGGGTTCTTCTAGATGAGGGACCTGGAGGAAATGTCTAAGCAGGAAGGCATGGAAGAAATTTTGGAGTGAACTGGGAAATTGTGCTTCTAAAGCCTACCAGCTCCTGGACAGGCAGACACCAACTGGAACTGCAGCTGGCTTCTACAATTGGTATGGAGCTGATACTGGCAAGTACTTATTGAACCCCCAAAATGACCAAGATGGAACTCTTTTGACATTCCAAAACTGATATTTGCATGCACAGTTAAACAAAGCTGGCTTGATAAAGCATCTTATCAATATTCTGACCCCGTGAGAATAAAAGTAGTCTTAGGGGAAAACTTGACGTTATAACTCTTATCATGTCCTTGCAATGCAAAGACAGCCCACATTGCCTGAGACTACAGCCTTGGCTCAATTAGTAGAATGTACAACTGAAGGGAATAAAAAGACCTTTTAAAGCACAAGCAGAAAAACTATGAGGTTTCTGTGTCTATCTGGATGTGTGTATGTCTGTCTGTATGTCATATGTATTCGTTTCTACTTCCAGATGATATCACCAAAAGGAATTTGTAAAAGAGCTCTATCTAATTGACTTAAAAGCAAGCACTTACAAATCAAATATTTCTAAATGTAACAAAAAGCTAACCCAAAGTTTTAGAGGAGCATGCGATCTAGGACTAGTCTTCAGCAAATGAAACAAGTTTAAGTTGTTAGTTTGATTAATATGAACATGTCTTTAGAGTCATCAAGTCTAATACTTTTATTTGGTGCCTAGGTTTACTAAAAGTTCATGTGATCTTTGTTACAAAATTCGTCAAAAAGAAAATTAACTTAGTATGATGATATTTTCATAAGTAATGAAACTGAGATAAATGGGATGAAAGCTTTTAGGTGAACTCTTTAAAATGATTACGTTTTATGGCATGTATACTTAAAAAGAGTTTCACCAGATTTTGGGTCCCTTGAAACTTTTTTGCTAAATCAAATTAAGTGATGGGAATTTACAGACTATTCAGATCATTTCCAATTAAGATAAAAATACTGAAACATTCATTGCTAAGCATGTCTAAATTGACCTACTTTGACTTCTTATTAGAGAAAAACTAAAGATGTTTGGGTTTATTGGACACACATCTTGTACCACATTGAGAAAAGAAATCATGCTATGAGAAAATATATGTTTCTAAAGGTTGTGGAATATGTTCAGAAGCTTGCCAATCAGGAAATGCTGGTATGACAAACATTTCACAGCGGATTGTTTCTTGGTTTTTGTTAGGGGTTAAGGTTTTTAAGGGTTAAAAATTATACATGTACTTAAAGTTAGTAGAAATAGGGACTTCCCTGGTGGTGCAGTGGTTAAGAATCCACCTGCCAGTGCAGGGGACACAGGTTCGATCCTTGGTCCAGGAAGATCCCACATGCCGCAGAGCAACTAAGCCCGTGGGCCACCACTACCAAGCCTGTGCTTTAGAGCCCACAAGCCACAACTACTGAGCCTGCACGCCACAACTACTGAAGCCTGTGTGCGCTAGAGCCTGCGCTCCACAGCAAGAGAAGCCACTGCAATGAGAAGTCCGTGCACTGCAACGAAGAGTAGACCCCGCTCACTGCAACTAGAGAAAGCCCATGTGCAGCAACGAAGACCCAAAGCAGCCAAAAATAAATTTAAAAATAAATAAATAAAATAAAGTTAGTAGAAATAATAAGGTAGACATTTAAGTATTCAAGGGGGTAAAAGATGTGTGTTTTCAGTAAAAGGAGGACTGAAAAAAGAAAATCAATTTAGTTAAGAGAAAAGAAAGTGGTATTGTCCTGAAGTGTCTCCAAGAGAGATATTAAACTAATTATGCTTATTTGGTCTATTATATTACATGGGAAATATTGTCAAGTAAAAGGTAACATTAAGCCTTCTCTTTTTCTTTTTGCAAATTTAAATTTTTTTATTTTTTATTGAAGTATAGTTGATTTACAATGTTGTATTAGTTTCAAGAGTATAGTAAAGTGATTCAATTATACGCGCGCGTGTGTGTGTGTGTCTGTGTGTGTGTCTGTATTGTTTTACATATTCTTTTCCCTTAGTGGTTATTACAAAATATTGAGTATAGTTCCCCATGCTATACAGTAGGTCCTTGTTTATCTACTTTATATATAGTAGTATATATAGGTTAATCCAAACTCCTAATTTATCCCTCCCCACCTTTCCCCTTTGGTAACCATAAGTTTGTTTTCTATGTTTGTGGGTCTATTTCTGTTTTGTATACAATTTCATTTGTATCTATTTTTAGATTCCACATATAAGTGATATCATATGATATTTGTTTTTCTCTGTCTGGCTTACTTCACTTAGTATGAGAATCTCTAGGTCCATTCAAGTTGCTGCAAATGGCATTATTTTATGCTTTCTTATGGCTGAGGAATATACCATATCGTCTTTCTTCTTTATCCATTCATCTGTTGATGGACATTTAGGTTGTTTCCATGTCTTGGCTATTGTAAATAGTGCCGCAGTAAATATTGGGGTGCATGTATCTTTTTTTAAAAAAACATCTTTATTGGAGTGTAATTGCTTTACAATGGTGTGTTAGTTTCTGCTGTATAACAAAGTGAATCAGCTATACATATACATACATCCCCATATCTCCTCCCTCTTGCATCTCCCTCCCACCCTCCCTATCCCACCCCTCTAGGTGGACACAAAGCACCGAGCTGATCTCCCTGTGCTATGTGGCTGCTTCCCACAAGCTATCTATTTTACATTTGGTAGTGTATATATATCCATGCCACTCTCTCACTTCATCCCAGCTTACCCTTCCCCCTCCGCATGTCCTCAATTCCATTCTCTATGTCTGCATCTTTATTCCTGTCCTGCCCCTAGGTTCTTCAGAACTTTTTTGTTTTTTTAGATTCCATATATTTGTGTTAGCATATGGTATTTGTTTTTCTCTTTTGGACTTACTTTACTCTGTATGACAGTCTCTAGGTCCATCCACCTCACTACAAATAACTCAATTTCGTTTCTTTTTATGGCTGAGTAATATTCCATTGTATATATGTGCCACATCTTCTTTATCCATTCATCTGTTGATGGACACTTAGGTTGCTTCCATGTCCTGGCTATTGTAAATAGAGCTGCAGTGAACATTGTGGTACATGACTCTTTTTGAATTATGGTTTTCTCAGGGTATATGCCCAGTAGTGGGATTGCTGGGTCGTATGGTAGTTCTATTTTTAGTTTTTTAAGGAACTTCCATACTGTTCTCCATAGTGGTTGTATCAATTTACTTTCCCATCAACAGTGCAAGAGTGTTCCGTTTTCTCCACACGCTCTCCAGCATTTATTGTTTGTAGATTTTTTGATGATGGCCATTCTGACCGGTGTGAAGTGATACCTCACTTTAGTTTTGATTTGCATTTCTCTAATGATTAGTGATGTTGAGCATCCTTTCATGTGTTTGTTGGCAATCTGTATACCTTCTTTGGAGAAATGTCTATTCAGATCTTCTGCCCATTTTTGGATTGGGTTGTTTGTTTTTTTGATATTGAGCTGTATGAGCTGCCTGTATATTTTGGAGATTATTCCTTTGTCAGGTGCTTCATTTACAAATATTTTCTTCCATCTGAGGGTTGTCTTTTCATCTTGTTTATGGTTTCCTTTGCTGTGCAAAAGCTTTTAAGTTTCATTAGGTCCCATTTGTTTATTTATTTTTTATTTCCGTTTCTCTAGGAGGTGGGTCAAAAAGGATCTTGCTGTGATGTATGTCATAGAGTGTTCTGCCTATGGTTTCCTCTAAGAGTTTTATAGTGTCTGGCCTTACATTTAGGTCTTTAATCCATTGTGAGTTTATTTATTTATTTATTATTTTTTTTGTGGTACGCGGGCCTCTCACTGTTTTGGCCTTTCCCGCTGTGGAGCGCAGGCTCCGGACGCGCAGGCTCAGCGGCCATGGCTCACAGGCCCAGCCGCTCCACGGCACGTGGGATCCTCCCGGATTGGGGCATGAACCTGTGTCCCCTGCATCAGCAGGTGGACTCTCAACCACTGCGCCACCAGGGAAGCCCCATTTTGAGTTTATTTTTGTGTATGGTGTTAGGGAGTGTTCTAATTTCATTCTCTTACATGTAGCTATCCAGTTTTCCCAGCACCACTTATTGAAGGGGCTGTCTTTTATCCACTGTATATTCTTCCCTCCTTTATCAAAGATAAGGTGACTATATGTGTGTGGGTTTATCTCTAGGCTTTCTATCCTGTTCCATTGATCTATATTTCCGTTTTTGTGCCAGTACCATACTGTCTTGATTACTGTAGCTTTGTAGTATAGTCTGAAGTCAGGGATCCTGATTCCTCCAGCTCCATTTTTCTTTCTCTTCAGGGTCTTTGTGTTTCCATACAATTTGTGAAATTTTTTGCTCTAGTTCTGTGAAAAATGCCAGTGGTAGTTTGATAGGGATTGCATAGAATCTGCAGATTGCTTTGGGTAGTAGAGTCATTTTCACAATGTTGATTCTTCCAATCCAAGAACATGGTATATCTCTCCATCTATTTGTATCATCTTTAATTTCTTTCATCAGTGTCTTATAATTTTCTGCATACAGATCTTTTGTCTCCTTAGGTAGGTTTATTCCTAGATATTTTATTCTTTTTGTTGCAATGGTAAATGGGAGTGTTTTCTTGATTTCACTTTCAGATTTTTCATCATTAGTGTATAGGAATGCAAGAGATTTCTGTGCATTAATTTTGTATCCTGCTAATTTACCAAATTCATTGATTAGCTCTAGTAGTTTTCTGGTAGCATCTTTAGGATTCTCTATGTGACAGCTTTACTTCTTCTTTTCCAATTTGGATTCCGTTTATTTCTTTTTCTTCTCAGATTGCTGTGGCTAAAACTTCCAAAACTATGTTGAATAATAGTGGTGAGAGCGGGCAAACTTGTCTTGTTCCTGACCTTAGTGGTAATGGTTTCAATTTTTCACCATTGAGGGAGATGTTGGCTGTGGGTTTGTCATATATGGCCTTTATTATGTTGAGGAAACTTCCCTCTGTGTCTACTTTCTGGAGGGTTTTTATCACAAATGGGTGTTGAATTTTGTTGAAAGCTTTCTCTGCATCTATTGAGAGGATCATATGGTTTTTCTCCTTCAGTTTGTTAATATGGTGTATCAAGTTGATTGATTTGTGTATATTGAAGAATCCTTGCATTCCTGGGATATACCCCACTTGATAATAGTGTATGATCGTTTTAATGTGCTGTTGGATTCTGTTTGCTAGTATTTTGTTGAGGATTTTTGCATCTATGTTCATCAGTGATATTGGACTGTAGTTTTCTTTCTTTGTGACATCTTTGTCTGGTTTTGGTATCAGGGTGATGGTGGCCTCACAGAATGAGTTTGGGAGTGTTCCTCCCTCTGCTATATTTTGGAAGAGTTTGAGAAGGATAGGTGTTAGCTCTTCTCTAAATGTTTAATAGAATTTGCCTGTGAAGCCATATGGTCCTGGGCTTTTGTTTGTTGGAAGATTTTTAATCACAGTTTCAATTTCAGTGCTTGTGATTGGTCTGTTCCTATTTTCTATTTCTACCTGTTTCAGTCTCAGAAGGTTGTGCATTTCTAAGAATTTATCCATTTCTTCCAGGTTGTTCATTTTATTGGCATAGAGTTGCTTGTAGTAATCTCATGATCTTTTGTATTTCTGCAGTGTCAGTTGTTACTTCTCCTTTTTCATTTCTAATTCTATTGATTTGAGTCTTCTCCCTTTTGTTCTTGATAAGTCTGGCTAATGGTTTATCCTTTTGTTTATCTTCTCAAAGAACCAGCTTTTATTTTTATTGACCTTTGCTATCATTTCCTTCTTTTCTTTTTCATTTATTTCTGATCTGATGTTTATGATTTCTTTCCTTCTGCTAACTTTAGGTTTTTTTGTTCTTCTTTCTCTACTTGCTTTAGGTGTAAGTTTAGGTTGTTTATTTGAGATGTGTCTTGTTTCTTAAGGTAGGCTTGTATAGCTATAAACTTCCCTCTTAGAACTGCTTTTGCTGCATCCCATAGGTCTTGGGTCGTTGTGTTTTCATTATCAGTTGTTTCTAGGTATATTTTGGTTTCCTCTTTGATTTCTTCAGTGATCTCTTGGTTATTAAGTAGTGTGTTGTTTAGCCTCCATATGTTTGTATTTTTTACAGATCTTTTCCTGTAATTGATATCTAGTCTCATAGTTTTGTGGTCAGAAAAGATATTTGATATGATTTCAGTTTTCTTAAATTTACCAAGGCTTGATTTGTGAACCAAGATATGATCTATCCTGGAGAATGTTCCATGAGCACTTGAGAAGAATGTGTATTCTGTTGTTTTTGGATGGAATGTCCCATAAATATCAGTTAAGTCCATCTTGTTTAATGTATCATTTAAAGCTTGTGTTTCCTTATTTATTTTCATTTTGGATGATCTGTCCATTGGTGAAACTAGGGTGTTAAAATCCCCTACTATGATTGTGTTACTGTCAATTTCCCCTTTTATGGCTGTTAGTATTTGCCTTATGTGTTGAGGTGCTGCTATGTTGGATGCATAAATACTTACAATTGTTATATCTTTTTTTTGGATTGATCCCTTGATCATTATGTAGTTTCCTTCTTTGTCTCTTGTAATAGTTTTTGTTTTAAAGTCTATTTTGTGTGATATGAGAATTGCTGTTCCAGCTTTCTTTTGATTTGCATTTGCATGGAATATCTTTTTCCATCCCCTCACTTTCAGTCTGTATGTGTCCCTAGGTCTGAAGTGGGTCTCTTGTAGACAGCATATATATGGGTCTTGTTTTTGTATCCATTCAGCCAATCTGTGTCTTTTGGTGGGAGCATTTAATCCATTTACATTTAAGGTAGTTATCGATATGCATGTTCCTATTACCATTGTCTTAATTGTTTTGGGTTTTTTATTGTAGGTCTTTTCCTTCTCTTGTGTTTCCTGCCTAGAGAATTTCCTTTAGCATTTGTTGTAAAGCTGGATTGGTGGTGCTGAATTCTCTTAACTTTTGCTTGTCTGTAAAGCTTTTAATTTCTCCATCAAATCTGAATGAGATCCTTGCTGGGTAGAGTAATCTTGGTTGTAGGTTTTTCTCCTTCATCACTTTAAATATGTCCTGCCACTCCCTTCTGGCTTGCAGAGTTTCTACTGAAAGATCAGCTGTTGACCTTATGGGGATTCCCTTATGTGTTATTTGTTGTTTTTCCCTTGCTGCTTTTAATATTTGTTCTTTGTAGTTTGATTAATATGTGCCTTGGCATGTTTCTCCTTGGATTTATCCTGTATGGGACTCTCTGTGCTCCCTGGACTTGATTAACTATTTCCTTTCCCATATTAGGGAAGTTTTCATCTATTATCTCTTCCAATATTTTCTCAGTCCCTTTCTTTTTCTCTTCTTCTTCTGGGACTCCTATAATTCGAATGTTGGTGCGTTTAATGTTGTCTCAGAGGTGTCTGAGACTGTCCTCAATTCTTTTCATTCTTTTTTCTTTATTATGCTCTGCAGTAGTTATTTCCACAATTTTATCTTCCAGGTCACTTATGTGTTCTTCTGCCTCAGTTACTGTGCTATTGATTCCTTCTAGAGAATTTTAAATTTCATTTATTGTGTTGTTCATCATTGTTTGTTTGCTCTTTAGATCTTCTAGGTCCTTGTTAAATGTTTCTTGTATTTTCTCCATTCTATTTCCAAGATTTGGGATCATCTTTACTATCATTTTTGTGAGTTGTTTTTCAGGTAGACTGCCTATTTCCTCTTCATTTGTTAGTTCTGGTGGGTTTTTACCTTGCTCTTTCATCTGCTGTGTGTTTCTCTGTCTTCTCATTTTGCTTCACTTACTGTGTTTGGGGTCTCCTTTTTGCAGGCTGCAGGTTTGTAGTTCTCCTTGTTTTTCGTGTCTGCCCCCAGTGGGTAAGGTTGGTTCAGTGGGTTGTATAGGCTTCCTGGTAGAGGGGACTGGTGCCTGTGTTCTGCTGGATGAGGCTGGATCTTGTCTTTCTGGTGGGCAGGTCCGAGTCCGGTTGTGTGTTTTGGGGTGTCTGTGACCTTATTATAATTTTAGGCAGCCTCTCTGCCAATGGGTGGTGTTGTGCTCCTGTCTTGCTAGTTGTTTGGCATAGGTTGTGCAGCACTGTAGCTTGCTGATCGTTGAGTGGAGCTGGGTCTTAGCATTGAGATTGAGATCTCTGTGAGAGCTTTCGCTGTTTGATATTACTTGGGGCTGGGAGGTGTCTGGTGGACCAATGTTCTGAACTTGGCTCTCCCACCTCAGAGGCTCAGGCCTGACACCCAGCCGGAGCACCAAGACTCTGTCAGCCGTGCGGCTGGTCTTCTTAAAGCCGGGCCACCTGCAGCAGCCTGACCAATGGAATATTCAAGTTGGAAATGTTGCCTTAGCACTGGGTGCTAGAGGAGATCTCCATCACTCCATACCAGAAATAAAAAAGGATGGACAACTCCCTTATACGTTGTAAAGACTTCTGACAATGGCAAAAAATCAGTTCAATGGGGGCAAGGAAAGTCTTTTCAACAAATACAGGAGAAATAATTGGTTATGCATATGGAGAATCTTGAGCTTTACTTCTTAGCCATGATGCACAGTTAAATTCTGTTCCTCCAGGGAAAATTTCAGGGCCCTGCCCCTGCCACCACCAGTAATAGAGATGGCTTGGGAAGCATTAGAACCACCTCTAAGCTGGGGTTTTTATGAATCTGAAGTGGCTCCTCCACCGTCTCTTTCCCTTTCTGCCAACGGAAGCAGAAGACTCTGAGGCTTTAGAACAGGGCCGTGCTCCTCAGCATGGTCGAGGTCATCAAAAATGAGGAAAGTATGAGAAGTTGTCACAGCCAAGAGGAGCCTTGGCTTCCCATGGCCAGCCGGGCCCGCATCCCCGGCAAGAATTGGCTCCCAGGCCCGACGTTTCCAGGTACCCGGAAGGGGGAGCGCATTATCTTTTTGAATTATGGTTTTCTCTGGATATATGCCCAGGAGTGGGATTGCAGGATCATACAGTAGCTCTATTTTTTGTTTTTTAAGGAGCTTCCATACTGTTTTCCACAGTGGCTGCACCAATTACATTCCCACCAACAATGTAGGAGCGTTCCTTTTTCTACACACCCATTTACAAATGCTGCACCTGGCAAGGGGTTAATCTTCAAAATGTACAAACAGCTCATGCAGCTCAATATCAATAAAACAACCCAATCAAAAAATGGGCAGAAGATCTCAACAGCCATTTCTCCAAAGAAGACACAGAGTTGCCAAAAGGCACATGAAAAGATGCTTAACATCGCTAATTATTAGAGAAATGCAAATTAAAACTACAGTGAGGTGTCACCTCACACCAGTCAGAATGGCCGTCATAAAAAGGTCTACAAAAAAGCTTTCTTTATATTATGTCTAAAGTATGTATTATCAGTGTTCCAGAAGTTATATGAAATTCCTGGAAATTTTATACATCCTGACATAGAACGTTCTCTGTCATCAAAATTGAGGTTCATGCTAAAGGGACTGAACCCGAGTATTAGGGAAATGCCCTTTCATGCAAAGGCAACAACAGAATGTCAAGATTATAGCTCCTGCTGGTAAAGGCCATTCAGTGTCTACAAAAAAATTAACCCTCATTGACAGACTTTTGCCATCCTGATGTCCTTGTAACATGGCAACAGTCTGCTCCTACATCAGAAATTAAGATGGGTAAGCAATGCTGTTAATTAAACAGTCAGGGCTGTGGGAAACGCAAAACAGCCTCTTGGTTCTTCCTGGCTCCCTGGAAAACCCCATTATATTTGATGTGTGAAAGCCTTCCCTGGCTGCAAGGCTGATGCACTCATAATGATAAAGAAACTGTTAGAAAATGTGTTTTCCGCTTGGTATACTTTCCACAATCTCCAGCGAACAAGGCGGCACCCACTTCACTGGACAAGTCATACAAGCCTTAACAAAAACCTCATCAACTTCTGAACTTAATCATCAGGCAAGGTCAACAAAACTAATAGAAAAACTGGACTCAAGCAGAACAAAAGTTAATTACATGGGACTGAATGAACTGATAAATATGATTATCATTTATATGACTTTTTGTCTGAACTATGACTGGCTTTTAAACTCTGTTTTCCAGATAGAAGAAAACCTTTCCCTTTAAGCTAATCATGACTGATAGCAGTTTGGTAAAACATACGTTTGTAACCAGAATGGAAGCATTTATCTCTTCTCTCTACCTGATTCCCCCTGAATTTAGAATCTCTTCGGTTCCTAGTAGGCTTTCCAAGTGAAAAAGGAAGGCCACTTCCTGGCAGAAATAAGAACCTCAAGATATTTTGGAACTTGAGAAGGGAGGAATGCACCTAAATCTGTAGGTATTGTAGGTAGAATCCAATGGCATGGCCTTCCTGGCCTTGAGAGGCCTTTGAAAACTTCAATTCGAGATCCCTTATGAAAAGTTCCAATAAAGGCCAATTTAACAGAGCCTATATGATCAATTACACTTATGTAGATAATCAGGCCAAGTGTATAGAAACCAGACTTAGTTTGCAAAAAACAAAAAATCTTAAATGACTATGGTCGAAATGAAGATAATTTAGAGAGAAAAATTGTTTCAGTAATACACCTTTGTAGATATTGAGGTTTTATATATACTGAGGTGTTGTATTTACTACCTACATCCAAGAAACCACTTTGTTGTTATGTCACATTATTGTAAAGTTTAATTGAATTATTAAAAGGATATTCGAAGCTCACTTCTGAATCTGATCACAGTGATCTATCTTTGGATGAAGGTCAGGTGCTCCATGACCTGCACCTAGGAGATTGTGCATACTGGAAAAGATATCATTTAAAGGACTGTCTCCAACCTAAAGGGAAGGATTCTTATCAGGTACTCTTAACTAGATCATACACAGTGAAACTGAAGGGAATGAACTCTTGAATTCATATTTCCCACTTAAAAGGGGCCTCTGCATCGGACTGGTTTACAGAGGGGACTGCTAACCTCAAACTCACCTTAAAACAACCATCAGGCCAGGTGGAGAAGCTGACGACAACAGTGGTCGACAGCTGACCCAAGTATCCAGGCCAGGCCTGTGAGACCCATCCTACTGGTCCAATAGAAGTTATTCAAATGTTTGTCTTCCTATCAAAATTGAAAGTTACTCTTTTACTTCTAGCTATACTTTTGCCCCAGTATTCAGGATGGGAAGAAAATTTTTTAGTAAAGCCGTCACAAAGCGTATATACTGGGATAGGCCCTTCATAATACAATACCGATCCCTGACTTTTCAGATGTTCCTCATGTTACCACTCACCCAGACCAACTTCCCTCTGACCTAATCTTTCAAGTTTAAATTCTTCAACATATTAGTATGTCCATTCCTTATCTGATACTATCTTCAGTTCTTAGAGACTGAGCGCAACTTACCCCGAACCCCCTCCCTTTCTTCCTTACTTCATTGAAAAATGTTTTAATAGCTGACAAATAGAAGGTTTATGTTTATTAGAACATTATGCTACCCCATTGTCTATACATCAGGAAAGAGATGAACCTCCTTTCTCTCTTCTTTACAGGGTCAAGCAATCTATGTTAGCAAGATAGCAAGACACCGGTGGCAAAATCTTTGTGGCATCTTGGTTCGTAATGCAGGAGTGTATGTACACAGAGATGATCAGACATTTATCAGCCACCATTGGTCAAATAGCTGAAAAGACTGCACTGCAGCACAACAGACATCCCTAATTCCTTAGCCCAATTAGAATTAGATAATTGGGTTGTCTTAGATTTTCTAGTCCTCACACTTACGGGTTAAATTTTTTTTTATTAGAATGGAGATAATAGTAACCTGTGCGACCTTGTTATTACAATGATAATTCCCGAGATAATGGTCAGTAGAATGATAGTAAAAACAATAGGGTTTCTTAGTACTGAAAGGATACAAACCAACATTCTTGGGGTATGGGCCCAATAGCTCAGTTAGCTGACTTTATTCTAGAATGTAGTACAAACTGATAGCATGAAGAATTTAACATTAAGGGTAGGTTCAATTTCTATGATTCTGGAAATAAGAGCGTTTAAACCTCTATTATTTACTCTGTCAAAGTAACTCTTTCTTCAGACATAATATGTTTGTGGTAGGATGCCTGATGTGATGACAGGTAGTGAAACTTCTTGTATACACAGGGCTAATGTTAGTGGTAAAATTTTTTCATAAGAGATATATATGCTGATCGTATATACATGTGGCTGATTCACTTTGCTGTACAGAGGAAACTAACACAACATTGTAAAGCAGCTATAATCCAATAAAAAAATTTGTGCGTAGGATGCTTGAATTCATAGAAAGGAGACAGCTAGGAGTGCTTTAAGGATGACATTGGCTGTATAGAATTCTGGCATATGGGGGTTGTCAAATGCTCCTAAAAATAGGGTTGTTGTGAAAATATTTATTACAATGATATTGACATATTCTGCTAGGAAGAACAGGGTGAATGCGTCTGCTATGTTTTCTACATTGAACCTAAAGACAGGTTTTGATTCTACTTCTGCTCAATCAAATGCAGCTCTGTTGGTTTCTGCTAGAGTAGAGATAAACATGCTGGCTAGTGGTCAGGATGGGAAATTTAGTCAAAGGCATTCTTGTGTAATAATTACTGTTGAAAGTGTAAATGATCCATTTATCAGTAGGACTGATAAGAGAATAGTTGCTGCTGTTACTTCTATGACACTGTGCTATTGCCTGTAGACCTCCGATGACTGTGTTTTTTTTTTTTTTTTTTTTTTTTTTTGCGGTACGCGGGCCTCTCACTGCTGTGGCCTCTCCCGTTGCGGAGCACAGGCTCTGTTCGCGCAGGCTCAGCGGCCATGGCGCACGGGCCCAGCCACTCCGCGGCATGTGGGATCCTCCTGGACCGGGGCATGAACTCGTATCCCCTGCATCGGCAGGCAGACTCTCAAACACTGCGCCACCAGGGAAGCCCCAACTGTGTATTTTGAATCCGAAGCTCATCCAGATCAGAGGATAGTAGAAATGGCGAGGTTTGATATGACTGCTATAAATAGCACACCTAGGTTTATATTAACTAGCAGATAGGGCATGGGGAGAGGAATTCATATTGTGAGAGCCAGGGTTTAGAGCCATTACTGAGGATGTAATAATACATACATAAAATGAGATCGATGGTCATAGTGGTTCTTTAATACATAGTTTGACTGCATCAGCAAAGGGTTGTAATAATCCATAAGGGCTGATGATGTGTGGCCCCTTCTGGTTTTGTATATAGCCTAGGACTTTCTGTTCAATGAATATGACGAACGCTACAGTGAGTAAAAGTGGAATAATGAGTGAAAGAATGCTGATTATATGTATTTTCTTAGGAAAAGGACTTGAACCTCTGCGGAAAAATGTTTTAGTTTTACGCAATTTACTGGACTCTGCCACCCTAACAAACCCTGCTCTATAGTGGGGTATGTATCAATTAATTGAATTGAAATAATATCATCAATTAATTTGAAGAACGTTTTATAACGAAGGCCTTATTTCTCTTGTTCTTTCATGCTGGGAGAAATCTAGAAGAGAAACTGACCGGGATGACTCTAGTCTGAACTCAGATCACATACATAGGACTTTAATCGTTGAACAAACAGATCATGAGCAGCAGTTATACCATTCAGATGTACTGATCCAGCATCAAGGTCATACATCCTATTGTCAATATGAACTCTAGAATAGGATTGTACTGTTATGCCTAGGGTAACTTATTCCACGTATCAGTATTTTGGATTAATAATGATAAAGCATTTTGACTAGTTGGTCTAAATTTGAATCACTCAGAGGTTGTCTTATTCTCCAAGGTCACCCCAACCAAAATTGTTAATCCGTTAAAAGCTATGTTATCCTTTAAAGTTCAGTTATTGTTTATTTTTTTGGATTAAGTAATCAATTAAAGCTCCATAGGGTCTTCTCATCATATATTATTCCCACCTCTTCATGGGAAGGTCAATTTCACTGATTAAAAGAGACAGTAAAACCCTCGTGTGACCAATTATACAAGGCCTCATTTAGAGAAAAAAATGACTATGCTACCTTTTCCACACATAGGGTACTGTGACCATTAAACAAGTGTCACTGGGCAGGCAGTGCCTCTAATACTAGAAGTGCTGGAGTTAATGTTTTTCATAAACAGGCAGGGTTTGTGATTTCCCAGTTCCTTTTGCTTTTTAAAAATTTTTCCTTAAATGCATGCCTGTGTTGGGTTAATAATGGTTTTAATAAATAATTAGGTAATGGTTTACGTTGATTTTACTGCTAACTATCAGCGGGTTATTCATTCTGATATAAGCTTATGCCAGGAGAAATATTTCTTGTTACTCATATAGACAGTATTGCTTCTATTAATTAATAGATTAGTCCCTTATTAATTTTGGGGTTGGTTTGTATACTATTGGTATTATGATGAATATGTGGTTGACCTTGAATGCTTTCTTAATTAGTGGCTGGTTTTAAGCCAGCTGTGGTATTGTTTATGCTTACTCTCTAGGGAACTTTGTAACTAAAAGCTGTACCTTTTTAGAATAACATTTAAAATTATGTTAAAAGTGATGTTTATTTGTTTGTTTTTTGCGGTGCGCGGGCCTCTCACTGTTGTGGCCTCTCCCATTGCGGAGCACAGGCTCCAGACGCGCAGGCTCAGCGGCCATGGCTCACGGGCCCAGCCGCTCTGCGGCATGTGGGATCCTCCCGGACCGGGGCATGAACCCGCGTCCCTTGCATTGGCAGGCGGACTCTCAACCACTGCGCCACCAGGGAAGCCCGACCTAACGTTTTTATGTCTGATAATTATGCTTATTGCGGTATTGTTCTTTACCAGGGTATCCTGAGGTTGGTGATATTTAGGGCTGGTGAGGTTCATCAGAGTTTATCAGTTATAGAATAGGCTCCTCTATCGGAGTATGAATCAGTGCCAAGTCCTTTGAATTTTAAGCTAGTAGATGCTAGTAGTACTCTGATGCTAAGAATAGTGGCTTAACTAATCCCAGTCTAGATCTTAGCTGTCCTGTAATCAGAAATGTTAAAGTCACTTTCATCGCTTTTTATTTTAGCTATGGCTTTTTGCAGCTTAGCGAGGACATCATTTTATTTTGGGGGTAATCTTTAACATGCTTTACACTGGATTTCTACTAGCTTGGGTTAATCTTATGACCGAGGTGGCTGACATGAAAGTTACCAACCCTAATTAGTTCATATAACTTACCCAGACTTCCATTTTGGGCTTAATTTTTATCAACGTCCATTCCCATGGGGGCGTAGTTTAGCGAGTTGTTTTGAATTGCATTTTAGTGCGCTTGATGCCTTTTAATCTCTTTTGATTTAGAGGCATTCTCACTGGGATGCAGATACTTGCATGTGTAATTTCATGTGAAATTAATGGAAAGGCTAGGATCAAAGCTATGTGTTTATGGAGTTAGTAAACTCACCCAGGCATTTACAGGGCCTTGCTCTAATTATTAAACTCCATCAACAAGTTGAGTAGGATTTGTACGTATCACATTTATGTACTTAATTGATGCATGGATATTCAGTGTACTAGTTTGGGTTGTGTTAAAATTAGTATTGAAATTTATTTTTTTCTTGTGGAGATTATTAAAATGTCATTTTTATTTTAAATTTTATTCAAGGTAAATGGCAGATTGAGGGGGACGTCTGTCTATATAAGCCTTATATATCTAAGTAATTCAATGGTAGAGTTAGGAGGCTAGTTTGTAGTTGTACTAACTTTGGGCTGGTGAAGTGAAGGCAGTAGGTTTATTGAATGAGTTAGTTGAATCTTATATAGTTCTATGCTTTGACTTGTTTTGGGGGTTTGGCAGGGTGATAATTGTATATAAATTATGAGAATTAGCAGGGCTAGGGGTTTGATTAAGCAAGCTATTTACCTGATATGAGTGTGCATGTGTACAAAAGTGTGTAATTGCTCAATATCCTGTGACCACTGACTCAATAACATATGATGTTAAGAGTCTCATGCCCTACCGACTGAGCTAGCTGGGCACGTGGTGGGAAGCAGCTGCACGGCACAGGGAGATCAGCTCGGTGCTTTGTGACCACCTAGAGGGGTGGGATAGGGAGGGTGGGAGGGAGGGAGACGCAAGAGGGAGGAGGTATGGGGATATATGTATGCGTATAGCTGATTCACTTTGTTATAAAGCAGAAACTAACACACCATTGTAAAGCAATTATACTCCAATAAAGAAGTAAAAACAAAAACAACAAAAAACATATGATGGTAGATGATGTTGGAAAATAATATTCAGTTTCAGCTCAGCTACAAATTTCTTGACGGTGTGAAGGCCGCTATGGCCATAGCATGTCACAGAACCTCCCCACCCACACCAGTTCCAAATACCAAAAGCATGAAACCAGTTATGTGTGAGCCTGGGCTGATTAGTCATTAGTCCATCGAGGTATATTAATGAAGGCGAAAGAGTGGGTGATTTTAGGTGAGATGGTCCTGAAATAAGAACCAGATGCCATTCGTTTATAGGAATCCCCATGGTTCATGAGCCTAGAATGAGGAGAGAGGCATATCTGTGGGTGGGTTGAAGGTTTATCGTGGCTAGATGATTAAGCTCTGGTTACAGGTTATGATAAACATGTTGAGTGGAAATGATTTGATTTTATGTGGTATGTATGATAAACATAGGTCCTATATAATATCAGTCACTTCAATTACCCCTGTGAATATTTGTGGGGACTGGAATCTAATGTGAATTGAAATGTTTAATGCATTATGTAGTATCAATAAGCTGATGTACATGCTTATACACATGCAGTAGATAATTCATGATTATACATATGTATTACGTATGAGAAATCATATGTACTTACTTATGTGGAAGAGCACATAGTGCACAAAGTACATAGGAATGTTAGTGTAATGTTAGTGTCCCATAAGCAAGTTGTTCAGGGAATCGTTTAAGTAGAATTTCAGTTTTGGGTGCTGATGGTGGAGCTGGAGTTTCTTGCTTGAGTCTTAGGGAGTTATGCTACTCTCCTTTTCTGGTTTAGAAGAACCAAATAATAAATATACTACAAAAACTCTTCATTTTAGGAGGTTATTTTCAATAATGCTTATTAGTGGCATAAGGACTGTAATTCTAAGAAAGTATAGAGTAGATCCCCTTTGTCCGATGATAACAGAATGGTGATCAGTGGTTTGTCTTCCAATCCATGTTAATGTTCATAGGTCCACTACAAGTACTCTGAATAAACATTGGCTAAGAGGTCATAATATTATACTTTGTTGCTTTGCTGTATGAAGTTTTGGGAAGATTGAGGAATGAGATGGCTAATGCTAGTACCTCTCCTACTTGTTGTGAATGGATCAAGAATTGCATAGGAAAATAAGAAGTATCATTCTCGTTTGATGTGAGGGGGAGTGTTGAGGATGTTAGGTGGAATATAATTGTCTGGGTCCCCTAGTAGGTCATGTGAGACTAGTAGTAGTATTAATAAGCTTTTAATTGGAACAAGGTAACCAAGATATCTTTAATTGTCTAGTATGGATGAAGTGGGATTTTGTCCATATAAGATGAGATCCCTCTTGGACTGTTAGAGCCTCTTTCATGAAGGAATAATAGGTGAAGAACTGTTAAAGCTGCAATAATGAATGGAAGGATAAAGTGGAAGGTGATGAATAGGGTAAGGGTGGCTTTATCAACTGAGAATCCTCCTAAGATTCAATTGACTAGGTTAATGCCAATGTAAGGAATTGTTGAAAGGACATTTGTAATGACCATTGCTCCTCAAAAGGATATTTAGCGTCATGGTAAGACATAACCTGTAAATGCTGTGGCTATTACCTTAAATAGTACGATAATTCTGATGTCTCATATTTCTAGGAAGGTGTAAGATCCATAATACAGGCCCCTCCTTACATGGGTAAATAAGCAAACAAAGAATAGGAAATGTCGGTTTGCATATAAATATCAGATGATTCATCCGTAGTTTACGTTTCAGTAGATATGCTTAACTGAAGAGAAGGCAGTTATTGTATCTGATGTATAGTGTATTGCTAGGAATAACCATGTTAAGATTTGTAAAATTAAATAAATATCAAGCAGGGAAGGAAAATTTCATCATGATGAGATTTGATGGGGCTGGTAGATCAATAAATGCATTGTTAACAATTTTGATTAATGGGTGGGATTTTTAAATGTTGGGCATTAGTGTTCTTATAGTTGAAATATAATGATGATTTTTCAAGTCATTGGCCATGGTTACATTCCATGTAAGAATAATGATGACAGGGACTTCCCTGGTGGTCCAGTGGTTAAGAATCTGCCTGCCAATGCAGGGGACACAGGTCCGAGCCCGGGAAGATCCCACATGTCACAGAGCAACTAAGCCCGTGCGTCACAACTACTGAGCCTACACTCTAGAGCCCGTGCGCCACAACTACTGAAGCCCTTGTGCCTAGAGCCCATGCTCTGCAACAAGAGAATCCACCGCAATGAGAAGCCCGCGCACCGCAACAAAGAGTAGCCCCCGCTCGCAGCAACTAGAGAAAGCCCATGCGCAGCAACGAAGACCCAACACAGCCAAAAATAAATTAATTTAAAAAGAAAAAAGAATAATGACATAGATTGTATTTATTTTAAGTACTATTTTGGTAGTTAGTTTTGTAGGTTTTTCTTCAAAACCTTCACAGGTTTATGGTGGGCTTGGGTTAATTGTGAGTAGTGTGGTGTTGTAATGAATTGTGGTAGATCGTTTTTGTGCTTAATGGTTTTTAAAATTTACTTAAGGGGAACGTTAATAGTTTTTGGTTATGCAACAGCTATGTCTACTAAGCAGGATCCTGAGGTTTGAGATTCTGATAAAACCCTCTTAGGTATATTTCTTTCATGTCATGATGGACATGCAAATTAAACTCACAATGTGAACATCCATTCACATACAATAAATGGTCATAATCAGGAACAAACAAATTAAAATGCTGGCAACAATGTAGAGAAATTGGAACCCTGACACATTGCTTATGGAAATGTAAAGTGGTGCAGACAATATGTACAGTAGCGTGGCACTTCCTCAAAAAGATAAAAGCACAATTAGAGTTGGGTTCAAGAACTCTACTCCTAGAAATATGCCACAAAGAAGAGAAAGCAGGTGTACAAACAAAAACTTGTACACGAATATTCATAGCAGCCTTGTTGACATTGGCCCAATGGTAGAAACAATTCGAATATCCATCAGTGGATGAATGCATAAGCAAAACAGGGTAGATCTATAAACTCCCATATTATTCTGCCACATACAGAAATAGAGTAAGATGCTGCAGTGGATGTGGAAAACAGTATGGCGTTTTGTCAGACACTTAAGTTAACGTATGATCACATCAAAATCCAACCCACAGGCTCACGTCGGCTCTCACCAGCTGTTTCAAACCTAGGGAAACGTCTTTTTGCATTATGATCCTGTTTTCTTCTTTTGGAACCATGACTGATACATCTCATCAACTTCACAACCTTGATGGATTGAAAAGTGCACAGGATATGATCTGGTTTGCCTTTTCTGTATGGTAACAAGTATCAGTACTTCATTCATTTTTATTTCTTGTGATTAATTGTACATACCAATTACCATTTAAAACATTGTAAGTGCAAAATTCTATGGCGTTAACCACATTCACATTGTTGTACAAATAACCTCAGCATCCACGTTCAGAACTTCTCCATTTTCACGGTGACTCTCTGTGGCCATTTGACACTAATTCCCTTTAGCCCCTGGCAACCGCATTTTGAATACTTCCTTTGAATCTGACTTCTCTGGATAACTCCTATAAGTGGAATCATATCGTTTTTGTCCTTTCGTGACAGGGCTATTTCACTTCTCCTAATGGCTTCAAGATTCATATATATTGTAGCACATGTCAGAATTTTCTGAATTTTTAAGGCGGAATGACATTCCTTTGTGTGTACACCACGTTCAGTTTATCCATTGATCCATCAATGGATGGAGACTTGGTTCACTTCCACCTTTCGTTACTATGGTTAATGCTGCTGGGAAGATGGCTGTACCCATATCTGTTCCAGTCTTTGTTTTCAATATCTTGGGTATATACCCTGATGTGGAATGAATGGATCGTACGTTAATTCTCTAATGAAGTTTTTGAGGAACTGCCATACTTGTTTCCACTGCACCATTTCTCTTGATCCCTTTTATGGCAGAATAATACGGCGATTTATGGACCAACTGCATTTTGTTTATCCATTTACCCATTGGTGGACATTTGCATTGTTTCTTCCTTTTGAATATTGTGAACAGCGCTGCTATCAATAGATGTGTACACCTGTGTTTAATACTTTCTGTTATTTATTCTAGGAGTGGAGTTGTTGTTCCATCTGGTAATTGTATATTCATATTGAAAACATAGGTTGCGCTCTTTTCCATGTCCACAATAATGATTAACGGTTCCACTGTCTCTGCATTTTTGCCAATATTAGTTACTGTTAATTTTCTTGATTATAACTATTTTAGTGTATGTGAAGTAGTTGTTGCATTGTGGATTTAATTTGCATTTCCATCCTATCTTTTCATCTGCTTGTTGACCATTTGCATGTCTTGTATAGAGGCGGGTCTGCTTAAGTCTTTTTTTCATATTTAAAACAGCTTGTTTGTTGATGAATTGTACAATAACAGTTCTTGATATATACTGGATAAAGACCCATCCGATATATAATGTGGAATTATTTTCTTCCATTCTGTGGGCTGTCTTTTCACTTTCTGGATTGGATCTTTTGATGCACAAAAGTTTGATGTACAAAGTTTTCCATTCTGAGGAAATCCAATCGGTTTCTTTGTTGTTGCTTGTGCTTTGCTGTCAGATCTAAGAAACCATTGCTAAATCCAAGTATATGAAGGTTTATTCTCATGTTTTCTTGGAGATTTTACAGTCTTCCCTGGTATTAGTGGGGGATTGGTTCCAGGACTCCCAGAGCTTACCAAAATCCATGGATGTACAGGTCATTTTTATAAAATGGTACAGTATTCGCAAATAACCTGGGCACATCTTCCTGTATACTTTAAATCATCCCTAGATTATTTATAAGAACTAATACAGGGCTTCCCTGGTGGCGCAGCGGTTGGGAGTCTGCCTGCCGATGCAGGGGACAAGGGTTCGTGCCCTGGTCCGGGAGGATCCCACATGCCGCGGAGCGGCTTGGCCCGTGCGCCATGGCCGCCGGGCCTGCGCGTCCGGAGCCTTGCTCCGCAACAGGAGAGGCCACAACAGTGAGAGGCCCGCACACCGTAAAAAAAAAAAAAAAAAAAAAAGAATACAATAGAAATGCTATATAAATATTTAAAATACAATGTAAATTCTATGTAAATAGTTGTGGGCATTTGGAAATTCAAGTTTTTCCTTTTGAAAGTTTTTGGGAATTTTTTCCCTAATATTTCTGATCTGGAGTTGGTTGAAAACATGGATGTAGAACACGTGAATACATGCGGCTGAGTGAAATTTTATTTTTTACATTTAAGCCTTTTATGTATTTTGAGATACTTTTCATATGTGGTATAAAGGGTCCAGTTTCCTTCCTCTGCCTACGGATAGCCAATTGCCTAGCACCATTTGTTGAAAACATCATTTCCCCCCAATTTCATGCTGTTTACTCTCGTCTAAAATCAGTTCATCCTATACAGATGGCTTTATTTCTGGGATCTCCATTCATCTCTATGTATAGCTCATGCCAGTATCACAGTGTTTTATTTCCTGTTGCTGTGTACTAGCATTTGAAATTGGGAAGTGTGAGCCTCCAACTTTGATTTTCTTTGTCAAAATTGTTTTAGCTGTTTGGGGCCTATTGAAATTCCATAGTTTGGGGCGTCCGATTCTCCCCTTCGCATGTATGTACCCCAATTTCCTTATGCATTCATCTTCTAAAGAAACCCTGATTCCTGGAAGGTTTAGACGTTATGAGTAGAGCTTCTGTGCATAACATTGTTCTTTTTTCATTTGGATATAGTTTTTCAAAGCAGTTCTGTGAATACTGGAGGCATAAAGATGGATCTCAAGGGGTGAGACTTGCTTGGCCTTGGAAAATACTGCCAAACTGTATCTCAAGCGGCCATATTTGTGCGCCATCAGCAACGAAGGAGAATTGCCGTTTGGCCCCATCCTCCAGTGATCGGTGTTGTCCTTTTGGGAGGAGGTTAGCAGTTCTAATATGTGTGTAGTGCTGTCTTATTGTTTTCATGTGTAATTCCCTGATGGTATACGACATGGATCATATTTTTGTCCCCTTTGTAATCTTCTTTGGCCAGGTGTTTGTTCAGATCGTTACCCATTTTTAATGCAGCTGTTTATCGATTTTTGTATAATGTGGGTACAAAGTCTTTATCAGATATGTATTTTGCAAATATTTTTCTCCCAGTTTGTTGCTTGTCTTTTGGCTTTCTGAATAAGGCATTTCGCTGAGTAGAAATTTTTAATTTTATAGAACACATGAGTATTCTTACCCTTTTGTGTGTGGGCTTTACATGTTGTGATAAAATTCGAAGCTTATGATCTACGTGACCAAATCCATGGCCATGTCAATTTTCTTATATGTTTTAGTCTTTAATTTTTATAGTTTTATTTCTAAATGTGTCTGTGGACAATTTTGAGTGATTTTGGGTGTAAGGTGTAAAGTTTGTATCTACATTCATTTCATTGCATATGGTTTCTAACTGTTTTATAACTCTTTTTGAGAATTCATGGGACATTGCCTCCACCTATCTTTATTCCCAAACATTAGTGGATTCGGCAGGACTGCCAGCAGTGAACTCAGCCTCCACTAAACTGAGTGGGTGCGGCCTGCATTTCCTAGTTTGCCAGCAGAGGGCGACAAGCACGTCTCTCTTACCAGTGCAGGGCCTGCCTGATCTGCCCACAGACCTGGCTCTGTGCACAGCTGACAGGAGCTAGGTCTCCTTAGGACGTACCAGGGATTTGGTTTCAGAACAATGCAGGTCTGCATCCACGTTGAGTGGATCTCTGTTTCTTTAGGACCTGCTGCAAGGTGCTGCCATGGGAAGAAAAGTGATGAAAAATTGAGGAGAATCTTTCGTGCATGGCTGACTGCTGGGGGTCTGTCATCAGAGGACCCAGCAAAGGAAGGGCCTGATGTGAAGAACTGTGTATTTCAGTTAGCTTTGTGTGCGAAGCAGACGATGTCCAGTGTCCTTCTGCTTGTGATGTTCCATTTTCCAAGCAATTTATTGGGGAACATGTCCTTTGGCTACTGCATGTCCTTTGGATGGCAGCTTTGTCATAAATTAACTGACCACGTATTTGTGGGTTTATCCCTGGGCGCTCTATTCTATTACTCTGGCCCGTGTGCCTCTTTTGTTTACTCCAGCTGCTGGTCTCCTTTGTCAGGATCCCCTTGGCTGTTCGGGGTCCTCTCACACGAATAGGATGCTAGTCTCCCCAATCCCCTGCTGCCGCCTATGCCTGCAAGACTCTTCTCAACACAGCAGCCAGAGCAATCCAAGGAAGCCAAGTCCACCATGTTACTCCACTGCTCAAAATGGTCTCTCATCCCAGGCATCCCAGTTCCTCTCAATCACCTCACTGTGGCCACACTAATCTCCTTTGCTGTTTTGAGCACACCACACGTTTTCTTTCTTCTGCCTGGGAGGACCTTTCCCCTCACATCCTTAAGACTCCCTTTCCTCGCCTTCTTCAGATCTTTGTTCAGATGTCACCTACCTTGTGAGGGCTTGCCTGACCACCTAATTTTAAATCGTATCCCAGCCCTCCCGGTCTCCCTTCCCCGCTTTACTTTGCTCCATAATACTTATCACCATCTGACATTTTATCTGTTTGTTTAATCTTCCGTCTCGCCCCAGAATGCAAACTCCAAGGAGGCAGTGATTTTGGTTGTAGTTTTACTCCTGACAACTACTTCTGATGTACAGTTTAAGAGACTTGGGATCAGGAGTTGGAATTTAGCCCATATTCCAGTGTTTCCCAAACTTTAAAAACAAATGTCCCACATTAACACAAACATCTCAGCCTCCATATTGCAAAGGGCCTTCAGGTGAGAATCATGGTCTCACCTATGCTATTTGTACCAGTCAATATTTTGTTGACTTTTCTGTTCTGTGAATTACAAAAAGAGGTGTTTTTTGCATTTTCAAGTATAAAAATTATACTGACTCATGCCTTTTCAAACTACACCTGAGCCCTCCATCTCCTCAGGGAGACTCTGATAGGCCTCTTGAGGGGTCACTTACCCCACACTGCATTGAGTCTGACTAAAATAATGGGTGCTTCTGTAACAGTGCAGTGTGGCCTTCTCAGTTCTGGGTGGAGTTGAGAAATATGTTAAATTTGGAAAACAATATTGTTCACTCCAGACAGAATTTTCCTTGATGAGCAAAAACTTCATGTATCTAAGACCATGTCAAAAAGTAGATGAATGCAAAGAAAGCAAAGGCTTTGACAGTATGAAATAAAAAGGATTTAACATACAAGGCAGAAAACTGAATGAATCTTAATAGGACTTTCAACAGGTTACCTTCTCTGCTGTTAATATAAAATCTAGGTATAAGCTTAAAATATGATGGCAAATGGTTCACCAAACTGAGAAGTCGCATGGCAAAATGACAAGCCAATGAATGAGACTTTCGGCCACAAAAGACTAACCCTCAGGTGAGGATACATATGAGGAATGATGACCCAAGGTCTCTGGACATGGATCAGTTTATCTTTGAAGTACATCATGTCTATCCAAGACAGGTATTCTCTGAAGGGCCACACTGGTCATTGAGACTTGGGGCAGTCGAGAAACTTACACCAGAGAATGGAACATAAAGGGACTCTGCTTGGCCTTAGGTGTCTCTTGTTTTGGAGTCATGAAACTTAGAAATCCAGCAGAAGTATTGCCCACTCTCTCTTTAAAGAACTGGTTTATGTCATAGAATAGAACCCTCACAGAACCCTTTGATGTTTCTATTCTAAGGTCTATTCTTTTTTTTCTTTTGAAGGAACTAGTCTATAGATGTGCATTGTATCCAGTTGATTGATGTTGTTGAGTTCAACTATGTCCTTACTGATTTTTCTAAGGGCTATTCTAATACATGGGCTAGTATGAGTGGGATTCTGGTATTTCAGTAAAAACAAGATGCTTAGAGATTCAGAACCCTATTCCTTCCTCTTTGTTAACCTTCAGTTCCTCTGGAGTTGCAGGGACTAGTTTTTATGGAGGTTTATTTGAGGATACTAAGAGGCTGCTGAGGCACTAATGGGGAAGATTCTGGCTTCTCTCGTTGGGGGTGCAAGTCAGCTCTAGACTATTTACTCAGAAAAGAGGGGAATATATTCCCACACAACAGAAGTGCATGGCTCTCGGCAATGATGGGACCCTTCACAGCACCTGCACACCGTAGGTCTTCAAAACAATTCTGCTGAATGAATAAATAAGGACCTCAGTCCATCAAAAATCAGTCTAGATAAATGCAGAAGACTACTGCACCCTTTCCAGATGGTTTGTTCTTTGTTACTGAGGACTCCTCACTTCTGCTATTCCCTTCCTAATAGGTGAGGTACAATAATTTTAAATGAGAAGAAATTCTTACATCAGTGAGAAAGTAAGGTCACACAAAGAGTGGACAGGCTTCTTGTAATTTATTTGAGTTATTTTCAAGCGACAGCTACAAAAGTTCTTAAGTTTTATAATACTTTTGATAAGAAAATAAAATTTAAATAAAAATACATTCTCAACAATACAACATGGTTACACAAATTCACTACATTAAGTTTTGATAACTTATATTTTCAAACTGGACACTGTAAAAAACCAATATTTACTAGCAACATTAATTTCCAAAAGTTAATAAAAATGGAAGCAGATAATATCAAGACTGGCAATTTAACTCTAGAATGAGTCCTGTATTTTTCACATACTGTAAGGACACCTAAAAGGCTTTGTAGCATTTTGTCTTTACAGGATGTACCATTAGAACAAATTAAAGGTGCTTTTACTTAAAAAAACAAAAAAAACAAAAAAAATCTGTCTTCTAAAACCTGGCATGAATGAGCCTTTCTGATAAATGAATGAAATTAGGCTTCAGAAACAAAAACAAAAGCCACATCATTCGTCATCTTTTTTTGTACAATAAGGAAAGCCTTGTTTTGACACTTAACCACTACCCGTGATAAACATATTTTTCTTTGGCAAAGAAAATAGTTCAATTTGATAAATTATATTCCTGGGAGTAAAAAAATGTTGCTATTGCCCATTATCATATTAAATGAATATTAAAAAAACAAAGCTAAATAAAGAACAAAACAAACGATAACAACAACAAAACAAGCAACATACCAGCATAATTTTAAATGATAGAAATGGATAAACTAAGAACCAGAATTGGCATTTATGGCAAGAGTTTCTCCATATCATCCTTTTCTTTCCTTCTTGGGGTTTTCAGGGTTTTAGGGTAAAGTGAGCTGCCATGTATTTTTTTCAAGTTTAGAAAAGACAGAGAAAGCAGATCAGGTAGTAAAAATCAAAGTACTCATAAGTAACAGCAGAGGAATGAGGAGGCCCTTGGGAGCAAGTAAGTACCTTGGTTATTTTGGGGTCCCACTGACATGGTCTCTTATTTCAGAAGACTTTCAAAGAAAATTTCATGTCATATTACTTGTTTTTAGGCTATGCCAAGGTGGTTAATTCCAGTCAAACTGGCTGTTTAAAAAGTGTCATGTGAAGAAAATAACTAGTAACTGAACTCTTCAAATTCTGAGTTACGTATTCACACAGCCTTGGTCCCTTTGAGAATGCTGTGATCTTTAAAAACCGTCATAACGGAGGGCCTGACATTAGAAATATTAGAAGAATATAACTAAAGAAGCCACTAGAGAGTAATGAGTGGTACCTGGCAATGCTCACATGGCCTTTCCAGGCAGACATTCAGAGACCCTTAAAATGAAATTTCAATCTGAATGAAATTCAAAAGTGAGAAATTTATTAAATGGTAAAATTCTTTCACAATGATGAATCAATGTAGTTTATGGAATCTACTAGCTCATAAAATTTAAAAGACTTTTCAAACCTGTCTTTAAAATGGGCCAGCAATGACCTACCATAATGCAGACTAGGACTGATTCTTAAATAAAACCAACTGATTTTTACAAGTCCTTTAGAGACTTGTACATTAGAGACATTGCTCCATTACAATCATTTATGGAACAACTTTGATGACTGTGTGTGAATGGTCTTTAAAAATAATTACCTAGTAACATTATAATTTAAAAACAATTACCAATAACATAATTGGCAAAGTGTATCTTGAAATATAGCTTATGCTCAGGGAAACAAAAAAAGCACTACTAGCTAGATTTACATTAATAAGTAGTCACAGTTTTAAACAGAAACATGTAAAATACTCCAAAGTTCAAAGTACCACATTTAGAAAATGTTTTGAATTTAAAAAGACAAAATAAGAGTACCATGGTTTTTAATACTGATGAAGCAAAGTGCATACCTCTTAACTTCAAGGTGGCAACTTGCTTCGATTGCTTATTTACAGTTATGATTTTCAGGATAAAAGTAAATTAGGGAAAAATAGGATTCAAACAGTTGCTTGCCCAAATTCCATTTGGCTAGCAGGCAATAAGAAAACAGCAGTGAAATATAAACATTTTCAGGAAAGCACTATTTCTAGACTTAAACACTGATCATTCAACTGATCATAAAGATTAGATACCACGGAGTATCTAAAGTATAATCTGGGGTGGCCCAGATGAGTAAAGTGCGCCGAGTGACTGTTCTTGAGTTAGATCTCAGCCTCACGCTGGGAGGAGGGCGTCCTATGGTGGTGGCCCTTATAATAATGGAGTAATGAGTGAAGTCGAGTGAGTTTACCACCACCTTTTCCCATTGTTTACTTTCTCTTCTTTTTCAAAAGTGAAGTCCTTAGAAGTCACATTAACCTGAACTCTCAAATCAAGAAAATGAGTACCTGATGTTTAAACAATGAAAAAAATTTAGTGGTCTCATTTTATTTCATCTGCCGTCACTCATCCCAAATGTAAACAAGATGCAGACAACAGTTCATGTTCCCTGATTTCTCCTATCTGAGTTCTGTTTGCATCATCTCTAAATAGACAAAAGATCTACCAGCTTTCCAGGATACTCTGGCAGTTTTCTAACATTTCTGTCGCTGTTCCAAATGTAATCTGTAATGACCAATGGACCAAAGGAGATCATTTTTTTTTTTTTTTTTTGAAGAGGGAAGGTCTAGATGAACTAAATGGAAAGCTCTGAATAGTCATGGATTGAAATATTCCAGTAAAACACAATGTTGGCAGTATAGAGCAGGCACTAATGGTTGTGAAAAGTCCACAGAACACAGAGTGTTAGAAGAAGAAATGGTTTCTTGCTATGGAGGAGTTCTCCTTTTGTTACAAAGCTTCTTTAGGAAGATTCTTTCTATTAAAAAGAAGTTGCAGAAACATGGCTTTTGACACGTAAGATATGAAGGGAATCTTGGGTTTTAAATTCTCTAGGAACACATCAATACCAGGATTCCCAAACAGTTAATTTCAATTATTAAATATTAAATACAAGGTGAATGCAGGTGACAGTAAAGCCAATGTTCATTCTTAAATACTATGAACAAAATATATGATGAAATGAAAAACTCCAACAAAAATAATATTTTCCAGTTCTTCTGAGTCAATTGGTCAAACTCTAAAATGTTTTCCCAATAATTGGATTTTCCCTAGAGAAAAATAGAGGAAATAAGATGAACAAATAAAATATTTAGTACAAGAAAGATTGGAATTTTTTAACAGAGGAAAATACAGCTGGGAAAGGGGGTGTGGGTACAGGAGGAGTGTGTGTGGCTACAGGGGGAGAGTACTATTTAAGAAGGGTGGTCAAGCATTGACTAGGACCTCATATGGAAACCTTCCGGGGCTCCAAGAAAACTGGATTACTACTGTTAGAAGAGAACAAAGTATACTAACGTAGAAAAGACAGTATTAGGATGCTTACACTAATCTTCCTAATGTACTGAGCCTTCTATCTAGGGAGAACACAAATATTTATACCTGTCAAACTGATTTTTATTGTTTATAAAGCATATATAATTATCAATCCACACAGGTAAAAAAAAAAAGTAAAAATGGCGGGGCCAAGATTGAAAGCCCCTCCTTAATCAGCTGTATGACCTTGTGCAAGACACTTAGCTTCCCTGAGCCTCGGTTTCTCTAGCTGTGAAATGGGAATATAACGCTGTTGGGCTGATGTGAGGATCAATGAGAGAGTGTGCATTGTGGCAAACACTTAGTTGCTGGTCCAAGAACCATCTCTCCCTATCTACCTCTGTGCGAATCGAAACCTGACTCTAGCGCTAGTACTGGGCAGCCCTGTGTTTCAGGGGAAGCTAGGGGTAACTTTGGACAAGGTTTCCTTCCTCTTGAGGAGGAAATAGCTTTGTCTGCCCCTGGCTGCTATTATTAAAAATGTGGGGCTCTGAACTATTGCAGCCCAGCTGTGACCATGAGGGGACAAGTTTGAGGAAGACAGAAATCATCTTGTTGAAGATGGCTGAGGCGCTGGATTGTCCTTGATGACACTGTTGAGCTGAGCTAACCAACTGTAGAAATCGGGACTTAATTTGTAAGGTTAAAAAATTTCCTATTATTTAAGCCACTTCAATTGGGATTTTCTGTTACTTGCTGCTAAAAACTATCTAACTGATGCAACGTAAAGTACTAGGTACAGTGCCCAGGGGTAAGGAGTAAGCTCCTTAATAAATATTAACTCTTGCTGCTGTTTCCACCAGTGTCCATCTGCATCTGAGATGGATCCAAAGCATCAACTACAAGCTACTTCCAGCACTACGAAGCTGATTCTTTTTTTCTAGTACTTAGTGTGTATAAAGGTACTGTAAGAGATAAGGAAGAGGATCAGCAAAACAAAACAAAAACAGAAAACTACTAAGTATCCAGTTCAAAGATTACATTGAAATATAACATTAAAAAGTGATGACAAAGTACTGCACCAATATAATGAAATGATACCAGAATTGAAAAAGACAAAGATTCCTGTATGAGTGGCCAGGGAGATTCTTGCACAAGAGAAAGGTTCTGAGCCGGTTTTGAAAGACGAAGGTAAGCAGGAGGCCTGCACTTCAGGTGTGAGTACAGGGTAGCAGAGGCAATGAAAGTATTTTTAAAAATACTTACTTGCTCCCATATTTTGCACTACTTGATCTTTTCTTCCTATACTTTTCATGAGGTTCATCTAGCTTCTCTACGACGCTTTTTATTTGTTGAATTGTCTTAAAGGTTGTTACAGAATCCTCGATTACAAATTTAGAATAGTCATCAGGCTCTTTCTGTGGTCCTTGATAGACTGCTATAGTTCCACAAGCCTCTACAAGAAGCAATAAAATCTCTGATCAGACAACTAAATTCATTAAATGTAATTTGTATTGATAGTATAAATAAGAACTTTTCGGGCTTCCTTGGTGGCGCAGTGGTTAAGAATCCGCCTGCCAATGCAGAGGACATGGGTTCGAGCCCTGGTCCGGTAAGATCCCACATGCCGCAGAGCAACTAAGCCCGCGCGCCACAACTACTGAGCCTGCGCTCTAGAGCCTGCGAGCCACAACTACTGAGCCCGCGAACCACAACTATTGAAGCCCGTGTGCCTAGAGCCCGTGCTCCGCAACAAGAGAAGCCACTGCAATGAGAAGCCCGCACACCACAACCAAGAGTAGCCCCCACTCACCACAACTAGAGAAAGCCTGCGCACAGCAACAAAGACACAATGCAGCCAAAAATAAAAATAAATACAATAATTTATTAAAAAAGAAAAAAAACTTTTCAAGGGGCTCAAGCTGGGAAGATCTCCCCTGGAAATGCATAGATAACCAAAATACATATATTTTATTAATTATGATAATCACATTTATTCAAAAACAGTATTTTTACTTGATGAATATTATGAAAAAGGCTCCCTTTGGGAGTTTGTCAACTTTCATATAAGTAACATTTTGTTAAATCTATGAGGTATCTTTGACTTTAAGAAAATGCCAAAGCAACACTTCAGGCATTGGTAATGAAGGATCATGGTTATATAAAAGTATTTTAATTGTATAGTTACCTTCCATTTTCTGCAGCTTAAGTAAACTGAGGGTAAAAAGGGAATAAATTCTTTCTGTTTCTCTGTCTTCATCAATATCTATTTGGATGTCTGCAGGGACACCTCTATGGTAAAAATGAAATCAAAGACATTGGAAAAATATCACTTTGTTAACATGCTAAAGACTTTTGATGGTTTGAGACTGAAAATAGAACCACAGAATTTTGCAGAAGGAACCTTAGGAATCTAATCTAATTTGATAATTAAATAAAATGGGGCCAAGAGAGGTTTGGTCATTATGTGACTAATCAAAAGGAAGGGAATTTTAAAGTGAAATCACTTTCATTACCTATGCTTCATCTCATTACTCTTTAAGTCTACAGGGCTAAGCCCTTCTTCCTCGGTATCTTGCCCAAGCTTGCACATCTATTTAAACATTGCCCGTTTTTATATTTTGACCTGTGCAACCATGATTTAGTTGAGAACATTTTCATCGCCCCCAGAAGAAACCTGTATTCATTAGTACTCCCCATTCCTCCCTCCCACTGGCCCCTCACAACCACTAATCTACTTTCTGTCTCTATAAATTTACCTATTCTGGATACTTTATGTAAATGTTATCATATGGTCTTTGTGTCTGGCTTCTTTCACTCAGCATCTTTTCCAGGTTCATCTGTGCATGTATCAGGACTTCAATCCATTTTATGGCTGAATAATATTCCATTGTATGAATGTAACACATTTAAAACATTGCTTCTTTAATCAAAAAGAAACTTACGCAGTACATGGCTTGCAGCCCAGAGCGTTTTCACTGGTCTCCAGACAGCAGAGCCAGTTTCCGTTTAGATATGCAGAGGGATGATAAGAGCTGAGCCTGTTCTGATTGCATCGGCTCACCCTGCAGAGTACATCTATCCATTCATTAGCTTCCACACAGTTATTTGCCTGGACATAGAGTGGTTTCTCTGTGTGTATCACTTGGAACATCTTCATAGGCAATTAAGACAAAAAGTTAGTGACAGGGTCTAAAAACCAAACAGTACAAAACACAAAAAGGTACATAAGAGAAATCTAGTTTGGTTGGCTAGGTAACTGCTGCTCAGGTATCGTATAAACTATTATGTTTCAAGCAAATTAGTCCCTGGGACTGAGTCACATGGTACTAAACGGTACAACAGAGTATAATTTTTAGAAATCACACAAATCCAAAGGAAGGAACTATCATATAATCAGGAATAAAGGGACAGAATTTCAGATGGAGGAAAAAAGTATGAGTAAAGACAAAGCAGTGGGAAAACAGAAACAAGGAAATCATCTTGGTTGACTTGAGTGTATTGGTATGTACTGAAGGGTAGCAGAAGATAAGGTTGCACAGACTGGTTGCGACTATATTCTTAAAGCCTTGAATGTCAAGCTGAGAAGTTTGAGAATATACAAATATTGAGAAAAGTACCTTTAACTTAACAGGGGAGGCAGACTATATAAAGCATCAACAATAATGGACAATTTTAAGACAGATTTCTAGCCACCAATTATAAGATATTAATGATTAATAACAAATACTAAAATAAACCTTTTTAAATTTCCAGCTAAGTAATATATGCAGTTTAAAAAGCTTTAAATTATGTAACTTACATTTTTCTTGTTGAAAGAGCTCTCTTCCAGTTTTTCCACAGCAAGAATGTTTTTCACTGGAATCGTGTAAATTGCATCTTTGCCTAAATTATAAAAGAAGTAGGATAAAATTAAAATAATTTCCATCAGAATTATAGAGGTGAGAGGTTAACTCCATAAGATTTAAGATCATTCTCTTGATGGTAGGTGTATAAGAAACTTACAGATTTCCAAATGGTGCATATATAAGAATCCTTTGTTTTATGGAACAAATGAATTTTGATTGTTTTCTATAAGGTGACTCCCTCTTTATTTTTTTAAAAATAAAATTAAAACATTTTCAAGGAAAAATGAGGGAATAAATCTGATCTCCATGTAGAAAATAAAAATGTTATTATATTTGTAACATTAATTATGTGGGGACTGAAAATATACTTAGCAATAAAGGTCTACTCAAAACTTGTGGAGACATGGAATTTTCTTTCATGGAGTTATTAAATAAACAATGAATCTGTATCTAAGTGGATTTTTCTGCTTTTCCAATCAAATATTTAATTAAGGAATTAACCCTCAAAACAATGATTTGAAATTGAAAAATTGTTCATTACTATCACATAATGGCTGGTCAGCTGACTAGAGCTACCAAATTTACTCTAAGAGATACAGGAAATAAAAGTAAAATTTTATTTGGTAGAGTGAATCATTAACCTAATTTAAGAATTTGGGGACTTCCCTGGTGGTCCTGTGGTTAAGAATCCACCTTCCAATGCAGGGGATGGGGGTTCGATCCCTAGTCGGGGAACTATGATCCCACATGCCACGGGGCAACTAAGCCCGAGCGCCACAACTACTGAGCCTGCATGCCACAACTGGAGATCCTGTGTGCTGCAACTAAGACCCAACACAGCCAAAAATAATAAATAAATATTTTTTAAAAAAAATTTGGAAATTTGAGTTTTCTAAAAGAGCTTCATAATAAGGTGGCATGAGGATACGAAGCATTTCAACTTAACAATTTACTTGAGAATAAACTACATTCATATAGTCATAGAAACTATAAGAAACTATAAGCAAATATAATTATGACTTTTTCTGGTCATTTTGTAATGTTTTTCTTAGAGAATCAAAGCTTTGCTTCCTCTTCCACCAAACTTTGCTTTAATGACATGTGGGTTGAAGTGCTGGAGGCTAAGACCTTTATATTTTCCATGGATTAATGTACAGCTTTTTGGTCAAAGACACTAATTTGATTAATAAAGGTTTTCTTTCTTGAACAGAGAGGTTAACAGAGTATTTGCTAAGCCTGGTTCCTGATGTAAAGTCTAAAATTCGTGTAATTCAAGAAGATGTGATATACAATTTTTAAAGATAAAGTCACTTAATTCAACTATCATACACTGAATGTTTACTATATACCAGACACTGTCCTGTAACCACTTGGGATACAGGCATAAACAGAACGCATAAGGCCCCTAATGAAGTTTGCATTTAGGTCTGGAAAGACTGACGAAAGACAAATATTAGGTAGAGATGAATGCTATAATGACAACAACCCAAGGCGATATGATAGAAAGTAGTTGGGAAGTTACTTTAAATTGGGCAGGTAGGGAAAACTTTTCTGCGGAAACGACATTTAAATTCAACAAATACAAATTACATATACATGGGAAAATAAGAAAAGACTATCAGCAGTCTCCTGGGAGCTAGCTACAAGATCAAATTTATGAGGAGGTGTGGGGAGATGGGAAGGGAGTAAACTGGAAGAAGCCACAGCCCAAACCACACGTAGGAAAAGACATCTGTAAAAGGAGGGCTGGTTTAGAAAAGCTTCAAGCCAGAGTCAATGGACATAGACAGTTGGCGGGGCGAGGGGGAACACGCTCAGACATGTGTGATGACAGTCATATCACTGATTGGTACGCTGCATCTGGAACAGCTGGGTCAATTAGGTCCTCACCGCCCCCCCTCGCCCTGCCACCTTGTGCTAAGCAGCAGTCAACAGAGGCACAGCCCCAGGCTAAAGCAGTAAGGATGCGTACTGGGCTGTAAAGCAGGGCTGCCACAGGCTGTTGAAAGCATTCACGCCAGAAGACAAGCACGAGCACCCTTGCCCCTCAGCAGCTCGTCCTGTCCCTCCCTCGAAATCACTGGCTGTAAGCTACTGAACACTCAAGCAGGTGAATGGACTGTAACACAAAGATGAGCAAATCGCCAAAAAAATCACCAAACAGATGAGGAAAATCAGCACTCTGGAGGAGGCACACATACAACAAAGAGAATAACATCTGAGGAAATCAGAGGTATAATAAATGAGGGAGAAAGGAGACATGCCTTTCGGTACTAATCTACATGGGGCACCACAGAGATTCCAGAGAATTTAAAAATTTTGCAGGAAGTTTCTATCTTTAGATTTGTTGAATACACAAAAGCATGCCCACATCCTAGAATTGCTGTATTTGTTCATTTCTGGACAATACAGCATATGTAGAGAAAGTGCTCCAGGCACATATGATGTTATTAGAGTTAATTTCAGTTGATAATGTTAATTGAAATGAATTGCAAGGTGAATTAGTAAAATGGAAGATTTTACTGAGGACTTTCTAAAGTACAAAAGGACAAAGAAACAGAAAGTAAAAATGTTAAGAGCCATGATGGATGAATTTAGAAGTTTTGATATCTGTCTAATAAGCATTCCAGAAACAAACTAGAAAGTGTTCGGAGTAAAATTACCAATGAAAATGTCCCAGAGATAAAGGTATAAATCTTCAGATTGAAAGGATCCATCAAGCTGAGCGGGATGGAAGAAAGGTAATACTTAGACACTGGGCAGTAAAATATTAGAGCCTGAAGATTAAAGAAAAGTCCTAAGAGTTTCTAGGGAGAAGAATCAAGGCTAAGAATCAGAATGACATCAAAATTCTCACTAGCAACAAAGGAAACTAGCAAACCATGGAGAAGTATCTTAAAAGTTCTGTGGGAAATGATTTTAAATCCGATCTAACTTACTCAAGTGTAAGGGTAAAACAGACTTTTTTTTTTATTGCAAGGACTCAGAAAATTTATCAGCCCTAATGCCTATCTGAGATAATTCCTTGAGGACATACTCTTGCAAAATAAGTAAGAATTCAGGAAAAAGACAAGTACATTATATAAAAAATAGTGCTGGGCAAAGAAATCAGAAAAATTGATAAGCATGGTTAGAAAAATCAAAACATAAAAAGGTAAAAGAAACAAGAGAACCTCTAATGATTAGTGATGTTGAGCATCCTTTCATGTGTTTGTTGGCAATCTGTATATCTTCTCTGGAGAAATGTCTATTTAGGTCTTCTGCCCATTTTTGGATTGGGTTGTTTGTTTTTTGATGTTGAGCTGCATGAGCTGCTTGTATATTCTGGAGATTAATCCTGTGTCAGTTGCTTCGTTTGCAAATATTTTCTCCCATTCTGAGGGTTGTCACCTCACACCGGTCAGAATGGCCATCATCAAAAAATCTACAAACAATAAATGCTGGAGAGGGTGTGGAGAAAAGGGAACCCTCTTGCACTGTTGGTGGGAATGTAAACTGATACAGCACTATGGAGAACAGTATGGAGGTTCCTTAAAAAACTAAAAATAGAACTACCATACGACCCAGCAATCCCACTACTGGGCATATACCCTGAGAAAACCATAATTCGAAAACAGTCATGTACCACAATGTTCACTGCAGCTCTATTTACAATAGCCAGGACGTGGAAGCAACCTAAGTGTCCATCGACAGATGAATGGATAAAGAAGAAAAAGAAACGAAATTGAGTTATTTGTAGAGAGGTGGTTGAACCCTACAGTGCAGTGAGTCAGAAAGAGAAAAACAAATACTGTATGCTAACACATCTATATGGAATCTAAAAAAAAAAAAAAGGTTCTGAAGAACCTAGAGGCAGGATAGGAATAAAGACAGACATAGAGAATGGACTTGGGGACACAGGAAGGGGGAAGGGTAAGCTGGGACGAAGTGAGAGAGTGGCACTGACATATATACACTACCAAATGTTAAATAGTGGGAAGCAGCCACACAGCACAGGGAGATCATCTTGGTGCTTTGTGACCACCTAGAGGGGTGGGATAGGGAGGGTGGCAGGGAGACGCAAAAGGGAGGAGATATGGGGATATATGTATACGTATAACTGATTCACTTTGTTATACAGCAGAAACTAACACACCATTGTAAAGCAATTATACTCCAATAAACATGTTAAAAAAAAAAAAGAAGAGAACCTAGTACTAAAATTTCAGACGACTTCATTAGGTAGACGCTATTAGGGAAAAATAAATTGAAAGCATGCTCATGTTCTTTCTCAGCTTGAACAGAGACTGTGATTAACTGCAGACAACAAGGTAAACATGTAAGTTTAAACCTGTCTATTAACAATTTAAAGGTAGAAATAGGATGCCCAAATTCTCTCAGTAGGTAGGACAGAATGAACATGAGTGGGACTGATTATTCCAATTAAAAAGGCAGGAGAAAAACCCTCAATAAACAGAAAAGCCTAATAAACAAAAACATAAAACAAAGTAGCAATTACAGTAATCACAATAAATGTGAGTGTATTATATTTCCTTATTAAATAACTAAAATCCAGTTTAGGTTCAAATCATCATTACCTCCTCAAAAAGTTAACCATGAAGTTAGTTACCATATGACTCACTGATTCCACTCCTAAGTACATAGCCAAGAGAACTGAAGACATATGTCCACACAAAAACATATATGTGAATGTTCACAGCAGCATTTATTCATAATAGTAAAAAAAAATGGATACAATCTAAATGTACATCAACTGATGAACTGATAAACAAAATTCGGAATATATCCAAACAACAAAATATTATTCAGCCATAAAAGGAATAAAGTACTGATTCACGCCATATCATAGATGAACTTTGAAAACATTATGCGAAGTGAAAGAACCCAGTCTTACAAGGTTATATACACATTGTTTAAGTCCATTTACATGAAATGTCCAGAACAGGCAAATCCATAGAGACAGAAAGCAGATTTGTGTTTGCCAGGGGCTGGGAGAAGGGAGGAGTGAGCACTGACTGTTAATGGGTATAGGTTTTCTTTTTTGGGGGGATTAAAATGTTCTGCTACTAGTGGTGATTGCACAACTTTGTGAATATACTAAAAATGGATTGTACACTTTAAGTGGGTGAATTTTATGGTTATGCGAATTATATCTCCATTAAAAAACCATTACCACCCCAAGAAAAACAGAATTCCAGCTATATATCGGTCCCAAGGAACACAGATGAAACAAAATAACTGTGAATCTATCTTTTGATAGTAGTGTAAGGAAGCTGAGTAATTCCATTCCTTAGAAAGTAAGTATAAAACTGGGCAAATTATTAAAAACAACCACTTCAGAGCACTGGAAAATAACCAAAGGCAAGTAAAAATCTGAGACGTGTTTACTCAACGAACAACTGCTACCGCATAGGATAAGAACTGTGCAGTTTACAGTCTTCCTCCCTGAGGGTGTTTCCAAATTGTCCAGATCAGTGAAAACTCACAGCTTTACTGGCTGGAGGTTACAAATTCAGTTTAAGGGTGAGATTTTGGAAACGAGAGCTATAGAAAGGCTGAGATAATAAACCTGCCACATCCTTGGCTAACTGCTAAAGATGCATGTATGTGCCATCCCAGAGAGTCTGGCAAAAGTGGAAAGGCTGGGGAGACATGTGAATTTGCTGTGCCTTTGAATGTGTTCCGATTCACAAACAGCTCAGGTGATGAAGGGTGGAAGACTTACTGGCTTCAGGTATTTGAGCACTATGCTCAAATCGCTGGCTGACCACTGAACTAAGCAAGCTCAGGTGAGAGCCCTAGGGAGGGAGGTAGGATTAGGGACAAAAAAAATCTGAGCAAAGACAGCAGCAGCTATACACTGACAGAGAGAAAGATAAAAAGAGACCGACAGACACACACACGGAACAGACGTTACAGTCTGAGTTCTTCAGAAGAACAAACAGAATCCAGACACACTATAATGTATTACCTACAAAGCCCAGTTTTTAACTAAAAAATGAGATGTGGAAAGAAACAGGAAAAGTGTGACCCACACTTGGGAAAGAAAGCAGCCAACTGAAACTGACTCTGAGTGGACTCAGACGTTGAATTTATTCTATTAGTGAGCAAATCCACTATTATAAATATGTTCAAATAATTCAAGGAAAATATGCTAATAATGACTGAACAAATATGGACTCTAAACAGGAAAAGTGAAACTATAAAAAGAATCAAACAGAAATTTTAGAGCTGAAAAGCACAATAAATGGAATGACAAATTCACTACATGAGCTGAAGAGAAGATTTGAGATGGTAAACAAATCAATGAACGTAAATAGAAACTATCCAATCTAAAGAACAAAGATAAAAGGGAAAGAAGACAAATAAACTGAGTCTCAGAGAGACCTGGGAGACAATATCAAGCATGCCTGAATAAGTATATTTGGAGTCCTAAGAAGGAGAGAAAATGGACAGAAAAAAAATATTTGAAGTAAAAAATTTCCCAAATTTGGTGAAAAACATTAGCTTATGGTTTAAAGAAACTCAAATCCCAACAACCTCTTGAAAAATTTCAACTGCCAAGCAACACATTTTATGCCCATTATCATAACAAAAAAGAAAGAAAAAGGAGTGATGATATAAAGAGTGGGAAAGTCTTACTTTAATGAAGTTCGGTTTATCTTAAAAAGATGTTTAGTGCATTTGATATCCTAAGAAATCCCTGCATACTCTACAGTTGCAAAGATATTTTCACTGAGGCCTATGATCCTCTTACCTTGAATTAAATTTTTTGTGCAGTATGAGGTAAGGTGAAGTTCATTTTCTCGTTTATCCAGCTGTTCCAGCACCATCTGTTGAAAAGACTTTCCTTTCCCAACTGAACTGTCTTGACACTTTTGTCAAAACTGAATTGACCATATATATGTGTGTGTGTCTTTCTGGACTCTTGTCTGTTCACTGATCTCTCTAGCTCTTATGACAAAATTTCAGACTTGAATTACTTAGTAATTAGTAGTCTTAGTCTTAGTCCTCCAACTTTGTTCTACTTTTTCAACATTGGCTCAGCCACGTTAAGTCCTTTGTTTTCCCATTGACATCAATTTTAGAATCAACTTGTCAATTTTTACCCAAAAAATCTTGGGATTTGGAGTGGGATTGTGTTAAAATCAAGATGAATTTGCGAAGTGACTTCTTGAAAAATATTGAACCTTAAAATCCACAAACATGATGTATGTCTCCGTTTATTTGCATCTCCTTTATTTTATCTCAGCAATGTTTTATAATTTTCTTTAAAGTCTTATACTTATTTTTTAAAAAATGATCCTAAGTATTTTAGGTGGGTGTTTTTGAAGGGGGGGCTGCTACTATAAATGGTATTATTTTTTAAATTTCATCTTCTTTCTTTTTTTTTTTTTTTTTTTTTTTTTGCGTTTTGCGGGCCTCTCACTGTTGTGGCCTCTCTCGTTGCGGAGCACAGGCTCCGGATGCGCAGGCTCAGAGGCCATGGCTCATGGGCCCAGCCGCTCCACGGCATGTGGGATCTTCCCGGACCGGGGCACGAACCCGTGTCCCCTGCATCGGCAGGCGGACTCTCAACCACTGTGCCACCAGGGAAGCCCCATCTTCTAACATTTTGATGCCAGTTTATACAAATACAACTGATCTGTATATACAAATCATGTATCCCAAGATCTTGCTAAATTCACTTATCAGTTCAAACAGTTGTTGTGAAGATTCCTTAGGAATTTTTATGTAACTCCATATGTCCTTTTCTTCTTTGGGGGGGAGGGGTCTTACTACATTGTTTACAACCTCCAATACAATGCTGAAGAGAACTGATTAAAGTGCATAATCCTTCCTTTGCTCCAGATCTTAGATATGATGTTACATTTATTCTAATTACTTTTTATACTTGGGCTTAACCTATCATTTGGCTATTTGTTTTCTATTTGTCCCATCCGATTTTTGCTCCTCTGTTCTTCCCCTCCTGCCAAATTTATTTTTTGTGCAGGGGAGAGATGGATTATACTTTTTTCTTTAAAGTTTTCTTCTAGAGATTTATACAGCCTTAACTCATTACAATCTACTTAAAATTATTCTTGTGTCACTCCACATAAAATAGAGGACCCTTGCAATAATTTACTCCATCCCCTTCCTTTGTGCTACTACTGTCATATATTCTACATCTAAATTTGTTATAAACGCTGTAATTCAATGTTATAAATTCTGCATTAAACAGATGTTTTTAAAAAATTAAGACAGACATTATTACATTTATGTACATATTTACCATTTTCAGTGCTCTTCATTCCTTCCTGTAGATCTAAGTTTCCATCTGGTGTTACGTCACTTCAGCCTGAAGAATTTCCTTTAGCATTTCATATAGTGCAAGTCTACTTAACAACTTATCTAAAGGATTATTTTCATTTTTGAAGGAAATATTCACTAGAGTTCTAAGTAGAGAGCTTTTTCCTTCAGCACTTGAAAGACATCATTCCACTGTCTTTTGGCTTTGGTTGCTTTTTATAAGAAGTTAGCTGTCACTTGTATTGTTCTCCTGTATGTAATCTGTCTTTTGTTCCTCTGCTTTTGAGATTCTTCTCTTTATCTTTGGTTTGATTATTATATGTCTAAGTGTAGTTTTCTTTGTATTTACTATGCTTGGTGTTCACTGATCTTAGGTCTGTAATAAAATGTTTTTCGCCAAATCTGGGAAATTTTAGGCCATTATTTTTTCTAGTATTTTTTTCTGCCTCTTTCTCTACTCTGCTTCTAAGATACCAATCATGCATATGTTAGACTGCCTGATACTGTCCCACAACTCGGTAGGTTGAAGGTTCTGTTCATTTTTCCCAATATTTTTTCTCTGTGTTGAGTGGATAATTCTCATTAATCTGTCTTCAAGTCCACTGAATCTTTCTTCTGACATCTCCAAACCATTGTTAAGCCCATCCAATAAACTTTTCATTTATGATGTTGTACTTTTCAATTCCGATTTCCATTTGATTCCTTTTTATAGTTTCTATTTTTTTCTTTTGCTGGAATTCCCCATCTTTTTAATCATGATGACTATCTTTTCCATTAAACCCTTGAAATATTTATAACAGCTTTAAAGTTCATATCTGCTAATTCCAACATGTAGACCATATAGGGGTCTGTGTCTGTTAAGTGCTTTTTCTCTTGACTAGTGTTGTATTTTCCTGTTTCTTCTCAAACTTGTTAATATTTCACTGTATACTGGACACTAAGAATAATACAGTGTAGAGACTCTGGATTCAGTTATCCTCCCTCAAAAAGTTACCTCATTAGCTGATCACTCTGAGGCTTGGCTTTATACTTTGTTTATATGATACTTTGTTTATTTAAATCTCCTTAATCCTAGGGCATAGTCTTTACTTCTGAACCACCACCTTCTAAAATTCCAAACTCTGTCTCTGAGGAGGAAAGAAGCTGAGATCTCTTCTCATCTTTTTTAATCTTTCAGTTACTGCTTTTCACTAGCCTCTCTGAAGTTCCCCCTAGCATGAGCAGTTCGAGTCAGCTAAGGATTTCAGGGGAGTTCAAAGCAGATTGGAAGGCTCCTCCTTTTAATCTCCTCAATTTCTGCCTTCTCTGGCAGCCTTGAACTCTGTCCTTTGCCATTTCAAGGCAATAAACTATGGCTTTCTGGGAATTCTCTGGTGGTCCAGGATTCCATGCTTCCACTGCAGGGGGCATGGGTTCGATCCCTGGTTGGGGAACTAGGATCCCACATGCCATGTGGTGCGGCCAAAAAAAAAAAAGCAAACTATGACTTTCTGTTTGAATTCTACCACCTCATACTGCACAGATTGGGAGGCTCTCGGGGGGAAAGCCAAATAGACATAAATCTCACCCAGCACAGTTCTCATCTTCCAAGGGTCAAATTCTTCAGAGAGCTGTTTTATATATTCTGGCCAAAGTTTTTAGTTGTTATCTATGAGACAGTTAGTCTAGTACAAGCTTCTTTACTATTACCAGAACTCCCATGTCTATTTTTAAAAAGCAACTTCATCAGTCTACTTGTGTAAGCCCAAATCCCTGGAGTTATCCTTGACTTGCTCTTACTCTTGATATCCGACCCTATAGCAAATCTTGTGAATACTATCTTTAAAATAGATCCAAGATGTGATCTATTTTTACAACCTCCGTTGCTACTAACAGGTCCAAGTCATTATCTTGTCTCCCCTGAATTAGTGCAGTAGCTTCTTACTTGGTCTCCTTGCCCCCTTCAGTCTAATCTCCACACAGCACTCCACATGGCAAGGGAGATCAATCCTATCAAAACATAATTCAAATGATATCATTCCTTTGCTTAACACTCTCCAGTGCCCTGCCATGTTATTCAAACTCCTTCAATGATCCACAAGCCCTATAATATCTAGCTCCTCCATGGTCTTTTTGATCTCAGTTCCTGTGATTATCCCCTTATTCATTTTTTTTTTTATAGTCACAAAAGCGTTCTCTTGTCTCTTGAATACTCCAGGTGTACTTCTGTTTCAGGGCCTCTGTACCAGCTGCTGTTAGCTATGTCTGCGTCACTACTACCTCAAATTTATCCACATAGCTCACTCCCTCACCCTCGGTCTGTGCTCAAATGTCACTTTCTCAGTGAAGGCTTCCCTGACTAGACTTTTTAATATTGCAACTCTCCTGAGTTCTCTATTCCCCTTCCCTGTTTTATTTTTGTCCATCTCATTTATAATCATCCCATATAGTATAGAATTCTTTTGTTTGTTTACTGTCAATCACTACTAAACTATAAGATCCATGGGGGTAAGGATTTTGGTATGTTTTGTTCACTACTGTTTTCTCCAGAGCTTGGAACAACATCTGGCACACAGCAGGCACCCAATAAAATATCTGTTGAATATAATGCACAGACAAATCAATGGTGTTCTTTAGTTATTAAAGAAAAAAAATACTGCAGAGCCCTGTGTATGAAAATATGAGCAGGTAAAAACCAAGTCAACCTAAATGTATTGAGATGCATGTTTAAAACATCATGGAAACTTCTTTTATATTGTCCACAGGTTATATGAGCTAGAACACTGACATCATATGGAAGTTGTGTAGGCTGTATGTATGTATCTGTGTATAACAGGTCATCTAAAAGTAGACAATATCTAATCAACTTTGGAGAACACAAATGGAATTTCAGAGATGAATTTGTTAATAACTTATTATTTAAAAAAATAACCTATTAGTAGTAAGCTTGGCAGAAATTTTAGAAACCCAGAGCAGTGGTTCTTAACGTATTCAGATAACAGCATATCTGGAAAACATGGTGTCCTCTGAAGAAAACAATTTATTAAAAATTAATAAATGCCTTAATGAAGGTAGTAAAAACATGGTCCTTACCACTGAGGATCTTAAAAAACTAGGGCAAGAGATAGATAAAATTAATGACCACACAGTGTGACATAAGTTATCACTAATGTGCTAAAGAAACATAGTAAGAGAATACTCAACTGAGGTGGCCAGAAGCTTTATGAAAACGACTTCCATAAAGAGCTGACGCTTGTTCTGAGGGTTAAAGGACAACAGATTACACAGGTAAAGAAGGAAAGAAAGGGATTTCTAGATAGAGCAAATGCAAAAGCATGAATGTAAAAGAGCACAACTCAAAGGAGCTTCAAGAGTTAGTCTGGCAAAGTGACATATGGAGAATGCAGAAGATGAGGCTGGATGAGATAGGAAGAGGCTGGAACATCAATAACTCATTTGATTCCAGCATACAACTAGGAGAACTTTTACTTGTAGAAGATGACCATGTTATAGTGTATCAATATAAAATCATAATCACACTCAGATCCATAAGAAACTGTCAAGGTAATCATGACTGATAGCTGACTGAATGCCCTACGATATTCATTTGCCACATGTTAATTCAGTGATATTGAAGATTAATTGCTTACTATTACTAAGTGGGCATCAAAATTTAATAACTTATTTGAGAAAAACCCTTAAAATTGAGAAAATTCTATTAATTACTTTTCCGGTAAACTGGAAAACTATTATTTGATTCTAAGTGGTAGAAATACTTGATTCAGAATACTAGTGTTCAGTAGGAGGAAAGAGTGAAAGATTCAATGATTTAAAGCTATGTTACAGAATATTTGGGAGGCGCTCTTTCAGACACCAAAGTCGTAAAGTGTAATAAGAGCCTAATTACCTAGCAGTCATAGCTATGCAAAAAACTGCAAGGAAACAGGAAGTAAGCAAAACATTTGCTGAACAACCAAAGAGAGAATCCAAAGCCTATGGATTTTATTCACAGAGGAAAGTCCTGAAATCGTCAATCAAGGCCTTTTAATCTTATGTATAATTTTAACAAACACAGTACCTACATCTTCACTCATAGTATATTAGCAGTAGAAAATGGAAGTAGGGGATAAGAGGTGGGAGTGAGATGCTACATTATTGTTCACTGACAGCACAAGAAATTTAAGGTGACAGCCTGAACACAGAGGGGGATAATGAAAAACTGTATAAAGCAAACACAGGAACACAAAAAAGCACAGCAGTCCAAGGCATGTAGCTGGGAAGTAAACAGCTGCACACACCCATAAGCAGCCCAGAAAACATCACTAAATCAGAGTACTATATAATAATTAATATTATCAATGACAGCCCCAAGCCATCTAGAAAATGTTAACTTACGTTCAATGAACTCTTTTTTAGAAGGCAGGGAAGCATGTAATATATTTTGGAAAAATCCAACAAAATAGTTAAAAAAAAAAGCATGGATGCTTAAAACTGTAGGCTTTGGTAAATAATCTTGAAACTTCATATAACAGAGCTGATTCCTCCAATGCCATTCCAACATGTTAAATTTCTTAAGGCCTGAAAATAATGTAACTTCTAATGTGTCTATTTTATACCTTAGAGCAGTCTAATCATTCTAGAGAATTTTATCCTCATAAGATCACTGGATAGAACAGAAGTTCTTGAGAACTGTGCATGGACTCTGGGACTATGAACTCCCTGAAATTATATGCAAGGTTTTGTGTCTATATTTGTTCATGAATTTTTCTAGAGGAAAAGGGTCCAAAGCTATCATCTGATTTCTAAAGTCTTAAGCCAAAGAAGACTTTAGAATGTTGGTTTAGATTAGAAAATACTTTAAATGAGGAGAAAATAGCCAACTTATTCACAGAGGATAACTAACTTACCTTAAATTTTATTCCAGTGTACTGCTGATGTAAACATAATTAGCATATTATGCCAGCTATTTTAAAAATGGTGCTATATATGTGAGAGCATTTATATAGTATTCAACATAAACTGTAACTTCTAAAACATTAAAAATATGCTTAGCTTAAAGAATGCTGTCTGGAAGGGCAAGTATGTAGCTGATTGATCCTTAGTCATTGGAATATTTATATTCCACAATAAATTATCTAGGTGCCTAAAAATATAGTGCATTTGGCCTCTTATGTCTTACTAATATATTTGGACATATGTAGTCATTCTGGCTAAGGATCCTCAGGAATTATGAAACAAAAAAATTTCTTTTCACTCTTCTAGAGTCTCCACTGAAGCACTCAGCTTAACTGAGTCTACATTCTCTTGAAAGTATCTTACGTCTGGTGTTTGTTTTTATCATTTCAGAATTTATACCAGAAGTTCTCTTAACAGATCTTTACCTAACAGATTTGTCAGATTAACCAAGACTCTCCATTTCCTCTGTAGAACTTACTGAATGATGCTCATGGGATGCTGAATGCTTGTGGCTGCTAGGGTACTAACTATTAAGCTTGTACCCTTCTGTTTCCATTGGTTAGGCTGTTTTGATTACCAAGTCCATTGTGTTTGTTCCCAGACCTATTTATGCCATTTTTCCATGGTGTAATTATAATTTACTTAAACATTATGTAAAGTGACAAAATAAGTGCCGCCTACCAAGAGGCATATATTTATTTGAAAATCAGGCAAACACTCTGAAAAGCCTTTCAAAAAAGGAGACCAACACCCACACAAATAAAGTTGATTTATATGGGGGTGAGACAGCTGCAAAAACTTAGGGTGACTATCATGACACTCTAAAAGGATTCTATAATTTGACTACTTTTCAAGTATTTAAGTTCTAGCTTCAGTTTAGAGAAATCAACCTGAAAACTGATGCATTAGGGTTATGTTTGCACAAGAAAGAGGGGAAATCTAATCTATAGATCCATATTCAAAGAAAAGATCTTGGCTATCATAAGACTGCTAAACAAACATATAAATATTTAAGGTATGAATGCATCTTTTTGTTTGTTTTTAAGTGATTCTTGCTTTAACTGACCTTTCTGGTTAAGTGAACAGCTTTGGATCCTGATCACTCTGAACAGAAGGAATTTTACTGTATGTGACCTATGATCTAGATACTAAATTCTTGCTAAGGTATCAGAAACTAGTGGCCTTCTATGGATAATGCTTTACCCCCAAAGGAATAAACTTAAAAGGTAGAGATTTTAAGCATTATGTCAGTCCACTGAGGGACAAACTTTGCCTCTCCGAAGCCCTCAAATCACACTGTAGGAAGATGGCTCTCTGTACCCAAACAGATAGCCAATTTGTGCCTTTTCAGGGGGCAAATTACTAGAATTTTCATCTTGGAGTTAGCTTGGCAATAGTCTAGAATGAATCTTTTAACTGAATAGGAATCACAGCCTATGGTATGACTGTAGGAACTTTTGGCAAACCACTGAAACACTCTCATTTACTAGAAACTGATTCTTACCAATTTGACTCTGGAAGTTAAAATTCTGAGTTTTAAAATATCTAACTGTTGTTCCTTATAGATTGATTACAAAAACAGGGATTTACTAGGGATTTTTAGAAAACAGAGCATACTGTAGGAACACCACTTTTAGTAACACAAGACATTCAAAGGGAGAGAAAAGTGTAATTTACATGGTGTTACTCGTCAAATATTTATTGTATTTTTAGTGTGTGTACATCACTGTGAGAAACCATGAACTACAGTAACATTAGTAAAAAGGTTCGCTAGTCACATTAAGCAGCAGAAAAAGAAATCTTCAGTGGGAATCAGGAAAAGCCCCACAATAGAGCATAAACACAACTACCTGGCTGCTTGTGGTAGGTGAGCTCTCTGCTTGTTAAGCAGAACCACCGTTTCTTGAAATTCTTTTTTCCAATCCGAGTTCTTCCCTGAGCTCTTTTATACATCTCACTGCCAAAACAACAGATGTAAACATTTAGCTACAAATATTAAAATAATTAATCCAAAACAAAGAATTATCCTTTAATTTTAAATGACATGAAGAGCTGTCAAAGACTATATTAAGTTTATGAAAATGTCTTTGCCATCTATAACTCCTGCATTTATTTTGGCCATACTAAGGGAATAAAGTCCTTAAATAATTTGATATTTACAACTGTACTATCCAGAACTAAAAAGGTCAAGTGAGTAATTTTCCCCTTTAGCTTCCAATGAAAACACTACTTTAAGACTGAATAATGCTGTTACTTTTTTCAGTACTACTCTACCACCCATAATCTCATTATATTTGCAAAACAACTATAGCACTGTATGGACAAGAAGTCATGCCCATCTGGCATAAAGTTTATAGGATAGTGAGGGTGACTTACCTGATTCATGTTACTTAGGCAGTTTTAGCACAGAATAAAGCCCAGATTTCCTCACTCCTGGACCCATGCTCTTTGTACTTACTTAATGTCTATACTGAAATATGACTTTAAAATCTAATTTCATTAAATTACCCTTCTTTCAGGTGCACAGGCTCACTGGTACCACTGGACACTTTAGTTTCAGTAGATGAAATTTCATCCAAGAACTAAATGGGGAAAGGGGCAAATATTACAACTTTGTGACAAGGTACATCATAAATTCAGTTTATCAATGTCGCTGATAGATAATATCGTGAAGTTCTTCATTATTAAGGAATAAAGCAAAATACATACTTAATTGTAGAGGAAGTCCCTAATTTACATATGACAGGTATTCTAAAAGTTTAACGTTAAGTTACTTAAAACCCAGGATATATGTCCCTGTAGAAATAACTCAGCCCACAATTCCTTAACTGCAACTCTGAAATCTAAAAAGCTCTGAGTACAAAGAGTTTTTTGGTTTGCTTTTGATTTACAGTAAACTCATTTACAGTAACTTAACCTGAACTGGTGAAAGGCTACTTATAGCCTGTATTTATCCTACTTAGTGTGAATATTCACTAATGTGCTACACAAACATTACTGTGAGGCACACTGGGGGTATTTTATTATATAATATATAGCACATATCTATTATCTTTCAAAACTTTGAAAAACTGAATTCTGAAATACTTCCGTTCCCAAAGATTTCAGACACAGGATTGTGAACCTATACTGTGGGTCAGGAATTGTCAAACTATAGCTCAGCAGGCCAAATTCAACCCGTTTTTTGTAAGGCCCACAAGAACAGTTTTTAAATTTTTAAAGGGTTGTAAAAACAAAGAAAAATATGTGGCAGTCCCCTTATGCAGCCATCAAAGCCTAAAGTATTTACTCACTGGCCCTTTACAGAAGAGTTTGCTGACTTTCATCGTATATAATTGACTTTAGCCCAGAGAGCTAGTATTTCAGTTATGACTAAAGTGTAACTGGGTTCTTTGGAATAGCCTGAAAATCTAATAACCATTTAGAAACTTCCCATGGAAAATGTAGGAATGTGGTGGCTCAAGAAAAGTTGAAGTACCCAAATCTAGCAATGGCAAACTACCCAGTGAAAAGCATGTAAGCTTCAAGAATATGCTACCTCAACTGGTCAAGAGATTCCTGACATGTGGCCTTCTCTTCATGGGAGAGAGAAATTAGTAGTTCAGGAACAATTCCTGTTCTTAGAGAGGAATCCTATTTTGCTCCATAAAGGAACTATTTATTCGTTTAGTCCTTGTTTTTTCCTTTATACTTTTCTATGTTGTCCTGCTTAGGGTTTAAAACAAAAACAAAGTACATTCCAATAAGGATGACATTGAGGCACAAGTGAATAATCTAAAGTAGAGTTTGTGGGCACAGTCATTTTCTCCTAAGACTGGCTGTAGATTGCCCACCAGAACCTCCACTTGTGGGATTTTCCAGTGGAATGTTTACTTCTAGTTTGCTGGAAGAAATCTTGGTAACTGAAAGAACAAGAACAGAGTTTCTTTTGAATTATATATGGGTGACACAGAACAAGTATCCAAGGAAACTAAAGAAATGTCCTACTACATCTTCAGTTCTCACAGATCAACCATCCACTAATGGAGCGTGAAAGAGTTATTTAAATATTTCATTTCTTAATATTTGCCCGCGGGCACTAATTTTCTTATTTGATAAATATTTATTATTTATTTATGGTAATTATTAAATTTATTATTTATTTGTCATATTGTTAAGGAATATGAGGTAAATCCACTTATATAAGGTGAAAGAAAACATAATAATTAAGATGGACTACAGGCAGGGTAAATATAGGCCCCAATTTGCTCAGGGCCATCCTTGTCTACAACTTTGGTCCCCTCATAATCAAAGTACTCCTTTTCACCCTTGAAAACTTTGTGGTTTTGGACACTGAATTATATGGTCAGCCTGTTTACAGACCTATTCAGGGTATTTTTCCTAAACTTTGTGGAAATTGTATAGGATTCAGAATTATAAACTATTTTCTTCTGGAGCAGTGATCAATGTCACTAGTGAGAACACCACTAATTGAGAAATTGGGTTTCATAAGCTTTTGTACTTTCTAGCACTGCACATATCTAGATTAGTAAATAATAAAGAAAATTCATATATTAGGGCAAAATATCCTACGTAAATGTGAGACAGGAGATGTACTACAGTGATAGTGCATGAGAATGTGAGTGGGTGACTCAGAGCAGATCAGGAACAGACTAAACTCCTGGCACCCTTAAATACTTTCTCCACTGACATTACCAACTATACACATTCCGATTGTATCAGGAAAAAGAAATCAGATGCTGCCACAGCCTAGGTCATAAAAAATGGAAAAACAACCCCAAAACAAAAGACAGAACATCATAATCTTGCCAACAAAAGTCTGCCTACACTGTCCCACAAACTGTTTCAACAATGTCCTGAGAATAAAAGGGCAGCTTTTTCTTTGCCTATTCTTTTGAGAGACTTTCTCCTCAAAAACATTCAATGGTTGCTGAAAAACATTTTTTTTTTTGGTTGAACTTGCGCTATTATTCAAGACGAAAAAAATCCAAGTGGCTTTAATTTTTTAAATGATCACTTTCATTTACGAGTCCCTGTAAGAAATTTAAAAGCACACAAAAAACTACAAACAAAATATACTCCTGGCAGTCACCTGTGAATCATGCTACAGAAACTGAATGCAATCTTTAAAATCTAACCATGCTAATTTAGATTCATTAAGTTAGAATTGTGATAAATAAGATACAGTAATTTCTTCAAGCTAAGTTTAGATGTACTTCAAAATAACTTTTCTTTACAAATTTTTAGGGTTTTATAACAATGCTACTTTTTGTTTGGGGTGATTCAGAACTAAAGACTCAAGAAATTACAAATCTTCCCAAAACATTCTCTACTTCTAAGTATAGCAACTTTTGTTTGTTGCAGCTCTTTTGTTATGACCTCATATACTATAGACTTCTGTACACTTTAAATTAAAGTAACTTTCCTCAGGTTACTAACCACAAGCCTATATTGTTTATAAGATATTCAATAATTCATATATTTTCTCCAACGGCAATTAAGTGCCTACTATACATCAGGTACCATTAAGTCTTTCCCCCTAGACCAGAGGTTCTTAATCAGAGGCAATTTTGTTCCTCAGGGGACTTTTGGCAATGTTTAGAGACAGTTTTAGTTGTAAAAACTGGGAACATGCTTCTGGCATCTAATAGTAGAGGCCAGGGCTGCTGTACATTTTACAATGGACAAAAATGTCCCTCATAGTCAAGAATTGCCCAACCAAATTGTCAACAGTGCTGCTGTTAAGAAATATCAACTCTAGATATTTGTAATTTGTGTTACTAAGACACTGGCAATAGTAGCTGTTGCTAAAACTCATTTAGGTATTTTCACAGCTGAAAAATCCATAGTTCTGTATGGGAGGAGAAATATACTAAAAGACAGCCTTTTCATGTTTGATGGACAGGTTAAACATTTTTTTTAAACTGGGGATTGATTCCTAGGAACAATATAAAATGTTATTTGCCTAATGCTATATGATAAGAAGTTAATATTTCCAGAGTAAAACAATCATACCTTTTTAACTGCCATAATATATCCTTCTTCTTGAAACATTTTGAAAAATTCACACATGAATGTTTCTTTGAAACTTGACTAAGAAAAAAACACATGGAATTTATATATGTTAAGTAGAGAACTAAGAATATAATTGACTGTATTTTTAAATTTAGGATTAGGGCCTAAAGGGATTCAATCGTATATTTCAAGAGAGTTATGGGGCTTGGAGCTGAAGATTTCTCTCAACAGCTGCTGAATGATTATGGCACAAAAAGATAAACAAAAGGCTTTTGCATCTGTTAACTAGACTCTCTTTCCCATCTTAGACACATTAGTTTAAATGAAACTGTCTTCTGTAAGGGTGACTAAGACACAACATCTAAAAGACAACTATCGCCATCTACACATATATATGTTTTTGGTTCTGCTTTGTTTTTAATTTGAAAGGGAGTAAAGTGAGGGAGAAGGGATCACAGGGTACAACAACATTTAGAAGTGTGAATACAGAGCAAAAGATGTAAAGACTTACCTTGCTTTTGGACAGACTCCCCCAGCTTCCCAAAGTTTGAATGGTTTTTGAGATGAGAGTTAATGTTCTAACTGTCTGTGGATCCTAAAGAATGTAGAAAAGACACAAAAAGTCTTGTTAGGTTTTCAAGAAATAGAATTTGTGTAAAAAGTAGAATAGAGTGAACGGGCTACTTTGCTCTGAAACAGTGACTCAAAAATGTTCGTTCAAACCAGCTAAAATCTAGCTAAGGACTGGCACCATTCACTGAACTAAGGAATTAAGAGACTAAAGAAGCCACATGTAATTGACAGTTCCTCTCAAAGTAATTATATCTAATGACATGTTATACTTTCTTTTGAAAGCCATAATTTAATCAATATTAATTTTTGGGGGGTGGGTACAGTATGGCAGATGGGATTACCTAAAAAATTGTATTCACTTTTGGAATGTCAATGGCATCTACTTTTTTCTACCATATGACTTAAAATGGCAGTTTCCAAATTTCTGTATTCAACCCACTTGTAAGCATATTCAATACTTTTATGGCTTCTGTAATCAATTCTTTTCACCATGGAAGCAAAGACCTAAATTCAACTTAGGAAATGAGAAGTCACTTAGTTCATGTAGGATCTTAGCAGAAGGTAACTATTTGAGTCTATTATCCAGGCCTATCTACCAGAAAGAAGTAAATATAAATAAAGTTGACTAAACAGTGCTCCCTAATGAATCCTTGCTGCTTCCTTTTTTGTTTTTAATTGAGGTATAATTTACATACAATAAAATGAACAGATTTTAAATGTATATAGTCTGATGAGTTTCCACCAATCCATCCATTTGTATAACCAATTCCCTTATCACTACATAAAACATCTTTTTTGTTTTGGAGATTCAAATACCCATAATCTGCCATCAAAAGGTATGTTGAAGGGTTTCCCTGGTGGCGCAGTGGTTAAGAATCCGCCTGCCAATGCAGGAGACACAGGTTCGAGCCCTGGTCCGGGAAGATCCCATATGCCACGGAACAACTAAGTCCGTGCGCCTCAACTACTGAGCCTGTGCTCTAGAGCCCGTGTGCCACAACTACTGAAACCCGCGTGCCTAGAGCCCGTGCTCCGCAACAGAGAAGCCACCGCAATGAGAAGCCTGTGCACTGCAGCGAAAAGTAGCCCCCGCTCGCCACAACTAGAGAAAATCTGCACACAGCAATGAAGACCCAATGCAGCCCAAAATAAATAAATAAATATTTTTTAAAAAAAAAGAGATTAAAAAGAATCAAAATAAAATTAAATTAAAATTAAAAAAGACATGTTCAAGAAAATTTAGATACAGAAATGCTTTAGTTTAGTGTTTGGTTGACATTCCTTAATATTTTAGTATCCCCACACTGAAAATAGGCAGTGACTGTGAAGGTGAAGAGATGACCAGGATGTAAGGCAATTCTGGAAAAGAAGGAATATCTGAGATATGATCATTACGATATACTCGTGAAACAGTTACACACCTTAATTAAGGTTATTCAGAAATATTTTAGCTACAACATCCAGAAAATATTTTAGCTACAATATCTATAAAAGGTCCCTCCAATTCTCTGCCTTTGAAGAATATAAAATTCTTAACAATGTGCTAACAACCTGAATTTGAACTGAATTTCATCAAGACTTCCCTGTTGAAATTTGGTTTTGAAATCAATGTTTTAGCTCATTATTTTCCTGAACTGAAAAAAGTGAGCAAACCATATTTTACATAATTTCTGCATGTCAGAGGTTTGTTTACACCAACATGGCCCTCACTACTATTTGACAATCGTATCATTTAGCTACTGCTGATTCCCTAGTGTACTCTACAAAGAAGCCGTTCTAAATTTTCACCCTGCTACTATCTGCCATCATAATTTTTCATAGATGCCCAGGACCTTAGTCATCTGGCACCTAGTACACAGACTAGCACCAGCATATAGTAGATGCTGTATTACATTTATTAAATTGAACTGAAACGTTGACTCTGTCACCCCAAAACAACACATCTTATCCTTTTTTCCTTATATTAAGTTGAACCATGTGAAATTGCTGTTGACTATTTTTGATCTACAAAAAAACCAAAACAAAACAATTTCATAGGATTCACCATAATACTTCAAAGGAGAAACTGTTATTTCCCCCGGCAAGTTTATCCTATCACTTTTTCTTTTAAAGACACTCTTTCTGAATCATCCAGTACATTGATATATTAGTAAGGCCCCATCTGTCTTTAATTTCTCCCTTTCTGTTGGTCTCTTCTCCTCTATTTAAACCATACATAGCTTTTCCCATTTTTGGAAAAGACATCATTTGATGAGCTCTCTCTCTGAGCTACCATCTTTCACCTATCAAACATTTACTGAGGGCTTCCCTGGTGGCGCAGTGGTTGAGAGTCCGCCTGCCGATGCAAGGGACGCGGGTTCGTGCCCTGGTCTGGGAAGATCCCACATGCCACGGAGCGGCTGGGCCCATGAGCCGTGGCCGCTGAGCCTGCGCGTCCGGAGCCTGTGCTCCGCAATGGGCGAGGCCACGACAGTGAGAGGCCCGCGTACCGCAAAAAAAAAAAAAAAAATTTACTGAGCACCTACTTGTTCTAGAAATTGTGCCATGTGCTTGGGATACACAAATTTGAAAAAGATCCCGCCCTTGCTGTTAAGGTATTGACAGTCCACATGCAGAGACAATAAACAGATGATTATAGAACAGTATGACAAGTGCCATGACAGAGGAAGCCCCAGGGTGCTACAGGCACATATAAGAGAGGAGCCTAACCCAGACCGAAGGGTTAGAGAAGTCTGCCTTGGCTGAGTCTTGGAAGGAGCTATCAGTGAGAGACTAGGGGATAGGATGAGAAGGAAAGTTCAATCTTTCTTCTTTACTATGAAACTTCTCAAAAGAATGGTCTACCATGTCAATGTTACTATAACCCATATTTTAAAATTAGTGTTTTTCAAAAGAAGTATTTATTCATGTGTATATGTACACACACATGTACATACTTGAATTTGCCCGTGTCTTTTAGCAGCAGGGCGAGCTCACTTTTGATATATTTCCTAGGTAAAACTGCATTCACCTACTTATTCCTTAATCTTCTGCAACTGGATTTTCTTCTTTTCTACTCTACTAATATTCTCAAAATCCAAAGAACTTATAAATGTAAAATCTAACAACCTTTAACTGGTTCTCCTCCTCAACCACTCTGTAACTTTCAATAATAGTCTTGACAATGTCATCGCCCTCAGGTCACTGGGATCATTCCTTGCTCTCAATTTCTATAGTATGGATTGTCTATACTCCTTACTTGGTACTAATCAGGTGCTAGTTTTAGATTTATGTATGTAGTTTTAGATTATGTGTCTTATATATTTGCCTTATTTCCCCAATTAGAATGAAAGGCTCACTTAAAAGCAAACAGTAAAGTTATATGACAGTTTGAAGCAATCCTTCTGACATACTGATTGGAAAGGTGACTTCAAATAAGGACTTTACTGTAACATCTGTTACAGGGATATGCAAATTCAAGTCTGAATATAAGGCAGGGTCACAAGCTCAGAGGTAGGAGTTCTGTTTATGTCCAGAATGTCATCAAGCTTTTGCTGCCCCACAGTTCTGTACAGCTTCAGTAATATAGCCACAGAAAGGACAGCCCTGTGAACAAAAGGCACTGGCCCAATCCTCCGCTGTAGCTACTCAGAGACCATTTGTTCTTTGACAAGAAAGTGTGTGTTGCTGCCACAGCAGCATGGTTTTACTCAGCTCTCAAAGTTAAGTAAGTGGCCAATGTGTAGCTGTCAAGAGAAGCAGTGGCTGCAGAGCCCAGTTTAACTCCAAAACCTGTGGGTCTTCCCTACACTGTATTAGCGAGTTTCCTAAGGGCAGGGAGTGTCTCTTCCTCATCACTGCATCTCCAGTGCTGAGCACAGCATCTGATACACTGTAGGTGCTCAAACACCTGACTGCCTAAGAGGCAGGAAGGAACAGGGGTAAGCTTACAGCCTGGGAAGACTGAGTGAGTCAGTCAGTGAACTTTCTTAATCCAGTTCAAATTGAGTGAGATCAAATCATAATTTATTAGTTGTGTGACCTTGGAGAAGTTCTTGAATTGTGGTTTTCTTATCTATAAATAAAGATGAGAATAGAATTTACCTCACAGGGTTACTGGGAGGACTAAGTAAGTTAGAACATATAAAGTACTTGAAGAAGGCCTAGTACAAAGCAAGGACTAAATAAATGTTGGCTTTTATTATTTGTTATAAAAATCAGAACAAAAACAATTAGATAAGATTATAAAATGTTTGGAACATAAAAGGTTAAAGAATTAGCAATAATACACTGTAGGAGAAGGAAAAAGAAACAGCAAAAATAAGGAATTTTAAAATGTTAAGAAACATGTAAATCTATGCAGTGCAGATTCAGATTTAAGTAACTAAATACGACTTCAGAATAGAAAGATTATATGCCTTAAGTTTTAAATCTCATATATTTATATCATCATCTCGGGTGAATAAAAAGTAAAAATATGGAGATACCAAACAAATTACATTCCAATGAAAGTTTCTACGCCTTTCAGAAATGAGCCTCTTCAAATTTCTGTGAGATTTAAAGATACCTGCAAGATCAAACTAAACCTATAACTAATGAAAGAAAAAAAAGACATCCCTGTATTATGGAAATTTACAAACATACAGAATAGCAGAGGGAAAAGATGATGAATCTTCTTTGTACCCATCACCAAGCTGCAGTTATTACCAACATAGTATTATTATTCATGTGCATATCTTTTAACAATAACAAAAAAATAGAATTTTCCACCTTCTCTGAAAGAATCAAATGGCTAAGAAAAACGCCCAGTAAATTTAAGTATCCGTTATAAGAAAACATAGCCAAGTGAAATTTGCCTGTTATTTTATCTTTTCTTATTTTAATAAAAATAAATTAAAATGGAATAAAGCTTTGAGAAGAACAACACTTACTGGATGATGAGGTCGCAAATGAAAAGTATGAGGTGATACTACCGCTACAGCAAAGAAACGAAGAAACACAAAGCTGCTCACTGCAGAATACTGAACATGAGGGTCATCTGCAGGAAAAAAATGGTGAAATGTCATGCACAAAAACACTGAATTAAAAAACAAAGATGACCAGGTAAAAAATATTGGAAAAACATGTAAATTAAATAGGAGGTAAATATAATTTGTATAGTAAGAACTGAGTTGATGAAATGATAGTAATGGTTATGAGTAAATTAAAGGAAAAAAATCCTATGACTAAAAAAAATCTGAAAGAAATAATAAAGAAAGTGAAAAACAAAGCTGCTATGTTGTCAGAAATATTTTAATTTGGAAAAATACCTCTTTCCTCATCTGCAAGAAGAGACTCCTGAAATTACAACAACAAAAATAAAAGTAGTATCTAGCACTACCTAGTGGTAATACTGAATCCCCTAAGACTAAGATAGGCGATTGTCTTCAGTTTTAGGATACTGTTTCAATTTTCCCTCAAAAATCTTGACAATATCAAAGGTTATGTAATATAAACAATTAGACAGAAATCTTTACTTTAAAAAAGCTACCAATATTCCCTATAAAAATGCAGATGAACTGAAGACAACTTGTGGCTTTGATCATTCAGCTACAGCTTTTGTTGCTGACTGGAGTCAACACAATGCAACAATCAATCAGATGGTAAAGAAGCAGGTGAGGGAAACAATGTCTGCATTTGGTCTGAGTTTTAACTCTTCTAAGTCACTCAGCAGGTGGTCACCCACAAGTCATTTAATGTGTAGTTCTTTAATAATACTTGCTTCCCATGACTGCCTCCCCACTCCCCACCCATCTTCCCAGGGCAGTAAGAACAAATGAGAAAACAATGAAAATACTTTTTGAGAATAGAACTATCACTACTGGAGTCTACTGAGAATATCTAAGGCCAACAAAAAGATAGTTAAGGAAATATGTTTGCATTTATTAAAAAATCATAGGATGTGTTTTAGATTATTCACATAAAGAAGAATTAAACAGCTAATGCATACTGAAGGCCAAATTCACTGGGTAGTGTAGAGTACACTGATTAGTAGCATGCTTTGGAGTGGGCCGGGCCCAGGTGTGAGACCCTGCTTGCCTGCTGGCCATGTCACGGACCTTGGGCAAATTACTTGACTTCCCTAAACCTCAGTTTCATCAACTGCTGAAGGGGAGCAGTACCTATCTCATGTGGTGTTGTGTAGGTGAGAGAGTGGAAGATAATTCAGGCTAGCACTGTGCCTGTTCACTAAGTCCTCCTCAATGTGGTTATTATGATCTAACACACTATTTAAAAATACAATTTCAGTCAGCATTTCATCTTTCCATACTTTAATGTCTCTGCTCCCCTTATTTTCATTACAAAGTCTAGATTTAGTATGCTTATTTCAAGTTAACTGTTTATATTTTTACTATAATTAGCAAACACATCTAGGGCTGAATTTATCTACATGTTAGTTGGACAACTCAACCCCACTTTAGCTTTGGGTAATTTAGTGGAGCAGCAGATAACTGCACACACCTGTGTGCACATAACACACTTAAAAAATATGATAAAATAGCAAAATCTCTTCAGATGGTTACAGAAATAAACTTACAGTTTCACACGGCTGGATAAGACTGATAATTTAAGCAGCTGCCTTACCTCCTTACCCTCCCCCCCATTACAGGCAGATCTGGAAAGACAGCCATAGTAAGTTTATTTACTTATCAGAGATGCATATAATTAGAATAATTCCAAGTGTTGAGAATCAGAGATAGCAACTGTTAATTTAATTGAAATGTTTCTAAGCAAAGCCTTGACACAGGTGTTCTTGCAAAATTAAAGCATGCCAGATATTGATATGTTACCTCAAAATTCTATGTATATTGCAACAGAGATGTTTCTAATGTCTAAAACCATTTCTGCAAAAACCTCTCATCACTAAGACCTTAGCATTCTCAAACTGTCAAATCTAGTCAGTTGTACAGAACTTAAAAATTCTCACTATTTTGAATGCATGCAAGTGGAAAAGGTAGTTGGTACAAATAACAAAGCTGTTTTTGTTTATCATATCTAACGGTCTTGTAAGCAGCTGGTATAAATACTTATATACTGTTATGGTTCTAAATTTATGCCTTTCTTAAAATTAGTGTTGATTTTGATTTGCTTGTATAAAGTTGCTATTATATTGAAATAAGCAAGAGTATTCTGTTTTGAGATTACAAGAAAATTAAACAGGTGTTTCATTAAAATGCTAGAACTATTTCGAAAAATGAAAGAAGACTATATACTTAACAAACCATAAACACATAAACTAAATAGATAATAAATCTACAGAAAAATCAAGTATAGAAAAAAAAGGAGTATTTTAGTAAAACAAGGCACTTACTAGGAAATCTTTGAGTGGCCATTTGCCTTAGAGAATAAAAGATATCACACATTACAGTGGGGCAACTCATACTTGATTTTACGATTGTACTGAATAACTTGTCTACATAGTAGCGCAGATTCTCCTGTAGGATTTAAAAAGGTAAACATTAAGATTTTGACTTTTATACATCTTCAACAGCCTTTATGGAAAAAAATGCAGCGAAAATGAGATATATTAGGCAGTCACCATCTAGTATTCTAAAGCTTTGCTTCCCTTCTCTAAACGCACTCAGCTAAAGGACAATTGCATCCTGAACTCATTTAATGAATTAGATTTAGACTAGTTAGATATAAGAGGTGAATGTATGGAATAAAATTCATAAGAAGCAGCAGAGAATAAAATGATCCAAAGAGAAATGAGGGAAATAACATTCTAAAAACTAGACATAGGAAATGCTGCTAATAGTATAGGCATTATGCAAATAAAAAGCACTGCTTCCCTCCAAATAACATTACTACAACATAAGTGAGAGATAGGTATACCATTAAAACCAATTTTAATGCAGTTATAAAGACAGAGAAGACTTACCTTATTATTTTCTACATTATCTCCCTCTTTCAATTTAATAGGATCAATTTCACAGGATTTTGAGGATTCACATATCTGGAAAATAGATTAATTCTTCATCTAATGCTCTTTTCTAAATAATTTGGCAAAATGAAAATAACTATTATTTTTCTGATCATACAATTATAAAAATTAAAACTGTAACAAAGTTTAACCCCCCCATCCAGAGATAATGTATACAATATGCCTAAAGAACTGTATCAAAAAACATTTCTCATATATTTGAAACTCCAGCTAAAATAAACCCTATAACAAAGAAATAATTATGTAGAGTATACTACAATGTGCCCTTCAAGTAATAATCCATTGATGGAAAAGTAAATCATTTATATTACTTCTAAAGTGTTCACCTGTGTTCTTTCAGTAATGTGTGAATGGATATATCATCCCCATCGGTAGATAACTTGATGAAAGAGATGCTATAATAAGGACAAACTATTAGTATCAGAGGTTATATTCTGTACCTCATCTAGAATAGGTTTTAATGTTACTTTCAGGTAGTGCCTTCCCACTATTTTCATCATCTCATCCAGACATCGGGTAGCCAAGGAATTTCCTCTAAAAATTGTGTTTGCATCTCTGAAATACAAATAGAAATAAGGTGAAACCAAGTGTAATAAACAAAGGCTGTAAAATCAATAATGAGGTATTTGACTTTGGTCATATATACAATTTTAGTAATTTTTACCAACCTGCTACAATTAGGATTTTCAAACTTACCAAAAACATAAAAAAATAAGTTAGCAAAAAAAAGTAACCTATATTTGAACTACAAAAGTAGTGTGTGTCTAAAACAAGTGTTAGACTATGACAGGAACAGGAAGCCATCTGATTGCTTTTAATGTCACACATGGGCATATAAGGGTGCTACATAATGGATAAGGAGGAAAAAACCTTTCTGTCCTGGTGTTTTATTTGTGACATGTGACTCATTACAATAAAGAAGCAAAGATTAGTAACAGGAAATTTTAACAATGAGTGAAAAAAATCTTTTAATTGTTAACTTTACTGTTGGTGGATACTGCTTGCTAACTTAAAGAACTGCCTTTTATTACTTGCTAAGCAGTTCTTTTAAGACCTCTATACAGAAAGAGGCTGGTCAATACAAAAGAACTGAGATTACGAAAACAATTTGGCAAATTAAGGTCCAATTTCAACAGCACATAATCAACATTTAATAAAATATAACTCTTACTGTGTATCTTTCAAGTCTAATTCAGCTACTGCAGTGGCAAAAGGAACAAGTTTATCATGGTGGAGCAGCAGTCGTACAAGGGGCAAAACAGCATCATTTTTATCTCGACATATTTCACCCAAAATGTAAGCAGATGAGGCAGATATCGGCTAGAATATAGAAAGGTAGAAAACAAGCACAAAATCAAAGAAGCATGATTAAATATTCAATCATTAGCCTTTAAAAAGTAATTCAAATATGTTCATTAATGATAACTGTTGTATAGAATAATATTTAATTTTCTAGATTTTTATCAGAGATGAAATTTGGAGCAGATATTGGTATACAGTACTCTGGTTCAGAACATATATATATTTATATATATATATATATATATACACACACATACATACAGAGTGTGTGTGTGTGTGTGTATATATATATACACACACACACACACACACACGTATATATAGTTTTAATAACTTGATACTCTGAAATCTTTTCCTCATAATTTACAGAATTATTCTAGCCTTTCCATATTAACACACAAGATTTTTAAAGTACCTGAACATCTGGTGATTTTAGCAGCAAAGTTTTCAAAGGACCATAGTACTCTGAAGGAAGCACACAGTCTTCTGTATAACATATATTTAATCGAAGGGATCCCAGGTCATCAGTTTTAGATGACTTGTTTCCATTGTCTCTTGGTTGTAGCAAGTACCTAAAGTAAAAATAGAATCAATTCTATGCAATGGTAATGGGCCTCAAAGTTGGTGAGGTAAACAAACAGCTAAGCTATCAAAACACTAAATCCAAAAAGTCAACTTAATATATAACGTTAGGATAATTCATTAAATAGCACAGTATTAATTTTCAGAGGCTTAATAGTGGCTGTCTATTGAACTAGAAAGCTAAAAATAGATTTTAATCCAGGAAAAAAAAGTACAGATAATACAAAAATCAAGATCTCAAAAGGACTGAATAAGAGTCTGATTAGCTTGCAGGTTAGGAAAAAAGTAATAAAAAATGAAACACAAAATCCAACATATTATCAAAAATAACTCTTTACCAACTGAATTTAAGAAAGACACATTTGGTTGAAATAGATAAGACATACTACAAGAAGGTATAAGTGATCTCATTTTAAAGTAAATCCTACATTGTAAAAATTTGAACTTATTTTTTAAAAGTCAGTGATTGAAGGTTTATAAATGATTTTTATATTATTAAAGAATTAACAGTACAAATATATTGAAAATGTTTTTATTTGCAAAAATCAGATTTACATGAATTTTTCCAGGTAAGTAAAAGGCAAAAAATATATATGTAAAAAATAGAGGCAGCTTTAAATATTCCAAGGAAAGAGAAGTGTTTAGAAATCAAGAGAAGTTTGTAGGACCAAAACCAGAAATCTAAGTTATTTTTAAAGACTTTCTGTCATGGAAATTTAAAAATACATACAAAAGTAAAAAGAGTAGCATACTGAACTCCCATGTACCATCACCTAACTTCAATAATTATCAACTCAAGGTTATTCTTGTTTTAGCCGTCTCTCTACTCACTCCTCCCATCCCACTCCTGCATTATTTTAAAACAATTTCCAGGTGTTTTATAATTTCATCTATAAATATTTAAGTATATATAACTATAAATATATATATAAGCTTTTAAAAATCATTACTATCCAGTCAGTATGCAAATTCTCCCAAACTTAAACAGTTTTCTATGTTCTATTCAAATCCAAGTTTTATAGATTGTAATTGGTTGATAGCTTAAGTTTCTTTTAACTTATAGATACCCTCTAACCACTAAGAAATCAGGTAATTTATCTATACAATTTTCCAGACTTGGGACTGTGTTAACTCTATCTCCATGATGTCATTTAACATGTTCTTTTGTCTCCTCTGTATTTCCTGTAGTATTGTAGATAGATCTAGGGGCTTGGTTAGATTCAGATTTCATATTCTGGCAAGAACATTTCATTTAGAGTGTTGTGTAGTCCCACCAAGAGGCACTAATGTCTGACTGTTTTCTCTTTTTGTGATATTAGCAATCACTGATGGCCACTGCTGAGAGTCATTAATCTACACAGGTTGCAAAATGATAACTATGATTCTATCATCCCTCCTTCACTCATTAGCTAGAATGCTTTTTATAAAGGAGTCAGTAGTTTTGATATTTACTTTTGATGTCTTCCCCTAACAGACTAACTTGTTTAAAAATAGAAGAGAGGGGGTTTTAATAGAATTCTAGCTTTCAGAAAGATATGATAAAGATATAAAAGAGAACTAGAGAATTAACCAAGAAAAATTTAAAAGATGAAGGAATGGTAATGTAAGGAGAAGAAATTATACAGAAATTATATCACTACCCACAAAACAGGAATTCTTGTCTCAGAAGACCAACCTTCAGAACTTCTAGTCTCTGATTTGAGAAATAATGATTTAAAGAATTTGCCTATGGAAATAATTGGAAATAAGCCTATTAGCAAAAATGACTCTGAAGTGCCTCTAAGGGAAGTCTAGCTGGCTGATCCCCAAGCATCCTGACGTGGGCATCACTTTGGTCAATTTTCAACAATGCAGTGTATGTTCTGTAGCTTTGCAGACTCAGATACCTAGTTTTAACAGCACATCTCAAAGTGAACCTGAATTGCAATGATTGAGCACAGAGACTAATATATTTAAAACAGAAGGCCAATTACTAAATTTATGAAAAGAAATACGGTTGACCCTTGAACAACATGGGTTTGAACTTCACGGTTCCTGGAAGTAATCCCCCATGGATACCGAGGAAAGACTGTACAACAGTGAAATGGCAAAGAGACCCACACTTTTTTGTGACTAATACATTTTATTATGGAAATGTTAATTCACAAAAGTAGGGAGAAGAGTGATAATATTAGTAAGCAACACCCTCACCATCACCCCCATGCACTTATCACTTGGCTTCAACAATTATCACTATTTCCCATAGTGTTTCATCTACATCTCCTACTTCAACTAATACCTTTTTTTACCTGTTAATACAATTGTTTATGTTTGATCAATACATTTTTTACCTATTGGTAAGCTATTTGGAAAGCCAAATTATTTAGCAGAAGGTGCTGTGGTGAGTACAGAGACACAACACAGAGATCTAAGGAAATCTTAAGAATCTCTCAGCTAAGACAATTTTGCCAAGGAAAGAACAATACTTCTAGAACAGAATCCCCTTACCGCTTGACTGTGCTTGAATGGGCAGCAGCCACCCATGTTGGCCTCTTTGGGATACATTTTTATTCTGCCCCTTCTATTTTAACTCATGTTTTCCATATATGGAAGGATAAAATTACTTGTGTTACAGTTAAAACCCAGCCTCCCAGGGACTGTGCCTACCCATCCTAAACAGTGTCCTCATACTCTAGTCAGGTTACAGACTCTGTTTTGGTTTGTTCTATAGAAATTATACTCAGAGGGCATCTCTAATTCCCTTATCTCCGAATTACTGGGGGAAGGAATATGCTTTATCCCTCTGGTACTCTCATAAAACTACAAAATACCCGCAAAATAGGTCTATAGTCGTAACATGGCACATTCTTTGCAGAGGGATTAGGGCAGTGTTATGCCAGTTATTCGTTTTTATGCATACACTGTTCTAGGATGCTCAGGAACTCCAGAAGGGCTTGCTCCTGCCACTCTTTTTAAACCTGTCTCCTTAGGTTTCTTTGGCAGGATAAGAAATTCCTATAGACAAAATACTCCACCCATGTCTACTTGAACAAAATACAGAATTTCAAAATTGCCCTACCCATTCCTTGAAAAGATCATTTTTTTAAATGAGAAGGGACCGCTCAATTTTCTTTTTAATAATATTTTATAAGCAAGGGACACTCAAATCTTTGCTGGCAGCTTAAAACAGAGAATATTTTTGAGTTTTAAACATATTCAAAAATATTTATGCCAAAGTACAAATTTATTATTTTACATTGGTTAAGAGCAAAAACTTTGGAGTCAAAGAGTTTGGTCCAAATCACAGCTGTATGACCTTGGGAAAACTGCTCAATCTCTCTGTGCTTGTTTCCTCACCTCTTAAATAAGGGGTAATAATAGTATCTAACTGATTTAATCCCTAAGGAGGTTATGTAAGTAAAGCACTTAGAATAGTGCCTTGTACACAGTAAATGTTATTTATAAAACATTTATATACATATAACTATTACCACTTAAAATATATTAAATAGCTTTTCCGGTAAACAGCCTGAGGTAACCTCTAAAAATGGTTCATTATTCCCTTGACCCAGAAAACCACAAAAAATCAGGCAAATCAAGAGGTTCAAATCTTCGTGTTCACTTTAAGAACACTCGTGAAACTGCCCAGGCCATTAAGTGTATGCATATCTGAAAAGCCACCAAGTATCTGAAGGATGTCACTTTACAGAAGCAATGTGTGCCATTCCATCATTACAATGGTGGAGTTGGTAGGTGTGCCCCAGGCCAAACAGTGGGGCTGGACACAGGGTTGGAGGCCCAAAAAGAGTGCTGAATTTTTACTGCACATGCTCAAAAATGCAGAGAGTAATACTGAACTTAAGGGCTTAGATGTAGATTCTCTGGTCATTGAGCACATCCAGGTGAACAAAGCCCCCAAGATACGGCACAGGACTTACAGAGCTCATGGTCGGATCAACCCATACATGAGCTCTCCCTGCCACACTGAGATAATCCTCACAGAAAAAGAACAGATTGTTCCTAAACCAGAAGAGGTTGCCCAGAAGAAAAAGATATCCCAGAAGAAACTGAAGAAACAAAAACTTATGGCCCAGGAATAAATGCTGCAAAAAAATAAATGCAAGTAAAAGTTAAAAAACATATATATGTAAAATAACTACACGTAATGTCATTATTTATATAATTATGTACATGTAATTTATTATTTTAAAACATTGTTACAAAAATCTCAATTTAAACAATCTAAAGGAGCCCTGGTGAATTAAGCAATCTTGTATGAATTAGAGCTAAAAAGAAAAACCTCAAGATTTGTTAAGTAGAGGATATCTGGTGTGTCTGAGGTCTAGGGATACAAAAAAAAAAAAAAAAAAAACCTCAAGTATATTTTCTTCAGTTTTTGAATGAAGTGTTTCAGTTTGAAAGAATAAGGAACAGGAAACAAAGAGAAGTTATCAACTGAAAGTGGCACTCAGTTGCTCACATGTATTTTTTTCATTCATAGTTAGACAAAAAAGCAATCCTAATGTTCTCAAGAGTCAGCAGCTTTGACAGCCCCTTAACAGAAGAAAAATCAGCATTTGAAAAATTTTAACAAGGTCTGTATAATTAAAATTGAGGTAGGCAGGCAAAAACTACAATTATTTTTGTATAATGCTGCCTAATCTGGAAAATAACTGTTCAGAGGCACCTTTACTAATACTTAAATGTTATTTCTGGTTCCAGAAAGATAATCATTATCAACAGATTTTTACTAAAGATAGAAGATTAAAGATAGGTGCCAAAATTAGCAAACTACAAAACCAACTCATCTTAAAGTAAATATTAATCTAGTTTTAAATTCGTATAAAGTGCTTATATTGAAAAAAACTCCAACCATGTGTTTTATTTACTTCTTGAATCTTACTTTCAAAATTTTAAATTATAACATGAAAGGATGTTTGCATCTATTTTCTTAATGTTCATTTTGGATTATTTAGGAGGAAATTACTGTGCCAATGTGTACAATCACACAGGGGCTTTGCACATGTTAAGTTCTCTGATACTGATGTAACTGGTGAAATGAGATTGAACTAGACGATCACTAAGGTTCTCTTTATTTATACCATTACAAAACAGTGGAATACTGGTACCAAAAAAAAAAAAAGATGCAGAAATTCTATATGTACTGATGTGAAATAATGGCGATGACAGCAGCAATAACTATAATGATGAGAGCCTGAGTTATACCCACGGTATACCCACTTGTAACTTACTTTACATGAAACCAATTCATCCTCTAACAACTTTGGGAGGCAGGTACTGTTTGTACTATCCCCATTTGATAGCCAAAGAAAGCAAATGCATGCAGGTGGAACAACTTGTCCAAGGTCACCCAGGTAGTTAATGACAGAGTCGGGATTTCAACCAAGGCAATTTCGTTCTGGAGTCCACACTCTTAACCACTATAAAAAGTCAGCAAATACTTACTGAAGTTCTACTAAATTGAAAGTGAAAAAAAGTAAGGTACAGAATATGATACAGTATGTGTCCATTAAGGACCTAATTAAACTCAAAAACTTTTGCATAGCAGAGGAAACCATAAACAAAATGAAAAGACAACCCACAGAATGGGAGAAAGTATTTGCAAACGATGAGACTGACAAAGGATTAGTCTCCGAAATTTACAAACAGCGCATGCAGCTCAATATCAAAAAAAAAATAACACAATCAAAAAATGGGCAGAAGACCTAACCAGACATTTCTCCAAAGAAGACATATGGATGGCCAAGAGGCACATGAAAAGATGCTCAACATCACTAATTCTTAGAGAAATCCAAATCGAAACTACAAGTTATCACCTCACACCACTGAGAATGGCCATCATCAAAAAATCTACAAACAATAAATGCTGGAGAGGGTGGAGAAAAGGGAACCCTCCTACACTGTTGGTGGGAATGTAAACTGGTACAGCCACTATGGAGAATAGTATGGAGGTTCCTTAAAAAACTAAAAATAGAGCTACCAGATGATCCAGCAATCCTACTCCTGGGCATATATACGGGGAAGAACATGGTTCAAAAGGGTATGTGCATCCCAATGTTCATTGAAGCACTGTTTACAATAGTCAAGACATGGAAGCAACCTAAATGTCCACTGACAGATGAATGGATAAAGAAGATGTGGTACATATATACAATGGAATAGTACTCAGCCATTAAAAAAGAATGAAATAATGCCATTTGCAGCAACACAGATGGACCTGGAGATTATCATACTAAGTGAAGTTAAGTCAGACAGAGAAAGACAAATATCATATGATATTGCTTATATGCGGAATCTTAAAGAAAAAAAGACACAAATGAACTCATTTACAAAACAAACAGACTCACAGACTTAGAGAATGAACCTATGGTTACCAGGGGGGAAGGGTGGGGGGGAGGGAGTGTTAGGGAGTTTGGGATTGACAAGTACACACAGTGCTATATTTAAAATAGATAACCAACAAGGACCTACTGTATAGCACAGGGAACACTGCTCAATATTCTGTAATAACCTAAATGGGAAAAGAATCTGGAAAAGAATAGATTATGTATATGTATAACTGAATCACTTTGCTGTACACCTGAAACTAACACAACATTGTCAATCAACTATACTCCAACATAAAATAAAAATTTTTTTTAAATGTGTACATTTGTGTAACGAATGGGAAAGAAGGATATATCCATGTTTGCCTATACTTACATAAAATATTTCCACAATCTCAAACTAGTGGCTGCCTCAGAAGAGGGAAAATGGTTAGCTGGGGGACAGGGGCAGGAGACAGACTTTTACCTTTTGAACTGTGAACCATGTGAGTATACTACCTATTCAAAAAGTCTAATCAAATTCTGTGATCTACATATGATAAAGTTAAAACTAGATATTATCAACACTAATGAGCTAGAATATTAAGATTAGAAAGAATATGCCTGGGCTTCCCCAGTGGCGCAGTGGTTGAGAATCTGTCTGCCAATGCAGGGGACATGGGTTCGAGCTGTGGTCTGGGAAGATCCCACATGCCACGGAGCAAGTAGGCCCATGAGCCACAACTACTGAGCCTGCGCTCTAGAGCCCGTGAGCCACAACTACTGAGGCTGCACGTCTGGGGCCTGTGCTCCGCAACAAGAGAGGCCGAAACAGTGAGAGGCCCGCGCACCGCGATGAAGAGTGGCCCCCGCTCACAACTAGAGAAAGCGCTCGCGCAGAAACGAAGACCCAACACAGCCAAAATAAATAAATAAATAAATAAATTAATTAAAAGAAAGAAAGAAAGAAAGAAAATATGCCTGAAATCCTGAAGGTAACTAAAGCTCTTCCTGAGTTTTCATGTAGTTACCATCAACCCCACAAGGGGATGCTGCAGCTCTACAATTGACAAAGGAGGCTGAGATTTAATTTGACTTAAAAGAAAACTGCATACACATTTTTATATTTCCTTACATGCAGAGAAGTATAAATGAATTAGCAGATGTTTCTATTTCATGTTGTATAAATTTTAATACATACTTTTAGGCAGGTTACTTTTAAAATATTATTAGCAAAAAAAAAAATCTATGGGAATAAAATCAATTTGTTTGTTAGTGTTCTTACATCCTGCCTAGGTAGTTCTACAAATTTTGCCAAATTTGGAGGGCCTCCAAATTTGAAGACCTCTTACTTAAAATAGGGCTATAATGGCACATTTCAAGTTCACTTTGAGGGGCCTTGGGAGGCACAATGACTCACATTTTATTTTGTACCAAGTAGCATGGCATATCATTTTAAAGACTTAATGAACTGAGTTCAGAAATTTTCATTTAAAAATGTATGCTAGGGACTTCCCTGGTGGTCCAGTGGTTAAGAATCCACCTTCCAATGCAGCGGATGTGGGTTCGATCCCTAGTCGGGGAACTAAGATCCCACATGCAGCGGGGCAACTAAGCCAACGCACCACAACTGGAGAGCCCACGTGCCGCAACTACTGAGCCCGCATGCTGTGGAGCCCACACACCACAACTAGAGGGAAGCCTGTGCAGTGCAATGAAGAGCCCGCGCACCGCAACGAAGATCCTGCGTGCCACAACTAAGACCCGATGCAGCCAAATAAATAAATGAATAAATATTTTTTAAACAGTATGCTAATTTTATAGAAGGGGGAAGAAGATTGGCAGGGGTGAATGACAAGCCTCAAATGTTCATCAGTTTTTCATAGTGACCAAGTTTCCATCTATGGATACATTTTGAAAATTACAGCATATAAAACGCTATCATAAAGACTAATAAATCTTAGATCTGCATTAGCAAGAGGTAAAAATAAAATAAAATTTTTGACACTCTAAATATCAGTCTAGGGACTTCCCTGGTGGTCCAGAGGCTAAGACTCTGTGCTCCCAATGCAGGGGACCCGGGTTCGATCCCTGGTCAGGGGAACTAGATCCCACATGTTGCAACTAAAGATCCCGCATGCCACAACTAAAAGATTCTTCATGCCACAATTAAAGATCCTGTATGCTGCAACTAAGACTTAGGACGGATGGATGGATGGATGGGATGGAAGGGAAGGGAGGGGAGGGGAGGGAGGGAAGGAGGGAAGGAAGGAAGGAAGGAGGGAAGGAGGGAAGGAAGGAGGGAAGGGAGGAAGGAAGGGAGGAAGAAAGGGAGGGAGGGAGGGAGGAAGGAAGATCAGTCTACTAGGGAGAACTGTTTAAGGACAACAGAGTCCAAAGTGAAGAATGCCTGACGGCACTCAGGAGAAGCAAAATCCTAAAGGCAAATGAGACTGCTGTCCACAGTAAGAAACATCTGAACACTGTTTCAACTCCTCTTCCAGGCAACTGAAACTGAGCCCTAAAAAGGGGGCCTTAAGAGGCAAATGAGAAAGGCATGCTGTTTATACTCAGTTGAAACCCAAGTCTAGCATGAGGGCTACTGGGCAACCTACTGGAAGGGAAAGGATATACATGCTTTTAAGTGCTGTAGACAGAAAAAAAACAATAGTTTCACACTGATTCTACTAAGGAAACTAGCAGATGTTTAATGTTTAATGTCCGAGCATTAACATGAGTTTAATGTCACTATTAGAAGTCACAAGAAGGTAATATTTAGCCAATATTGAGCCACTAGAGCTCCTGAAAAGTGTGTTAACTGGATCAGCTCAACAACATCTAGATCCTAGGCATTTAGAAAATAACATCAGAGCCATCCATGGTGCATTTCAATGGGATTTGGGGTAGGAAAATCACTGGTGAGATCCCGTAAACAGCTGAATCCCTACAATAAACCTTTTGCTTTCAAACATCCACAGTTCCCATGCCCATTAATAAAGCTTCTGAACTACAGATGCTGATTTGTGATCAAGCATCTTCTCACATGGGCAACTCTTACGTAATGTTCGAAATGTTTTATATTTTTTCTTTAGAGTTAAGATTAAGTTTTTGAACGGGAAAATATTCCTAGGCAATTCAGTTCTTTTATCTCAGTACCAGAGGACAAGTCATAAAACTAATATAATTGTACTTATATTTCTGCAACAATAAATTAATGGCCAAATCAGTTAATGTTAATAACTTTGGGCTTATCCATTAAAAACTTAAAATATGCTCAAAGTAAGCATTTATTTGCATATACAGTGCATGAAAGGGGATGACCTACTATGTAGTTCACTACAATGTTTGTCTTCTTACCAGGCTTGATGAGAAGCATCATTTCTTAACACGTTCACAGGAACCTTAATCTCACCAAGGAAAACATCTTGGACCAGGTTTCCATTGTTCCACAAGTCGATCCTGAAAATTTAAAAACTGGCTTTATTTTTTGCAAACAATGTGTAAGAGAACGCACATGACCAAAAAGCTTCAAATTACTATGATTCATATTCCAGCACTAATTTACGGTTCTGGGTACTTCTGCCATAAGCATCTTTGCCACAGGTGACATCTTTGCCTCAAGCACTTTTTGCTGCAAATATTTTCACCACATAACTAATTGGTCAAAGGCAATTTTGTGATAAAAGATAAGAGAGACATTAAAAAAGACACAAACATAAAAAATAAACAACAAAATTAAAAAGACTTTATTGCAAAATACAAAATTTATTTGAACACATTCAAAATGTGTGTAAATTCATGGCAATGCTGTGCAAATACTGACTCTATTTTGTGGGCTGTACCTAAACGCTTATCTTCCAAGTCTTTCGTTCACAGTATTTCACACGTTGTTTTTGTTTTTGCTTCTTGATTTGTCTCCTCATTCAGCATTGCACTTTTTTCCTAAAATTTCTTCCTTCGTTAAGACAGGTATGCGTTTCCAGACACTAGGATGCATATTGGTTTCTGAGTTTTATACTGAAGCCTCCACACTCTTGTTTGTTCTTGCCATAGTGTCGCACGTCTGCTGATGGATGCTTCGAAGTTCTATGCGAAATGTGGCTTTGCCTCTGTGCCTTTCAGGCCCTCAGCCTCTTTCTCCTCCAATGAGGTGTGTTTCCAAATAAGAAACCAATTCTTGGGGCAAATCACCGTCACTTGTCTGCTCAATGAAGCTATCAATAACGTCGATAACCAGGAGAAATGCTAACACATTTCAACCAGTTGAAACCAACTGTCAACTAGTTATTTTATTTTTCACAGCAAAGCTGACTTATGGCCAATTAGTCATGTGGCGAAAATGTCTGCGGCAAAAATGCCTACGGCAAAGATGCTTGTGGCAAAAGTACCAGACATAATTTTACATGCTTAAAAACAAGAGATGTTAGCATTGTCTTATACCTCACTATCTAAACTAAAAAAGCAGAATACTGCAGTAGCTTTTACTTAAAAGCATAGAAAGTGACTATCTTAAATAATCTAAAAGAAAGCACTTAAGTTTCTTAGTTTCAAAGTCTACACTTTATTTTAACCTGTAAAAATAAGGACTACAGAGTTCCTCTTTTGCTTTTGAGAAAAGAAACCAACACAAGACTACAGTTTCTTTCTCAATTAAAACCAGTTAATATGTAAAGATAGGTGATTTAGAAAAATACATTACCTGATCATTCCAAACATGTGATTAATACACCCTTTAGATGAACACACTGTTAACACCACACCTATACATGCATTTACAAAACTTTCCCCTCCCAAAGAGCATAGATATTTAAGACCTAGGAAATAGCACAAACTTCAAACACATGCACCTGTTGAATCATCTTACAAGACTTCTTACCTCACTGAAATTTCTGTTAGACAGCAGATATGTTAAGAAGAATAAAAAAATTATTTCTAAATTGGCTAATATATAATTACTTTTCTATATATTCTTTGCATTCATTATGCTATGATTTAGAAATTTATGGAGCAATTAAATTTGGGAAAAACTAAAAATATAATAAAATAGGTGAAAATTAGCTCATTTTATTTTTAAAATAAATACACCTTAACTATTAGTACAAAGAAATCGGATTTTGAAAAGATTATTTGGATTTAAATTAGATGCACATTCCTCTAAGTTTCATCGATTAAGTTGCTAAAGAGAATTCTGTTAAGCTTGAGTCACCTTTTACAGTTAAATTTAGGATTTTCTTTTAGCACAGAACATAGCAATTCTGTAAAATCCAAGACACATACCTAATTTCCAGCTTTTCAATGTCCTCCTCTTCTACCTGAAACTGGGACTTTCTGGTGTAACTACTGGATCTGGTTACCTATAAACAAAATATTTTAGTAAAAAAAATTTTTTAATATCTTTTTCTTACATGAACTTTAAAAAACTATCATCCCTAAAATGTTCGACTGTGTATATCATAAACAGAGGAAAGTGCCTAAGTAATATTTTACCCAAAAGATAAATACAAAAACAGCTATGGAAGTAGCAGAGTGGCAAGAATAAGGTGGCAAAAAAAATATCAAAATCAACCTTACCTCCATACCCTTCCTTATCAACTCAATCTATGGCAACACTGGGTTCTCTGGCTCATATGTAATCTCTTGGTGACTCAGAGTAAAAGTGTTCTATTTCAGGGAAGCTGCATAGGCTAGGAACTGTCTGAAGACCTTCCCACATTTCTCAAGATACCAATGCCACCCGTACACTTCCTTCTCACATTTTTACCAAAAACATCAAGGCCGTTGGCAGGAACTTCCTCAACTACTGTCCACCTGAACATGTCCGTTCCCACACAGGCCTGTTTACTCGATGAGTGTTCTCATCCTCTTCCAAACAAGACGATGAGATGATCCTCCTCTTTTCTAAGACTGCTCCGTCCCCACACAGTATGCAGTAATAAGCACGCAGTAAACATGCAGCAAGCATTCGATCTATTTTAATTACAGCTTTCTTGACCAGACTGTTCACCTCATTCAAGTCTAAGAAAAATTCTCCCCTTAAATTATGGTCTTCCTATCTCTTTCCTTTCACAGACAAATATCTCAAAACTGTTACCCATCCTTACAGCCTCCACTTCCTCACCACCCACTCACTAGTTACTCACTGCAGTAACTCCTTATAATCCGGCTTCCTCACAGATCACCCTCCCCAAACCCCTCTCTTAATCATCAAGTCTGATGATGAAATTCTTGACCCCTTTATCTGGACAAGTGACCATACAACCATACTCCCTTTTCCCAGAGCTACTCTGGTCTTTTGAGTTTACCCAGCACTATCCTGGCTACCTTCTGCTCTCTTTGCTTCTTCCTCTGGTACTTCTTCCTCAGAACCTATAAATATGGGTTTTCTCCAGGGTTTTATATTTTATTTTGCTCTACATACGTACTGCATAGTGCTGTACAAAGTGCTTTCACATCCATTATCTCTTTTGTTCATCAGAACACTGCCCTGAAGCAGGCAGGGCTAGATTTATTATCCTCATCTTGAAAATGAGGAAGCTGAAGTACAGAAATTAAGAGACATACTCAAAGTCAAATACATAATATGTGGCAGAACTAACCTTCTTCACTTTTTTCCTTTATTGTATACCTCTACTCCTTTGGCTTTCTTTCCTGACTTGCTGTAAGCAATTCCTGATTCTTTATCTACAACCATCACCCATCACAGTCATGAACTTCCTATGGGAGGATTTTACATATCTGAGTCCAAGCTCATTATGCCCCAAACTGAACCACTTACGTTTTCCTTCTTAACTTTTCTATTTTTCCAGATTTGAAATCATGAAGACAACATTTGACTCCTCATTTTCTCTCTTCTTCTATAACCAATTTGTTATCTCGCCATCTGCAGTTTCTTTCTCATCCATCTCTTCCTCTCATTTCCATATTACTTCTCTTGAATCAGAGCCCCCCCTTTCTGCTTTTTCCTTTTTTAAAAAAACACCTAAGCTACAACAGTCTCTTGATCTCTGTTCTCTCTCTCAGCCATCTGGCCCACAGATCATGGTTAATTCTTCCCAAAACAGTGCATTACTCATTACTTCCAGGTTCAAAAACATTCAATGGCTAACACAGCACTTCAGCCTGGCTCTCAAGGCCTTTCATTAGTTGGTCCTACTCTTATCTTTTTAAGCTTAGTTCCCATTATTCCCTTTTAGTCAAATCACTACTTGCTACTCTTTGGACATAACTTTCTGCTTTTCTGTCTCTATGTCTCTGCTCAAAATGTTCCTTCTCTAATACTCTTTCCTCTGGCTTAACTCACTTAAGAGCAGAGCTACCCAGTATCTACTACTGCATTTTACTGCTGAGTGTATGCACACACATGTACGCTTTGGGTCTCCTGCTCTCACTAGAGCACAGAGATTGGACTTTTATCTTTATAATCAACTCAACAAAGGGCCCTTTGAATGAATGGTTCAAGGCCTAATATGTATGCTTGCATATAGCAAAGAGGTCAGGTCTTGACTGTCAAAGGACCATCTGCTTGCTGCTGCAAGTCGCCCCTTCTTGGTTTTCTCCAGGCTAGATGTAACAGCCATTTGTAAGTACAGAACAACTGAACTGAGCAAGTCCTGAGCCGGGAAATGGGGCGTCTCACACTGGTGCACTTTCTTTTGTTTTCTTTCTTCCTTGCCTCCACCCCCCACAATTCCTCCTACTTCAATCTTGGCATTTCTTCAACTGTGTTCCCTTATTAAAGTACAGTAAGCAGGCATGGCTAGATGTGCCCTCGCTCTTTTCACTTTGAAACATCAAGAAAAACACACACAAAAAGAAGGAAAAGCACAAAATGTAACTCTTTTTTTCAAATCTTCCTTACATGGTAATCTCAACTGCAACATGTTCTATGGGTAGAACACAATCTTTTAGAATACAGTTTGATTATTTTTGTTTTTTTCCTATAGTTTCTAATAATATGAAAAAGCATTTATTTAACAAATGCTCCACAGTAGAGAACTCCAAAGCACTGTATTTTGGGCAACTTCAAGGCAGCTGAAGTTCTCTAAGAAAATAAGCATGTGTCCACAGAGTGATTTAGCTAAAAAGAACTTAATAATAAGGCCTTAATCATATAATATAGTCTTGAAGCATTTTCACATTTGAACCTCCTAAAAACGCTGAGTTAGGTAGGGATGCTACTGTTTTCTCTTACAAAATTATCCTTTCACAAGATAAGAAATTTGAGTCTCCCATGTAGTGATTTGTTCAAACTCAACTGGGACCAGAACCCAGATCTACCAAGTGATATCGTACTTATTTAACTAGTGGTTTTCAAATAATATTCTGCAGAAGAGTCCTGGGGCCACTGCATGTTAGGTCAGGGGCTGGATAAGGTAGGGTTCTGTGTGAAGGGGGTTGTGATATTGAGGATGACTGAAGAGTAGGTGTGGTCCTAGACTTCCCCATCTTCAAATCAATCACAGCTCTGCCGTTATTTGTTTTATGCACTGGGCCTCTACTGTGTTACACTGTGGTTCTACTGCTTAGAAATGCTTAGTTGCATTAGTTAATAAAATTATGACTATGGCCAGAATTTGAAAAAAAGAAGTAAATCAGCATTCAATATTCAATGTTAACATTTAAATAAAACAAAATGTTACCTCAAAATAAAAGATTTCATTAAACTGCGGATTGCTTGTTTTCTTCTTTACTTTTGTCTTCTTTTGGTCATTCCTGTTCCAATGTGGTAGAGTTTTACCTTGTAGAACTTAATAGTACACAATTATAAAACATGCTATTTCCAACCAGGGAGCCTGACCTCTTTCTGTTTAACTGTTAAGATGACTCGGGGAAGGCAGTAGCTTTAAATATTACTTGGGGGAAAAAAACTGAGGTGTCTCTAAAACTTCAAATCAAAGAACACACAAATTTTGTATATCTGATATATGCCAAGATTATATTATTCTATGGCTATACTAGATTGACTGCCAAGCTTACTTCAGGGGTTTTTAATAACACATTCGATTATACAAGCAACTCGAAATAAATGGTAGAAGGAAGACAATGAGATTCAGAGTACCTTTATCTATGCTGAAAACTACCAGAGGAACACGAAAAGCATTCTTAGTTTACTTCTTGGGCTTCAGCCACAATGTGGCTTTTTAAAAAAAACTTTTAATTTTGAAATAATTACAGATTGAGAGGAGGTTGCAAAGAAATGTACAGGGAAGTCCCATGTAACCTTTCCCCAGCCTCCGCCAATGGTAACATCCTCCAAATGACAGTACAATATCAAAACCAACAGTGACTTTTTAAAACAAATTCACAAGCCAAATAATTTCTATCTGTACATTACTAAGCAATTACACTAAAGGATCTATCAGGTATTGATTATAAACAAAAACCAAAACCAAAAACAGCTCAACTAGATTAAACATTTTTAACACACAAAACTCAATCCCTCTGATAGTATGAATGTTATAGGATTGAGTATCTGCTTTTAGCAAACAGGTCAGGTTTATATTTTTAAATATAAAACCATCTATAATAATAATAGGATACTATTGTTTGAGAACCCAATAAGTACCAGGCATGGTGCTTTACATACATAGGGACAAATACATTTTTCAAAGTGACTTACTGGTGATTTTCTAAAAAATAAGAATACATAGCTTGGGGTTGGGAAGAAGAAGTGCATGTCTATGTGTATATACATGTGCTTGTGTAGAGGGAATAGTATGCTCTTTGTTTCCTGACTCTAAACCTTCAAGTTGTAGACAAATTTCAGACTAGTCAGGCTCTGAAAGAAACCATAATGAAATTATAAAACAGAAAATACTACAAAGTGTGATAGATTTTCCATAAATTATCGTAAGTAATTAACATCAATGATACAGTGCACTTCACCATGTTCTGGTACTTCAGCAGTTTGTCTACAGCTTGGAATTCTCTCTGTACAGCACAGATGCCATGAGAAAAAAGGTATTTTTAGTCCTGAGTTGTTTTCCAGATAAAAATATAGAAATTCCTTTGCTATTTTGAACTAGCATTTATTAAAACAGGATTCTACCTGCAATAAGATCTAAGACATTTGAAACTAGGAAGGCTGATGATGAATGAAGGTCAGGTTTATGTTTTAAAGTACATTTTAACTACTATAAAACACAGGTTGCTTCCCATAGCCTAAGAGTCTGGCAGATTTGAAATGGCACTCATTTTCTTTTATAAAAATAGGAGTTGGTTGTTTGCAAGTGAATAATAGAACTAACTGAAGATTTTTCTTTCAAAGCATTCGTTACTTTGTGTCATAAATAGCTATTTAGCAAGTTCTCTTAGAACTTTAATTTTGTAATTGTTAAACTTTAAAACTTAAAAATCTGATACTAATTCAATAAGCATTACCTAGAAGGGCCCACAAGAGAAACTGTTGCATAAGGGTCACAGCTTTGTCCATTTATGAGAGGCAACCCATGGCATGCCTTGACACTAAGGAAGAATAAAGAAAAATTAACGTTATTATATTCAAGTTAAACAACATAAAACATTTATATTCAAGTTAAACAACCTAAAACATTATCTTTAAATACGAATTAATACATTCAAAGGGTTAAAATTGTTTTCCACATGTCTGAAGTTGTATGCCTATATACCACCTACCCAAACATATGTACATATGCATTTATTTACTTTTGCTGTATTTCCAAATAGGACTAAACCACCACAGTCAGTACTGAGACTACCAAATAATATTTGGATATACACAAGGTCTATCCAACAAGGTACACGCTGTGGTTTGATAATAACATTAAAACTACTGTGGCTTCTAAAAAGGAAAAGAAAGCTGTGTGAACCTTAAAGGAGACACTACAAACCAAGTCAAATCTGTGGCATCATATCCTCTGCTAAAGCATGAATGAGAAACAAGGAAACAACTGTGGTTTCCACTTAAAATCTGATTCATAAATAAAGGGCAAGCCACATACAGTTCTGCAGCCTCTTATTCTGACTCTCAGTAACAGCTCCTGCATCATTCTGTAGAAAAAGTTTTAGACCATAAAAACCAAGGTCATCTCATCCACTCCATGACAACAGTCATTGGTATTTACAGAGAACACAGAATCTGACTTAATGACCTGCTCCTCAAATTTTCTCTTTATTGAGTTCACGAATTTAGTTTAGCAGCTAAGGGTGTACATTTCCCAGTGCCTACAAGAAACTCATGAGTGTTAGTGAAAAGTATTCTTTGTTGAAAGATGTGGGCTATTGAGCAACATCCTAATTTCTCTCCACAACCCACAGATCATATACGTGGGTGAGGAGCAAATGGTGTGCTGCCGAGTAAAGAAAGAAATGATAATATGACTCATTTCTATTAAATTGGGTATTAAAAATCAAATTTAAAAAATTTCTGAAACTAACCGAAGAAAGTACAGGCCAAGATAACAATTCTGATTATTGATGTCAGGCCTGGGTACAGTCAAATTTTCCCACTGTACATACTGTTTGAAATTTACACTTCTCAGGCGAAACCTCAAAATGATACCCATTTTGATATAGTATGTGCAGTTTACTATTTATTTTCACAAAATGCATCAAACTCTCACAACTGCCTTTAAGAAGGGTATCATCATGCATTTTTAAAGAAGAAAGTAAGGTTCAAAAAGCTTACGTGAGAAAGTAACAAAATAAGGCTAAAGAGGTAATACAACTTGTAAGAAGTGGGCCGAGACTCAACTTCTACTTTCTTAACCCCATTTCTAAAATTTAAGTCCTCCTACAGTCCCACTGTGCCTGAATATAGTGTATTACTTTCCTTCTAATACCAAATTTATCTCATGTAAACACTAATTATGTAAAATCTTAATCATAAAAATTCACTACAGTTTTATGAGGTATAAAAACACTGAGAGGACTTCCCTGGTTGCACAGTGGCTAAAAATCCGCCTGCCAGCGCCGGGGACACGGGATCGAGCCCTGGTCCGGGAAGATGCCGCAGAGCAACTAAGCCTGTGCGCCACAACTACTGAGCCTGCGCTCTAGAGCCCACGAACCACAACTACTGAGCCCGCGTGCCACAACTACTCAAGCCCGCGTGCCACAACTGCTCAAGCCCACGCACCTAGAGCCCGTGCTCCGCAACAAGAGAAGCCAACGCAATGAGAAGCCCGTGCACTGCAACGAAGAGTAGCCCCCACTCGCCGCAACTAGAGAAAGCCCACGCGCAGCAACAAAGACACAACACAGCCAAAAACAAACAAACAAATAAATATATGTTTTAAAATAAAATTTTAAAAAAATGAGAATAATGGGGACTTCCCTGGTGGCACAGTGGTTAAGAACCTGCCTGCCAATGCAGGGGACACGGGTGTGAGCCCTGGTCCAGGAAGATCCCACATGCCGCGGAGCAACTAAGCCCGCGGGCCACAACTACTGAGCCTGCGTGCTGCAACTACTGAAGCCCACGCGCCTAGAGCCCATGCTCTTCAACAAGAGAAGCCACTGCAATGAGAAGCCCACTCACCGCAATGAAGAGTAGCCCCCGCTCGCTGCAACTAGAGAAAGCCCATGAACAGCAATGAAGACCCAACGCAGCAAAAAATAATGAATAAATTAAATAAATAAATTTATTTTAAAAAAAGAGAAAAATGCTGTTCAGTATACAAACACTTCTATAAGAATACCCACAAACCAAAAAAGCAATACCCACAGTCCAAAAGTGTGAGTCTATAAAAAAAATCAGAAGTACTCTTAATTTTTAAATCTAAGTATAAAAATTGGGTTTTCTAACACACAAGTAGTATTATTAAATACATATTATTTTATTTGCTACGTACGTTATGAAATAATTTTCCTAATTACCTAGGATACAACTATTCTTCTAGTTGGTAAATCAAGCAATTTCACATCATAAACCATGGATACGCAGAAAACGAATGTTAAAATAACCTTAGTATGCTAAATTATCTTGTATTTTATTTATATGTGACACATAATGTATTTGATATTGACACATTTTTTAGGAATTACAAAGGAAAATAAGTTTAGTCCAAACTTGTTTATAATACAGAATGATCTGATTGTTTTCCTTGGATTTTTTTTTTTTTTAAACTAGAAGACAAATACTAACTTCTACATACAGGAGTACATAGTACAGGGAGTAACAGGGAACAGATTTATCCTCCCACCTCAAACACTTAAAAAAAAAAATGGGTAGTATCAGCAGCTCAGGACAGTGACCTCTGATGGGGGGAATAAACAAAGTGAGCCCTCTAACTGTCCTAGCCTACTGTTAGATGGTCTCCCTGAGAAGAAAGAAAGGGCTGTCAGCTGGGGAAGGCCAAAGTGACTAGAGTTCCCAGGGCAGAGTACTGGAGGAAAGAAAGCTGCACAGAAAGAAAGAAACCTCCAGAGAGCTACAAAAGAACTGGCCCCCCGACCCACCCATACCCGGAGTCTCCAGCTGAGTGCTGATAAACATATACATGTGAGGAAACTATCTGAGGCTGGGGAAAGAACCATTAGAAAAGAGCAGAGGGAACAATTCCAGAAGCCCACAAATGACTAGCAAGAGATCCCAAGGGCCACAGTAAAAAGCTGGTAATTATGGGTGCTGCCTCAGTAGTGGGAAAATATTAGCCCCAGACTAAAGGCCACTCTTGTTCCATCTAACAAAGCTTATAAGCAAACCACAAATGAACCAAACTATTTCCAAGTAACTAAGTCTTCAAGTATATTCATAGGAATACAAAAATATCCAGCAACTTCACAATATCTAGCATCCAATAGAAAATAACCAGGAACACAAAGAATCAAGAAAATACAACACATGATCAAAAAGAAAAACAAATCAATAGTAACAGATCCAGAGATGACACAGTTGATAGAATTAGTAGACAAGGACATAAAAAAAGTTATTATAACTATATTTCATATGTTTGGTAGAGACACAGAAGACATTAAATTTTGAAACTGTACAAGGTTTGACATGAAAAACACTGAGTGGCATTAACAGAAGATTAGATACGGCAGAAGAAAAGATTAGTAAACATGAAGACAGAGTAACAGACACATCACATAGTTATGTAAATGGCCTAAGCATGCCAATTAAAAAGGAGAGATTTTCAGATTGGACAAAAAAAATTATACACTGACTTTAAAACTCCTTTAAATATAAGATAAAATTAAGTTAAAAGTAAAGAAAGTGGAAAAATATAAACCATACTAATACTAATTAAAAGAAAGCTGATTTAATGGGTAATGACAAACCAAATGTCCATTAGCAAGGGTCTAGCTGAATGAATGATAGTATCTATAGGATGGAATTCTATGTAGTTGTCAAAAAGAATGAGGTAAATCTCTGTTCCCTAATTACTCTGCTATGGAGTGATCTTCAGGATATATTCTTAACTGAAAAAAGAGGAAGTTACAGAACTCTTTACTCTGTGTAAGAATGGAATGAGAAACATGAATATATTCTAATTTTTATTTATACATGTGCATATATTTATTTGCTTATACTTGTAAAAATACTGGAAAGAAAGGCCAAAACTTTTAAATATAGGAATTAGTAGGGTAGAGGACTGGGAATGGACTTGTTCGAAGATACCTTTATATAGTTTTGAGTTTGGCAACATAGTCAACTTTTATATTTCAAAAGTGAGATTAAACTCAAGAAATAACCCTTACAAAGTAAACAAAAACAAACCTGAGAAACCACTAAAAAAAAAGGGAATTAGTTCAAAGGACTAGAGCACAGTATTTGATTCTATATCCTTAGTGATATATTCTATATTCTTAGAACAAACAGCAGTAAGACCTCTGAAACTTCATTCAGTAACCTAATTATCAGTGGTAATACTGGTATTATTATTTTGAATCTATTGTCTATATCTTCGAAGATAATGTAAATAAATAATTATGTTAAGTATTTATGTAAAGTTAGGGATTAAGATTTTCAATGTTAGAGGAAAGAGATACCAGTATAAAATCAAAGTTAGATTTAAAATCTTGTAATATTAAATTAAGAAACATGAAAAAAAGGAAGAAGGCAAGTAAACCAGCCAGCCAGGCAGCCAGAGTGGCTATATTAATATCAAAGCAGATTTTGCAACAAAGAATATTACCAATATTAGAATAAAGAGGGTTATTTTATAATAATGAGTTCAATTTATCAAGCAGACATAAAAATCCTAAATGTTAAGTCCCTATTATAGCTGTAAAACAAATGAAGCAAAAACTGATAGAACTGCAGGGAGAAACTGACAAATCCACAAATAGTTGGCGATTTCAACACCCAATAAAGCAATTAAGAATGAAAGTTTAAACAATACTGTCAACCAACCTAACATAATTAACATTTATAAAAAACAGTGTATCTACCAAAAGCAGAAAACACTCTTCAAATGCACACAAAACATGTACCAATATAAACTATATTTTGGGGACAAAAAATAAGTTTTGGTAAACTTTAAAATATTCAGATCATACAAAATATGTTGACAACAGTGGAATTAAATGAGAAATCAGCAACAAAAAGGTATCTGGAAAATCCTCAAATATTTGGAAACAAAATTAACTTACCTCTAAATAATCCCATGGGTCAAAAAATAAAAGAAAAATTATAAAGTATTTTTAAATGAATGAAAATGAAAACTCAGTATATCAAAATTTGTGGGATCCGGCTAAAGTAGTACTTAGATGAAAATGGATAGCACTAAGGAAAGAAAGATTTCCAATCACTGACCTCAGCTTCAATCAAAAGAAACTTTAAAAAGAAGAGCAAGTTAAACCCAAAATAAACAGAAATAATAAGAGTGAAAATCAATAAAAGAGAAAACAGAAAATATATAAAAACAATAAAATCAAAAGCCATTTCTTTAAGAAGGTCATTAAAATTGATAAACCTCTAGCTACACTGATAAGGAAAAAAAAGAGTGAAGACACAAATTACCAACATTAGGATATCAGCATGAAGTCTACACATGTTAAAGGGATAAAAAGGAATAACTGAACAACTTTATACAAAGAATTGTACAACTCAGATTAAATGGTCAAATTCCCTGAAAGATACAAACTACCAAAATTACTGAAAAAAAAATTTTTTTTGAATAATTATGTATCTATTAAAGAAACTGAATTCCTGGTTAAAAACCTTTCCAACAAAAAACAAAACAAAACAAAAACATTCCAGGCCCAGATGGCTTCACTTGTGAATTCATATATTAATCATATAAAAAATAAATTACATCAATTCTATAGAAACTCAGAAAATCGAAGAGGAGAAAATACTTCCCAATTCATTCAAAGAGACCATTAATATCCTGATTCCAAAACCAGACAAAGACATTACAAGAAAAGAAAAGTACAGACCAATATCCTTCATGAACAGAGATGCAAAAATCCTTAACAAAATTTCAGCAAATCAAAGCCAGCAATACATGACAATGTTAACACAACATGACCAAGTGGACGCTGGCTTAACATACAAAAATCAATCAACAAGATTCACCATATTAACAGATGAAAATAAAAAAAGCATAAGATCGTTTGAATATCCATCCCTGATAAAAATTCTCAGCAAACTAGGAACAAAAGGGAACTTTCTCAACCTGATGAAGGATGGCTAACATTGTACTTACTGGTAAAAAAACTGAAGGTTTTCCCCCTAAGATAAGGAATAAGACAAGGATGTCTGCTCTCACAACTTCTACTCTGGTACTGGAGGTTCTGGCCAGTACAATAAGGTAAGAAGCAGAAATAAAAGGTATCCAGACTGAAAAGGAAGAAGTAAAACTCTATTCATAGAGGACACAATTGTCTATGTACAAATTCAATGGAATCTATTTTTCAAAAGCTAGTAGAACTAATAAGTGAATGTAAGAAGGTTACAGGATACAAAACAATTTTTTAAATTTCCATATAGTAGCAACAACCATATATTCAATTTGTCTCAAGTTTCTCTCCTCAGGTTCTTTCCCTCAGCCTGTTTCTCTAATATAAAGATCACTGCCTGGACTTCAAGTCACTCTGTACCTATCTAATTTTTCTGTTTTTTTCTCCAAATTTCTTGACCACCCCACTCACTCCTCACCCTACTGAAACCCAGTTTTTTCTGCATTTGTCATTCTATGGACAGTCTCCTCATTAAGGTCCCCTGAGTGTCATCCTCTCACTGGACTTCTTAGCTGCATGCAATATTCCTGATCACTCTCTCCTTGAAACGCTCTTCTCTCTTGGTTTCCTTGACCCTCACTCTCCTAACTTCCCTCATGTCACCTATCTGTCTCCTTCATGTTTTCCTCACATGTTTTTCTACGTCTACTGCTGGATTTGCTCTCAGTCAACTGCTCTCTTTATGCTACATAACCTCCCTTAAGCCTACTTCTATCACATCTATTCTTATGGCCACAACTACCATCAACCATACATTTCTATATGAGATCTCACCACAGAGTTAAAGATTTTTATATCTAAATGCCTGATGGAAATCCCTACCTAGATGTTCAAGAGCAGCTAAAACTCAACTCATTACCATCTCTTATTAAAGCAGCTTCTCTTCCCGTATTTTCTCTTCATTGTGTATACCACCACCACCAAGCAACACAATCTAGAAATCTACAGCCACACTTAAATTCTCCTTCCTCCTCACTTTCTATATCTAATCAATCAGTAAGTTTCAGTGATTCTACTCTTTAAATATTACTTCATCTGGCCTCTTTTCTCACATCTGCAACTGTTGCTCTGGCACAGAAGCCATCACCTCTGACTTGGATCACCCTAACACCCTTCAAATTCACCTTTCTATACTTACTGCTGTCACAAATCTGATCTTTCTAAAATGCAAATTTGTCCATACTCTATTGTCTACAATCTTCCAATAGTTCCATAAGCTCATGTAAGTTTTATAAGGTCAGATGGTACATAAGCGGCTCTTAAGATCTAGCTCCAGCCTATTTACCAATTTCTGACCAATCTTTGACTCAAGGTTCATATATTAGGCAACATCAAACTGCTTTTAATTATACACACACACACACAACACCATGCTGTTTCTCGCCTCCATATTTTTGCCTATACTATTCTTTCCTTCTGGGGAAAAAAAAACACACCTCACTTTTTCTAGGCAAGCTACTTTCTCTTCATCCTTTAAGAAGACAGTGTTACCTTTCGTCATTTAATTGTTTTAAAATTTATTTAGTGCCTATTAAGTGCCAGATGCTGGAGCCATGAGGTGAAAAAAGACAAACATGGCCCCTGCACTCATGGAGCACAGAGTCTACCTGAAGAAAGAGATAACAATCAATAAATCAAAAATAATAATAATTAGAAATAGTGGCAAGTGCTATGGAAGAAAAAGAACAGGGTACCCTATTTTAGAGTAAGTGATATTTAAGTTGAAACTTAAAGGACAAGAATGAACCAGTTAGAAGAAGAATGGGCATAACGGCATTCCAGGCAAAAGGAAAGGCAAATGTACATCTCTGAGCTGGAAGAGTAATGTCACATTTGAAGAAGTGAGAGAAGGCCAGCAAGCATATGAAGAGGAAGCACGCCACAAAATGAAATCAAAGAGGCAGGCCGGGTCACTGGTTCTTATGGGCCACGGTAAGGAGATTGGATTTTATTCTAAAAGCACTGCAAAAATCACTAAGTGCTTAAGCAGGGGACTGCCATGATCTAGTTTATGTTTCAGAAGACTGCTCTGGGCTGCTTATAAAGAGAATGGATTGCAGACTGGAAGACCAGCTAAAAGATTATTGAAATAGTCAAGGTAAGAAATGACTGGTGGTTTGAAATAAGGAGATGTCAGAAAGTATTATGAAAAATTAGAAAATTCAAGAAAAATTTTTATAGAATCAGTAAGAAATAGATCCAATCTTGGGGGACAGAGAGGAGAAAAGATTTTAAGTGACTCCCATATTTCTGCCTTGAGCTATGGGGAGGAGCTGGACAGATACAAGAATCAATACTGCAGCTTTAAATGTGTTAAATTTGCAATGCTGTGAGACATCGAAGGTAGGCTGACATGTAAGTCTGGAGTTAGAAAAAAGACCTGGGTTGAATGCATAAGGTGTACACAATTTTTTAAAAACGTTTTATTTTGCAATAATTTCTGACTTCCAAAAAGTTGTTAAATAATATGCAGAGTTCCTGTATACCCATCACCCAATGTTAACATTTTGTGTAATCAGAGTAGAATTACAGAAGCAGGAAACTAACATTGATACGATGTTAGTTAATAATAACAAGTTGTATTTAGCTGTCATGTCTCCTTAGTCCCCTCCATCCTAAAACAGTTCCTTACTTTTCCTGCTTTGTCCCATGATCTTGCCAGTACTGGCCAGTTATTTTGTAGAATATTCCTTAAATTTAACTTGTCTGATGTCTGTTCACGATTACATTGAGGTTATGTGTCTTGATATCCTTCTCAATGCAAATTAACAGGAGGTACTGAATGTCTCATTATCAGTGACATTAACTTTGATCACTCAGTTAAGATGGTACTTATCAGACATCTTATAGGGTTATTCTTTGAGACTATGCATATATGCTGTTTGTCATTACACTTATGCTCACTTAGCATCTCTAGATGATTCGTCCCTGCACTAATTATTATTGTAGTGTTTGCTAATAGTGATGTTTCTATTTCCATCACTTGTCCTATATTCATCAATAAGGAAAAGCAGTCCTTTCTCTCCCATGTATTTACTTAATTGTTACATCAGCATTGGCTCATGGATATTTATTTTATTCTACAGGTTTTAATCCATTATTATCATTATTTATTTTGATGATCAAATTGTCCCAGATTTGGTTATTTGGAGCTCTTTCAAGTTGACTTCAACATCCTTTCCACATGCCCTCATTATTTTCTGAGCAATTCCGTACTTTCTGATTCCATAGATTCTGTGGGCTCATCTTGTATTTTTCTCTGCCCAAACCCAGAAACTAGTCACTGCTAAAAAGACAAAACAAAACAAAACAAAACTCCTCCACGTTCTTTTTATTGGAGCAGTTCTATTACTGTAGCCATTGGCCACATTTAGCTATTTAAATTATAATTAATTAAAATTAGACAAAATTTAAAATTTAGCTCTTTAGTTGCACTAGTCATATTTCAAGTTTTCAATAAGCCACACAAAGCTAGTGGCCACCATATTGGACAGTTAAGACATAAACATTTTCATCATCACAAAAAGATCTAGTGCCTAGTGCTGACTAGAGAATGGTATTTAGAAATCAAGATATGGGTGCTAAGTATGCTCATTGCTACTGGGATGACACTGTTTGCAGGCCTTCTCAGTGAACACTCAGAGCTAGTGTATACACGTACACACACACACACACACACACACACACACACACACATCTATTAGACAATCTTACTTTGAAAAGTCTGCATTCAAAGGAGAACAGAGAAATGGGGATGGTAGCTGGGAGAGGGGGCTGGAGATGAGGTCTGGGAAGGCATGTCTTTTAGAATGGAAGATCCTAGAACATGTTTACATGCTGGTGAGAACAATCCAAAAGAGCAAGTAAAGCTGATGAAACAGAAGAAGGGATAACTGAAGGAGCAAAGTCCTTTGTAGGGGAAAGAGAAAGAATCCAGAGTTCAGATGGAAGAATTCACTCCCAACAAGAAAAGGAGCACCTCATCGACTAAAACATAAGGACAAAAAGATGGAGGCCAATACAGGTTTGCAGATTTGGATTCAGGAAGATGTGACCAATTTGCAGTCTGTAGTGATGGAGAATCTCATAGGTGTATTAGAGAAGCACAGTAAAACTCCATGATAGTTGTAAGTATCCAAGTGAGGTTTGTGATCATGAATTTAAAGTAAAATTAGTCTTTCTGTGTGATTTTCTCCAGCAATATTCAGGTGCAGACTGAACACAGAAGAAGTTGAGTTCATTCATATAAAAGGGATATAAATATAAAAGGAAGAGAAGATCAGGGGAGTTCAGGGAAACTGTAAGAAAATGACTATGGCAACAGATCATAGAAAAAGACCTAGAAGAAAGTAAAAATAGGAGCAGGTAAGAATGTGGTAGAGATTAGTGGATGGAGGTCTTACTGAAGTTCAGGAAATGCTACAGTGGGGAGCTTCCAGGTCTGGAGAATAATAGCAACTGCTGGGATATGAACCTTTCCACACACTGCTCCCCAAAACTGTAGTTCAGCAAGGAGCACAAAGAAAACAATACATAAAACCACGCCTTGAGCATTACTGAAAAAACAAAAATACCACAAACTTCAAATACCTCTAAAGTTGAGAAATCAGCAATAAGTTCCACAAAACTACTACTGGAGTTCTGTTGCTGTATGGACAGTGAATATGGACAGTGGAGGCTTAAGTGAAAAAGAGAAGCAAGAAAAGAATGCAGATCAGCGTATGTCCACATACAGACCTGTCTGTGAACATTTACAGCAGTTTTCTTTATAATAGCCTCAGATGGGAAACAATTCAAATATCCATCAACTGGTGAATGGGTAAACAAATTCCATACAAAGGAACACTATTTGTAAGTAAAAAGAAATGGACTGGTTTCCAGTTCTAGGACAAGATGAGTACATGCATACCTCCTTCTTCCCATTAAGCACTGCTAAAAACCCTAGATGTTAAACAAACATAAGAAACAGAAAGGTGAAGAGAAGAAGGCAAGCCAATTAGAGATCTGGGGACCCAAGGAAATTGGAACCCAGCAGTGAATTCCCTGGGCTTTCTTACACTTTATATATCCCAGACTGAGTGCTAGAGAAGCTACCAATCCAGAAACACCCACCAATGGGAGCAGACAACAAAATGCCCTAAGAAAAGCCAGCTTTCTCTAGCCAAAGGACCAGGAACTGGGCAGCTTAGCAAGATAGAAACCATTTTTAGGCAATAACCATCTACTCCAATCAAACACCGTGAGAAACACTGTGGATCCACCCTCACCCCCATCAACAAAGGCCAGAAGTTGAGGGGAGAGCCTAGACTTCTACCTCTGACAGGTTGTAATGAGCCCCTTCTTCCCATGGAGTCAGTAGAGACCACATGAGGAGCCTGGATTTCCATCACCAGCCAGCACCAACGAGGCACTCCTCTCCCTCCATGCCAGGGTGGTGTCAGGGAATGCTGAGTGGGAAGGTAAGACTTTCACCACTTTCTAGGGGTAACTAACTCCTCCCGACCAGGGTGTCAGTGGAGGCCACGTGGAGCAGCAGTAAGGTACTCCTCCCTATCCCGCCAAAGTGGTAACAGGAAGGAATTAAGGGGAGCGTGAACCATGACTTTCGTTCAGCAGTAACAAGGAACACTTCTCATTCTTCCCCCAGGGTTATCAGGAGCGGTTGAGTCAGGAACCTGGACTTCTACCTCTACCTGACAGTAATGAAACTGGGACTCCTCTTCCCCCACCAGCAGAGGGTCAGAGGAGCCTGGCTAAAAGAGAAGATTTAAACAAGACCTAGAGTCTCATTATATAATACCCAAAATGTCCAGGATAGAACTGAAAACCATTCAACATATGAAAAACCAGACAATCTCCAACTTAAATGAGAAAAGACAACTGGCAGATGACAAGGCTGAGATAACATGGACGTTGGACTTATCTGACAAAAAGGTGAAAGCAGCCACCATAAAAATGATTCAATGAGCAATTTTGAACATGTTTGAAATAAATGAAAAACTAGAAAGTTTCAGCAAAAAAACAGTAAGTCTCACCAAGGAAATAAAAATATAAAGAAGAACCAAATGGAAATTTTAGGACTTAAAAATAAATAACCAACATAAAAATAATTCAATAGTTGAGTTTAACAGTAGAATGGAGAGGACAGAGGAAAAAACCAGTGAGCTTTTAAAGACAGAACAACAGAAATAACCCAATATGAACAACGGAGGGAAAATAGACCAGAAAAAAAAGGGCAGAGCCTCAGGGATGTGTGGGACAATAACATATCTAACATTCATGCCACTGGAGTCTCAAAAGGAGAGGAGAGAAAGCTGGCAGGGCTGATAAATTTAACAAGAAATAATGGCTAAAAGTTTCCCAATATGGCAAAAGACATAAGCATATAGATTCAAGCTGAGCCAAAATCAAACACGATAAACCCAAACAAATCTATAGTCAAACTAAAACTTAGAAAACTAAAGACAAAGGAAAAAATCCTGAAAGCATCCAGAGAGAAACATAGGAAAACCTGCATAGGAAAAACACTTTGAATGATAGTGGATTTCTCATCAAAAATCATGGAGACTTGGGCTTCCCTGGTGGCGCAGTGGTTGAGAGTCTGCGTGCCGATGCAGGGGACACGGGTTCGTGCCCCAGTCCGGGAAGATCCCACATGCTGCGGAGTGGCTAGGCCTGTGAGCCATGGCCACTGAGCCTGAGCGTCCAGAGCCTGTGCTCTGCAATGGGAGAGGCCACAACAGTGAGAGGCCCGCGTACCGCCAAAAAAAAAAAAAAAAAAAAAAAATCATGAAGGCCAGAGGAAGTGGTACATTTTTCATGTGCTGAAAAAAAAAAGAACTATCAACCAAGAATTCTATATCCAGTGAAAATATCCTTCAGGAATCAAGAAAAAAATCAAGACATTTTCAGATGAAGAAAAACTAAAAGAATGTGTCACCAGTAGGCCTATCCTAAAAAAAATGGTAAGAGGAAATTCTCTAAACATAAAGACAGTGATAAAAGAAGGGATCCTGAAATGACAGGAAGGAAAGAATATGGAAAGAGCAAAAATATGAGTAAATACAATAGACTAGAATTCTCTTCTTTTCTAAATTGTGTTAATAACTGAAAGAAAAATTATAACACTTTGATGTGGTTTTCACTGTTGCACAGGAAATACTTAATACAATTATATTACAAATGGTGGAGGATTAAAAGGTAAGGTTTCTACATTTTATTCTAACCGCTAAAATGTCAACACCAGTAGACTATAAGTTACACATGTACAATGTAATACCTAAAGCAACCACTAAAAACACTATACAAAGAGATACACTATAGATTAAAAAAACACTATAGATAAATCAAAATGTAATCCTAAACAATGTTCAAGTAACTCACAGGAAAAAGAAAATAGAGGGGACAGAAAACAAAAAATAAAATGGTGGATTTAAGCCTAACATATCCATAATTATAAGTAAATGTATAAATTCACTAAATAAAAGACAGAAATTGGCAAAATAGATTTTAAAAAGTGACACAACTATATTCAATCTTTAAGAAACTTGTGCACAACTGGCTGGATCTGAGTGGAAAAAAGCCAGTCTCAGAAAGTCACAAACTATTAAGAGTCCATTTACACAGGATTTTTGAAATGACAAAATTTTAGATACGGAGACAGATTAGAGGTTGCAAAAGATTAGGGATGGGGGTGGGGAAGGAGTGGGTGTGACTATAAAGGGGTAGCATGAGGGAAATATTTACAGTGATAAAATAGTTTTGTATCTTGATAGTGGTGGTGGTTACACAAATCTACACATGTGATAAAATGATACCCTGTCACTATACAATGTCAATTTTCTGGTTTTTATACTGTAGTTATAGTTATGTAAGATGTAACCACTGAAGGAAACTAAGTGAAGAGTACACAGGACCTCTCTGCACTTTGCAATTTCTTGCAAATCTATGATTATCTCAAAATTAAAAAAAAAAAAAATCAAACTGCCAGAGTTCAAATCCAGGCTCTACTCTCCCTGTACGAACCTGGGCTTATTTAACCAATCTGTGCTTCGTTTTATCATCTGTAAAACGAGGACAACAGTATCTACCAAGTTATGGCAAGAAACAAAGAAAATAATACCTAAAAAAGGATGAACTCCTGATACATAATGTGGATGAATCTCAAAAGCATGCTTAGTAAAAGACACAAGAGACTATATATTATATAGATCGGTTCATATGACATTTTGGAAAAGACAAAAACTATAAGGAGAGAAATCAGATCATGGTTGCCTAGAGCTGGATATAAAGAGAGGGGACTGAACACATCTCTGAGTAATGCCTTTTGGTATAGTTTTGACTTTTGAAGTCATCCTGATATTCTACATATTCAGTAAAATAAAAGTAAACCAACAAGGATGGGGGAAAACAACATTAAACTAAATGCAAACCAAATCAATCCAATTAACTGTATTTCAAATGTACAACATAACTGAACTGAGCAGGGCAGAGAGTAATCCAAATACTTTCACTATATGCTCTCAGTCTAGGGGAAAAAACTGTAAACAAATCCTGTTTTTAGTAGGTAAATCCAAACTGAGGAACATGTGAAAAAACAACTGGCCTGTATTCTTCAAAAATCTCACCTCCATGAAAGACAAAGAATAGCTAAAAGTACAGGTTAAGGAGATCAGAGACATGACAACTGAATGTAATACATAATCTTGAACTGTATCCCTTCTTGGAGAGAAAAAATGTGTCTTAAAGGACATTATTGGAAGAGTTGACAAAAGTGAAATATTGTAACTGTAGATTAAAGTATTGAAATATAAAAACTACAGATTATACTTTTATTGTAACAATGTTAAATTTCCTGAATTTGATAACTGTACTAAAGTACATTTAAATATTATATTTAAGAGAATATCCCTTTTCTTAGGAAATACACACGGATATATTAAGGATTATAATATGTGCAACCTTCTTTAAAAGAGTTCAGAAAAAATTAACTGAGTAATATTATATATAGTATTTTATGTATATATATAAGCACATAAATATCAATATGTATATTTATATAGAGAGAGAATACCTCAAAGGATCTGGGGTGTTCATAATTAGGAGAATAAACCATAGCCTGGAGCAGCAGTAGGAGAGTAATATTGACCCTACTCCCTGGCTCTAAGGTATATGGGTATGGTGGAATACATAGGCTCAGATTGAGAAGGCAGTAGAGGAAACAGTACTTCGGGGGATATTCATGTATCAGTTAAGACAGAGAGAAAACATTCAGAAGCCAGGCATATCCCATTGTTTGTTGACAACACAGAGGAAGGGTTTGGGTGAGAGGGAAAAGGTGGAGGATTGGGCTGAAACAGATTTCCAGAACAGTTAGAAGATTTGAATCGGGGTGATAAAAATAAGTTGAGAGAAGAGGAAAAAAGGAATTCAAAGTAGGTGAGAATCAATACTGGTAATCTCAAGGTACACATTTAGTTTTAGCCCCAAGGTCCCTAATGCTCTGCTGTGCTGTATCTAGAGTTTCTAGAGGCCCTCTACTGAGAAGCTTTTCCAACTCATTCCTGCTTGGTGGTTAGACACGTTTATCTGTGATCCTATATCTATCATGTAACACACATTAAATAAATACTGGTTGAATGAATTAATGACTCATCATATGTAATCTGAGTAGACCAGATGTGAGAAAATAAAGTGGAAAACAAATTAATAAAGGAATGGCATAGCAGAGTTCATTTCTGAAAAAAGTTTCTGAAGTATTTAAAATAAGGAGTTGGCTTAAAATTCAAAGAATACAAAATGGAGAATTATATCTAGTTGACTTTGGTAAAAGAAATATGCTTACTGTACAACAAGCTGCTGGCACACAGTTCCATTTTCTGTTATCAGTTCATTCAGTTTTAATTCAAGGTGAACTTTACCCTATAATGAAAAAAAATTACAAACTGAGAAGTCTATTTTACAGATAAAATATTAATTAAAGGTATGTACTTTTTCAAATGGTAGCCATAATATTTAGTTATTCACTAACTAAATACTAGTGATCCTTAGCACATGGCTTTGTCTCCATTAAGTACTTGTTAAATGACTAATAACCAACAATGTAGATCAAAATCTGAAAAATAAGCTTATATCACACGTGGTATTAAATTTAAGAATTTTATGCCCAGTTCAACAAATATTTATCTCAATTATCATAAATCAAAAAGAAAGACAAAACTTACGTTTTAGGAAATTTTGAATTTAGCAAATTACAAGATGTAGAATGCTTTTTCCAGAGAAGATAATAAGTATAGAGACAAGTATCATTAAAAGACAGAGAAATCATACAATTCTAAAACAATAAAACTAAGTTAAAGCTAGTAAGATTCAATTTGCCAACACTTACTTTTCTCAAATAATTAAGATTTATGGAATATCTACTACATTTTAGGAGGCACTGTGGGAGTGGGTAGGAATCCAAAGGAGTATAAAACAAAGTCACTGCTTATAAGAACTCACAATCTAGCTGGGCAGACAATAAATAAGAGATAACAATATATGGCCAAGAGCACTGATGAAAAAATGGGATACTGAAAATGAAAATAAAGGACTACTTTCTTAAACAGCCATTAATAAATGGATTTTTAAAAAATTCAGTAGTATAAGTTTAAAGCAAACTATCAACTTCTCAAGAAACAAAGGCTTAGGAACAATATAATCTAGAGCTTGATATTTCTACCCTGCCACTGGTGATGAGCAATTCTAAACTGGCTATGAGCAATTCTGAACTGGTTAAGAATCAGTGTTGGATTACCTCCACCCAGCTGACAAGACAAACTGCCACACTGCCAACTGGAGATTTCATGGGTGTGATATCCAGGGACTACTGATATAAGTTATTTCATCAGAGATAGGAAAGTTTATTATCTAGTCACTGTTCCTCTTTGGAACAACCCCTTTCAGACATACACAGAAATCTAACCTGAATCAGCCTTTTTTTTTTTTTTTTGCGGTACACGGGCCTCTCACTGTTGTGGCCTCTCCCGTTGTGGAGCACAGGCTCTGGACACGCAGGCTCAGCGGCCATGGCTCACGGGCCCAGCCGCTCCACGGCATGTGGAATCTCCCCGGACCGGGGCACGAACCCATGTCCCCTGCATCGGCAGGCGGACTCTCAACCACTGTGCCACCAAGGAAGCCCAATCAGCCTATTTTTAATCGGCATATTTTATACAAGAGTGAGTCTGAGGTCCACTAACTACAAATCTCAGCGTTAGACAGATGAGCAATAAACACTGATGGATCTCAACACAAAAGTCTGCATGAGAAAGCTAAGCTCTAAAAAACAAAGGCAATAGCTGTCATAAAATTAGCAGTTAGATGGAACTGGAACTATATCTAGCCAACCTTCCACTAAAAATCTAGACACAAATATTTATAAAACCATACATAATTTATAAAATAGGTCTTTCATTAGTCCAGCATTTAATAATCACAACTCCTACTATTCAACAGTGACCTCAAGAAGGTTCATGATAGGTAGTAATTTATAGTATTACTCAACCAGAATTTTGAATCATATTTGCTGTCACACCAGCATCTGTGTCACTTGACAAATGAGTGAGCCTAGCCAACTGCACCAACATTTACATCTCAAAGCAGTTGTACCATTTTAACATGTATGTATTTTATGGTAGAAACTGTATACTAACAAGGCACTCCCAACTGTTTCTCAGGAAATGTCTAGGATCTAATCTATTTTTAAAACAATACAAACAATATAGAATAGGAAAAAAGTATAATAATTTCATTCACAACTAAAAATCACAGCACTGTATCAACTCAAGACTAGAAATCAGAAGATATTTAATGGGGTTCTCCCAGGAATCATTATCAGAGTCAGAGCCTACCTAATATGTTCATTACTCCCGCTGGCTGTTAAACAGAACATTCCTTTGGCATTAGTCAACAATAACGTAATTACGTATTAACCTGGTCAAGAAAAGAGTGGGGAGAGAACAAGCAGACACAAGACACATACTATAAGGGTGGAACACTAAAATTAAAAAGCATTATGAGTTAAATTAAGGAAATTATAATTTCTAAACTATAAAACACTACCTCATTATATACTTTAACATGGAAATATATACATGATACTTAGTAGAAGGAACAAGTCACAAGAGGGTGTATAATACAATATTAATTTATAAAAATAAAACATACTATATATATTACTATATAAAATTACTACAACGCTATCTACCAAAACATTGATAGAACTTATCTTTGGTTGGTAGGATTTCCAATTGTTTTCTTTTTGTTCATCTAGATTTTGTAAGTTTCTACTACCATTGTGTTTTGCTTTCTAATGAAGTAAAATGAACAAGAAATTTTAAAAATTATTTGAAGCTACTTTTTAGTGTTAGAAACCCAAATTTGAAAACATTTAAGAAAAATTTAGTATTCCTTACTATGTTCACATGACAGTTCAGTTTTACTTGCATTTGTCACCATTTTATAGATTTAGATTGTAGCAAAACTAGTTTATTTGTGGGGTAGGGAGGAGAGTTCAGCAAAACATTTCCTAGTTTCCCTTGAAGCCAGGGATAGTGGCTAAGGATAGCCATAAGATACAGTTCTGGCCAATGAGATATAAACAGAAGTTGCCGGTAGAGCATCCAAAGAAGCTTATTAAAAAGGACTCCCTAACTTCAGCAGTGGCTTGAGAGGCTGGAAAGCTTACTCAAAACTTTCCACAATCTCACACTGGGCATGATAAAAATGGGAGCCCAGGGCCCACCAAGATAGAGTGGCTCTCATAAACACCCAGGCTTTCTGTTGGAACCTTTAAAGGCCTATGCTTGAGTACAAAGGGTGAACAACATAGATCGGCCTTTACAAAGAGTAAAACCTAGCCTGGAATCAGCCAAATCCCTAACTGGATTAAAGTGATCGGTTTCCAGCCTAACCACATGCCAAAAGCTAAAGTAAATCTTTCCTGGAGGAAGAAAAAAATATCATCCAGAGTTTCAAGTTATCTCTAAAATAGCTCATATTTCAATGTCCAGCATTCCATCAAAAATTACAAAGCATGCCCTAAGACCACACACCAACCCACCCCCTGCAAACACAAAAACCAAAAAATCAAAAACTGACAAAGAGCAGATTCACAGGAGACACAGATGTTGGAGTTAATGGACAGATTTTTCTTTTTTTGAAATAGAAAACAAAATGAAAAACTCAGCAAATACCTGTAAAGTATAAAATATGTCAAATGAAAAATTTAGAATTAAACAATAAAATAACCAAAATGAACATGTATTTAACAGATTAGCCACAGCTGAAAAGAGGATTGGTGAAATAGAAGACAGGTTAGTCAGAGAGGGAGAGAGTATAAGAGACATATGAGACATAGTAAAATGGTCTATTATTCACGTAACTGAAGTCCCAGAAGAGAGGAGAAAGAACGAACAGGGGAAAAAAAAAGCTGAAGAGATAACTGCCTGGAATTTTCCTAAACTGACAAAAGACATCAAGGCACAGTAATCAAGAGCCCCTAGGAACACCCAAGTAGGATAAAAAGAAAATCACACGTAGGTGCAGCATAGTAAAACTGATGAAAACAAAATATAAAGAGAAAATCCTAAGGTAACTAAAAGAAAACAGGGACATTACTTACAAAGAGGTAACTGTAAGATGCTGACAAGGAACTATATTTGGTGATAAACATGCAATGTCATTGGTCCACAACAGCTTTCTTATTATCCAACCTCCTAGGGGAGGTTCAGTGACAAAATAGTGACAAAATTTAAAAATAAATCAAATACTTAAAGGGTATTATTCTATATATATTTCATACCACTAATTATATTAGGTTGATATAAGCAATTATATCACATTAATTTGTATTAGGCAGCATATTTAGGAACTTATTACTGTCTGAAGGTTTATATTCTAACTTTATTTCAGTTACTGCTACAAAAATTTCACACAGAAAAATCTGTGATTATTTTAATTTTATAGTAATGTATAGTCTTGGTACCATTTAGAAGATATTATGTGAATTTCTGCATACAATTTGGGAAATTCAAATGAATACAGTTATTTGGGCAAAACACAATGCACGCACTTAAAAACTTCCTGAGTCTAAACGTTTTTTTGTTTTATCAACATTAATAAATTAATTTAAACAACGATTAAATTAAATTTTAACAACCATTCCACAGAACTCAAGTATATTTCAACTGATGAAAATTTTTCTTCATATGAAGGAAACTTCTAGATTTCTGATAGATGCTTTTATATATAGTAATTAATTCTATAAATCATTTTGGACACGACTGCCTATCTGATGAAAAAATAAAGGTTTTACTTAATACCTTCTGTTTATGGATGGATTTGTTTTCTCTTTAAAGAAGTATTTATTATGATCTAGAATGGCTCATTCCTTTATTATTTCATGTTTATAAATTTACAAATGAAGTTTTTAAGATACCTTTATACTCATTATGTCTTAATTGAGCATGTAAAAAACCCCTTGATTTATGCATTATTAGCTATAATCTTTGGATTTTTTAAAAATGCTTGCTTGTTTTAAACAAGGGCAGAGGCCATATTACCACCCCCCAAACACACAAAAAAACACAACCTATAAAACAATCAATAACTTATGGCAGGATCCAGAAATTCAAGATAAGCCTGTTGGTAAAAGGACTTATTAACTAAGTAATTACATCAAAAGGATGTGATTGATATTGCATCTGGATTCACTGCTTGTACAAGTTGTGTGAGACAAACACCCTTAATTAATGAGAGCACCAACTTCTCCATATGACAGATTTGGTTTAATCAGTCTTGTATAAAAGCATACTTTTTATTATAGTACCTAAAAAATAAAGAAAGGAAAAATACTTAGTTACTGTGAGCTCCAGGACCAAATAGCTAAAAGCATGGCTGCAGATGACCTAAGCCAAAAGAAGATTTATAGGAAGGGGCACTGATACAACTCATATTAACTTCGTTTATGTGGCAAAGAATACAGAGAAAGAACACCAAGTGAAATAGGATGATAACCAGGACCACAAACTTAAGGAAGGAAATGCTTTGAAAAAGAGGGAGCAGTCAACAGTATCAAAAGTTGCTGAAAGACCATGTAAGAGGAGGACTAAAAAATGTCCACTAGACTTAACACAGTGTCATGCGTAACATTATTGAGAGCTGTCTACGCTCTCCCTCCAACCCACTGTGGGGTTTGAAGGCAGATTAGAGTGGGTTGAGAAAAGAATAGTTCAAGCCACAGGGGAACGCTGCAAAACAAAACAAAAAGAAAAGGAAAAAAAAAGTGTAGCAAAACACACTCATGAAATATTATTAATACTGTCTTGAATGTTTGAAAAGAAAACTGAAAACAATTAACATTAACAGCAATAATAAAGCGTCTGGGAAACAATTCAAGGTAAGAGGTTAGTGTTCTTAGCAATTTTTGAACTGTTTTGGTATAAAACCCATCTTACTACTATGGAATCCTTTCATCTGAGGGCTAAATTATGTTTCTACATGTTACTTCCCTAGAACTTTAGAACTGAAGGGAATCCTATATACTGAAGTTCTCATGTCACAGTTGAAGATCCTCAGACAACAATAATTTAGCAAGTCTTTTGGGTACAAATGCCAATTAGAGCTAGGAAATCAAACATCTCCTCTGAAGTAGAGATACCAATCATTTCCTCTACCTAAATCCCTTTCTTAGGGGACAACGCCCCAAAACTTTAATCCCCAATCATATCAAATTAGACTGCAGTGGGCATGTGACCCAAGTCTGCCAAATTTTCTCTCTAAATTGTGGCAGAGAACTGAGTCAGACCTTAAGAGGGTGAGGGGGCCGTATGCTCAAGTAGGCCCAAAGATGGATGTGGCATTTTTTAGCTGTCAACAAGAAATTAGAGTGGATTTATAGAGAGAAGCAGAAGGGAGAGACATGTTAGTCTCATAAGACATACGAAAAGAATACCATGGAATCTCATCATTAAACAACGTTTTTTTTCTTTCCCCTTCATTTTGCAAAGTGAATAGTTATTAAAATTAGAGCAGGGGCTTCCCTGGTGGCACAGTGACTGGGAGTCTGCCTGTCAATGCAGGGGACACAGGTTCGGGCCCTGGTCTGGGAAGATCCCACATGCCTCGGAGCGGCTGGGCCTGTGGGCCACAACTACTGAGTCTGCGCTCTAGAGCCCACGAGCCACAACTACTGAGTCCGTGTGCCACAACTACTGAAGCCCACGCGCCTAGAACCTGTGCTCTGCAACGAGAGGCCCCCGCAATGAGAGGCCTGCACATCGCAGCGAGGAGTGGCCCCTGCTCGCCACAACCAGAGAGGAGTCTGTGCCCAGCAACGAGAACCCAACACAGCCAAAAAAAAAAAAAATTAGAGGGAAAAAATAGAGAGAAAACATTAACTATTCACTTTACAAAATAAAAGGGAAAGAAGAAAAAGACTATTTAAACAGTGAGCACTTATACTCGAGCACAATGAGCACATGAGTAGGGAGAAAGGAATCAGTGGGTCTCAATCCCATGTGCCTCCTGCAGTACCTACTGCTGTGTTGAGAAGTCTACACTTTAAAGATACAGTATGTATTTTTCATTCACCGTGGTGTTAAATGCAAGCCAGCTATTTTATGTGGTGGTCAACCAAAAACAAACCACCCACCCATTATTTTAGTTTACTTTATGAGAAATTAAAGTCTTTTCAAAAATAATTCTATGCGAACTGTATCTAGTCTATTATAGTAAGAAACCTGATCTCCACTTAGGATGCAGCTCCCATGTAAATGCCTGACAACTTTCTAGCTCTCACTGGCCATACTGAAATTCTTGTAATTATACTGCAAGGAGCTTCCCAGGAACTTTCTAATGTCCCTCCCTTTTTCTTTGAGCTAATTTGGGTAAGCTTCTGTGCCTTATACTCAGATTTTCCTAAGTGATTCTCTTAATAATCTATGTTGAAGCCTTTTTATGACCAACAGTACAGAATAGTGAAAGGTAGTAAAGCACCGTGGTTAGGAGTTTTAGAATCAGACATGCTCTTTATGGGAATGATGGTTCCATCACTTAACAGTTTTGTGACTTTGCAGATGTCATTTAACCTCTATGAATCCATTTTCCACATCTACAAAATATAGGTAATGCTACCTACACCTCATAATGCTAATCTGAAGATTAAGTCAGATAAAATATATTAAATCCTTAGTACTGTGCTAGATATATGCTGTTCTAATTACTAATAGTAATTATTAAATTCCTGCTGAACTCAATCTGTCTCACAGCTTTCTCCTATGGTGCCATCAACTGCTCTTATTTCCATGATATTTTAATGAAATTTTATAAAACTTATGCAAGTGAACAAATTCATTAACAAAATAGGATTTGTATGAATCAGGCTGCTTTTCTAACTTTTTTAGACTCACGAGGTTGATTTAATATTCCTAGATCAGCTTTGGAGCGAAACAATATTTCCAATGTACCAGATTAATGTGATAAGTGTCATGCACCCCCTCCCATCCCCTAAAGTACTCTTCCTTCTAAAGTTTATTTTAAATAGTGAGTAGATCTTACAGATCAACTATCATTTAAGACAAAAGAACTGTAAAGGTTAAAAACTCATGGTTATGAAAATAATTCGTAGCAAATAAAAAATGTCATGATATCTAACGGTTAAATGCTGTTTGCAGATTTTTGTGTTTCAGCCATGAGTTTTATACATACAATCAAATAAAAAGCCTGTTACCCAGTACTGATCTCTAATACCATCTCCAATAATTATATAAAGAGTATTCTATAGAAATTTCTAACTTTGGAGAGCTGGGTCCCTTAAATCCTTTAGCAAGTAACACTGGCCACAAGAAAAAGAATGGACTTTAATAAACTACATCTTAAAATAATCCTCAAACTTCATTTTAGACCAAATTCTCAAAGCCTTTTCTTATCTTTCTTTTTTGTTAAAACTATTAAAAAGAAAAACTAGCACTTCAAAACTTTCATGTCTGCCTTTTGGTAAAGGCGTATTAAGGAAATGGACACCTGACTGACTGGTGGTAAACAGACATTTTACATTTGTAACTATTAACAGCTTTCAAAATACTCTTAAAGGTATTTCATTTAATTCTCACAATCATATGAGTCAACATGGCAACTTTCATTCCCATTTTATAGAAATAAAATTCAAGGTCAGTAAAATAACCACATATGAAAATTAGGACCTCAATTTTTAGACTTCTACTTTAAAACCCTTTCCACTTCATCACATTGCCTCTCACCTGGATCATTTACCATACAGTATAACTGGGATAAGAATAAAAGTTATTGTCAAATGGAAAGAAAAGAACATTAAAATGGGGTAGGGTGGAAAAACAGGAGAAGTTTCGATTATATTTTATACTTAAGAAGGGGTCTTAGCAAACAAATACTTAATTTTTTGAGAATTTAATCAAACAGAATGCTTGAGAGGTTATGAGGAAACAGACACAGGCACTTTATTTGCAAATACCTGTGGGGGTGTGTGCAGTACTTTTTTCTTACCTAAAACTTCTGTTTGAGTCATAGTGGCAAATTATAACTTCTTTTAGAGAAGAAGAATTCTGCTTGCTGTTATGCCCTTGGGAAATGGTTTCACAATCCTTATCATATTTTATAAATAAATAGGGTTACAAAAAAAGGATTCCCTTTAGATAGAAATAATTTCTAAGAGTAACTCAGACTTTTGAGAAACAAATACAAAAGTTAAGCTACATGGCTAAACATACAGCTTTATTCACACACAGAATCTTTAAGATCTCTTATTTTGGCAAGAGGAAAGAAGAGCTTTAAAATAAGTAATGATACCCTTTCAAATAAAAAGAAAGATGAACAAAAGGAAGGGTAGGTATGGGAATGAAAGCTCTGCATGGTGGGCTCAGGCATGGTTTGAATGAATAACATTTTCCCAAGTCTAGTGTATTAAGAGTAAAGAGAGCATCCTGGTCAGAACAGATGAAATAAATCACAGACTTCTAAGGATTCTCCTCAGAATTAATAAAATATATCTTTTCCATTAAAACCGTTTCCCCATCTAAAAAAGTTAGTAATTTGCTACTGTGACCCAAATAAAAGAACTATGGAAGGAAAAAAAATGTCCTCCTAACATAACCCCCCCAAACACATACGTGTGCACATACACGTACATTATCCTTGATTTCATGTGGCGAGGCATTTCCTTCCAGTTATATGTTACTCAGAGGTCTATAATATTTGGTGCCAGAATTTAAAATAAGGTATGATAAGCTCTCTCTAGATGAACTAGCATAATTAGTTCGTTTTACACTTATTTTCTGTGTGTGACAATCTCTTCCATCACTTAATCCTTAATATTTACCTGAACCTCTGAATTGGAATCAATAGGCTGTAGTGAAAACCAAGTTTCTCTGCCACTGTGGTTACACAAGTCTTCTTTTTTGATGGCTACTTTTCCTGTAAGAAATAAGTAAAACAATGAGGAAACATATTATATATAACCATTAGCACTGTTACATATGATACGTTGTAGAAAACATTTAAAAATAATTTGTATCTGTTGATATCAAAAAATCCATTTTTATAAAGCGTTTTTCTATATCCTAAAAAATGAAAATGTGCCTCATTTCCCTCTACCCATTGGCAGACCCTTCTCTGGGCCATTTTGAATTAGGGGTTTAGACCAAAACTCAGTTGTATTTATATGCAACTGCGTTTTCAATGTACAATGATAGTGCAAACTAATCCTCTCAACTCCTTAACACTATGAATAAACCATATGTTCTGTCTGAGCAGACATATCTGCATTTAATAAGAGTTTATAAGCTCTAATTAAGAGAACAGAAAAACAGTATCATATGGTCACTAATAATTTTGAAAACTGACTTGAAATTATGGGATTAAAACAATTTTATTAAAAATTTGCTTTATCAAAACACTGTAAACACTGCTTATGCTGCTTCAATGCATACATACACACAAAAAAATCAAAGCAGTTCCCTAAAGAGTTTCTACGTCTCAGAGACAGATACAGTACAATGAACAAAGAAGTATGAGAGGAAGAAACAGAAATGTTCTTATTATAATGAAGTATTTGCCATGTTGGTACAAAGCATTTCCTTCCTCAATTCAAGTTTTAAGAAGTAGACATAGTTTTGCATATGACCGACAATTTGTTCCAATATTCAACACAAAAGCTTCAACAAAGGATATATGCTAAAGTAAAAAATAGTTCACTTTATTTTATCAAACAAGAATTTCCATTTTAAGTACCCTAATTATACTTCATACCCTTTTCACTTATGACCATCTTGAGCTTTTAGTTCAACATTTGAAAACTTTGAGAAAACAGTAAAAAAAATTTCTGTCAAGATATATCAATTTTTGTGTATCAAGTGGAAAGAAAAGGCATAACAGGAAAACAAACACAGAAAAACTGTCTTTAAAATTTTATTCTAGAATTAGACAGTGGTAATGGTTGCACAACTCTGTGAATATACTTAAAACCACTGCACTGCACACTTTAAAAGGGTAAGTTTTATGGCATGTAAATAACACATCAATAAAGCTATGATTTAGAAATTTAATATTATAAGACCCTTATTCTACAATTTCCAGGATTTTTAGTTTTATACATAATTTATGAATGTGTATGTAGATGTACATACATGTGCATGTATAATGCATACAAACATCACTAAAGCAAGCCCCCAACTTAAAAAAAGGGCTTTTAAAAAAGTTTATTCAGAAGTTTTCTGGTTTGATTCATTTACTGATTCAACAAATAATCACAATGGCTTTGTATTTTAAATGGTGAGTTGATTTCCAGACTTCCTTAACCAAAGTCTATTTAACCAATAATGCTTCTAAAAACTAGAGTAAGAATCTACCTGTTCTATTTATAACTCACAACTCAGATCACTGGAAACACATCTTCTTTGTCACAAGTGCCTTCCCAAGAGAGAATCCTCTCTTAGTTCACAGGTTAAAAAAAAACAATCCTAAGGCAAGGACCCTCTTCCTCCTATTTCATGTCTCATGTATCCATGGTACTCACTGTCACAAAAGAATTGAATGGTTCTTGTCTTCTGAGGGGGAAACTCTTTTCTGACTAGCCGTATAAATAAGCCGTTTGTAAGTTGAGAAAACCTGCAATTTTATTGCCAGCTCTTATTCTTATCAAGTTCCTTTTAAGATGTCAGTTTCTAAAATGTAAAGATTTAGTCAGCCTGAAGAAGCAGGGAAGAACACATGATCTCAAGAAGTCAGAGAAACTGACAAAGAACAACAGAGAAAAATAAAGAAAAATATTTGAAGTCATTAGGTATTAGGATACCTGCAACATGTTCAGCACTTCAATAGGCAATATAACATATGAAAAAGAAATATATGTCATCAGCCCTAGGGAATCAAACAGGGTAGAGAAGGGTTAGGAGGGGAGGGAAAACGAATAAAAGAATGAATGAGAAAGGTGAGAAGGTAAAAGGGAAAGGAAATTGGAGAAGGAGGAGAGGAACAGGGAGGGGAGGAACAAGTGTCTGAAATACAAATAAGACCAAAAAAATCGATCATCATTCTTATTTGTTGTGAGTTATCCTTAGTTAAACAGGTTAGATGACAGCTTTTAAATATTAAAGGTAGGCAGACTGATACAGTGGAAAGAGCACTGAACTGAAAGAAAAGCCAGCATTTACTGAACAGCTACCAGGTAGTAAATATTCTTACACATTTTGTTTAACCTTCATAACAATCTTGGGGGAAGAGCATATATTACAGATGAGGAAAGCTGAATGATATCAAAAACTTGCCCACTAATAAGTGCTAAAGCCAGCTTTCAAAACCAAGGTATGCCTGCCTGTTCATGCTCCTTCCAACACAGACACTAACTCTGTAGTGTCTACACTACAGACACTACAGACACTAATTCTGTTACTTACTAAGCTGTGTGATCTTGGGCAATTTATTTAAATTCTACATCTCATTTACCTCCTCTGTATTTGAAACAACTTTCAGCTCTAATGAAACCTATTCCATGCCTCCAACAGTCTCCAAAGTGTTTTAGTTTAATGTTTACTATTTTAAACAAAGTTAACTCATTATTTCACTAGCTGTGAGATCACCAACATTGAAAATAAACAACTATATAAATAATCAACCAACCACCCCAGGAACCAAATACCCAACACATTATTTAAAGGTACCATTTCATTTCCCCACTGTACTGACAAACCCATAGACAGAAAGAGCTTAGACCACATATATACACACATATATACCAGATGCTATATTAGTTCCTTAAAATCAGACAAGGAGAGGAAACACAAAAAGAAATGAAGGAACTGTGGACACAGAAACCATTTCTGTTGGTCTCTAAGTAAAAAAAGTATTCTTAGCTTTCCATTACCACTTCTAAGAAGCATTTTCTTACCATCTGTAAATATCATGTTATACTAGGCCCCCATTTTTAAGCACAACATATTCTTAGAAATTTCATCCTGATACAGATCACCAACTGGCAAAATCTTGATGGCCTTGTTCCTACTTGGCTGCTAGTAGAAATGGCCGAAAGGGCAGATAAAAGTAGCGATAAGTGTGACTGCCTACACAAGATGAAAAAGAACCAGAGGACTGAACAAATTCTGGCAGTATCAGTGACAGCAATTCAATCGATGGCAACACTTAGATGCCTTCGTGTACAGGGTTTAGATTGATACCTTTTGGTCTCTGTGGTAGACTGGTATATTAATGGCTTCCAATAAATCATACTTCCTTGTTCTATGCCACTGTGTGGTCCCCTCCAGCACTGACTCTGGGTTTGGTCATGCCACTTACTTTTGCCAATGGGACATCAGCAAATGTAATGCAAGTAGTCTTAATAAGCACCTGCAGTAGGGCTTACCCTCTTGCAACCTCAATACCGTGTGGAGTGGAAGGCTCAGATAATGGACAGCACCAGCCATCAGACATATGGGTCAGATCATTCAGCCCAGTCAATTTTTCAGGTAACTGCACATTAGTGACCCCAGGTGAGACCACCAGAAGAACCACCCAGATGAGCTTGGCCCAAATTGACAACCTGCAGAATCATGAGCAAATATATGATTGCTAAATTAAGCCACTGAGTACTGGGGTGTGATTTGTTATGTAGCAATAGATAACTGATACAGTCCCTATGCAAGCAGACACAAAAGTGTAGTCATAAGCAATTTTTAAACAGTAGGTTTGACTTAAGAGCTAAATGCCAGGAGAAATTACAATTCAAAGGGTTTAAGAAATACCTTCGCTATCTTAAACCCAACCTTATTTCATAGGTGAACAAGGCCTAAGAAGGTAGAGTGACTTATTTAAGGTCACAAAGGCAGTTAGTGATAGAGTCATGAAAGGAATTCAGGTCTCTAATATCCTACTGAAATTCTCTTATAACATTCTAAACCATGGGGAAAGAAAAACAAGTTAACCAGTCTACTAAGATAACCATGGTTTAACTGCTTAAGCCTAGATCCCTCTGAAAACTAAAATAACTAGAAAATACACATTAGAAGGTTAAATATATATGTTTTAATATTATTAGGATCCTCACTGGAAATGGAATTTTATTCTTACATGAAGTTTTTCTCTTCTCTTTTTCTCCTTTTTTAAGGGAAGAAGACACTATAACTTAGGACAATAAATCACACAGTAAAAGACTTTTAAAGCCTTAATTTTATAATATTCTATCTTTTTGCAGCTTGGTTCCTATGTTTCAAGTTTTCAATTAATCTATAATCAAGTTTTCATACTAACTGTTCCTGGCATATAAGGATTCCTAATATGAAAAACTATGCCCCATATTAATAACAGTTATTACTTCCAGGAAGGGGACTGGGAGGGGGGGGTCAGTGGCCAAAATTAATTGTCTGTAATACTATAATTAAAATTTTTTTTACAAAAAGGAAAATATCCATATATTATTATATTATACAATTAAAAATAAAAAACAAACAGGCTGGGCTTCCCTGGTGGCGCAGTGGTTGAGAATCTGCCTGCCAATGCAGGGGACACAGGTTCGAGCCCTGGTCTGGGAGGATCCCACATGCCGCTGAGCAACTAGGCCCGTGAACCACAACTGCTGAGCCTGCGCAGTTTGGAGCCTGTGCTCCGCAACAAGAGAGGCTGCGATAGTGAGAGGCCCACGCACCGCGATGAAGAGTGGCCCCCGCTCGCCGCAACTAGAGAAAGCCCTCGCACAGAAACGAAGACCCAACACAGCCAAAAATAAATAAAGCAGCTTTCATTTAAAAAAAATAACAAAAAACAGGCTTTTAAAGCTATTCAACAAGTACACATTCTTAGATCTTCTTAAGTTTAAAAGGTGGCTCTCTCAACCCTAGCTCAAATTTCATTCCCAGAAAATGCTATGGCACTGTTTAGCCCACAATTGGACAACTCAGTTATAAAATAATTGAGGGAACTCAATTTCCAGTAGCTCAAAATTTAAAAAAAACAAAGTGCCGCCTAACTTTATGAGTTAATGACAAAAGAAAAATACGTTAAAGTAAAAAAAATGTAAAAATTTATAAGTGAAAATATCAAGATTATTTTCCAACTTTAAATTAAAGGCTATGTACGAACTGTGTTTACTTTAATAATAATAATTCCTATCTGTAAAAGGAAAAACAATTTCTACTAAATGTAGAAATTTTATTCCTTAATAAGAATAAACTTTTTTTTAACAGTTCCCACACCAAGTTATGGCCTTCTGATACCACTCCTCAAAGGACTGATTTTTACTTTAAAAACAAATAAAAAAAACAAAACAAGGGCAACTTTTGGAAATCATAATTATAAACCTCAACTAAAGGCTTTTCCAAGAAATACTATATAATGACTACTTGTAAATAGGTAATGAAAATTACAAAACATTTTCTTAAAATGTTTAGTCAATCAAAGATACACACTCTCTCAAGGGTCATTAATAATCACCAACAGCCTCTATCCAATCTTTATCCTACTCTACCTCTCTCTAGTCTTGCCATTAAAAGATCTCCCTGCCTTCTGAGATATTCATCTCTTCTCTCTCTCTTCCAACTTCCTGATACATTTAATCAATCTTCACTAAAGCCTCATTTTCCCTGCAACCCTCCTTAAATGCTCCCAGGGCAATTTCATTCATTCCAGTGGAGGCTTCAAGTATCACTCAGTGCTAATGACTCTCAAATCCATACCTCCACATCAAATCCAGATTTCTTCTCTGAGCTTCAGATCTGTATTTCCAACAGTCAACCAACATGTCCACCACGATACTCCCCAGGTAATGCAAGTTTAACTTGTTTGACATCAAAGTCATCATCTCCCTTTCCCATCCTGAATGCTCTGTATCTCAGTTAAAGACAACCACAGAAACAAGACCATTTTTAACTCTTTCCCTTCTTATATCCTCTTTATCTTCTTAGTACCTAAATCCTATTTAAAGCTACTCCTGTGAAGTACATTCCCTCATTTGCATTTCCACTGCCACTACCCTACTCATCTCATTTGATAATAGCCTTCTTGATGGCCTCCCTGCCTTTAACCTCTCTCCATTCTAAAGCATAAACTATAGATCAGGGGTCCCCAACCCCCAGGCCACGGACCCATACTGTTAGGAACCCGGCTGCACAGCAGGAGGTAAGTGGCAGGCAAGCGAGCAACACTTCATCTGTATTTACAGCCGCTCCCCATCGCTCACATTACTGCCTGAGCTCCACCTCCTGTCAGATTAGTGGCATTAGATTCTCATAGGAGCATGAACCCTACTGTGAACTACACAAGCGACAGATGTAGGTTGCACTCTCCTTATGAGAATCTAATGCCTGATGATCTGAGGTGGAGCTGAGGCGGTGATGCTAGCACTGGGGAGCGGCTGCAAATACAGACTATCATTAGCAGAGAGGTTTGACTGCACAGAGACCATAATAAATCAACTGCTTGCAGACTCATATCGAAACCCTGTCGGTGAGTGGCAAGTGAAAACAAGCTCAGGGCTCCCACTGATTCTGCATTATGGTGAGTTGTATAATTATTTCCTTATATATTACAACATAATAATAATAGAAATAAAGTGCACAATAAATGTAATGTGCTTGAATCATCCCAAAACCGTACCCCTCCCCAGGTCCATGGAAAACCTGTCTTCCATGAAACTGGTCCCTGGTGCCAAAAAGACTGGGGACTGCTGCTACAGATGACATATTTAAAGTAGATGTTCATATACTTTAAAAATATGTGTATATATAGTTATATATATGTGTATATATGTATACACACTTTAAATACGTAACCTATAGACTCTGAGTTTGTAGTTTGAAAGTTATTGTTTACACCACAGGAAGTTGTTAAACTACAAAACTATATTCGTATATGCAGTTATATATGATTTTTAAAAGGTTCCTCATTCTTAAAAGGCTCAACACTACTGTCTACAGGATAAAGTCCAAATTCCTTAACACAGCTTTAAGGGTCCACCACAACTTGGTCCAAATCATATTCCCAGATTCATCTTCTACCACCCTTGGCCTAAGTGATTTACATTTTCCAGCAGATACACCACAAACATGATCCACTTTTTCTTCTCTGCTTCTGCTAATCCCTATTATCTTGAAACGTCTTCCTTTTCCTACCTAGGTAGTCTCTGTTAATCCTCCACCAAACATAATTAACTCTTCTTTACTCTGTGCTCCCAAGTACTTTGTTCCTACCTCCAGCACAGACCCTATTAAATATATTAGGATTAGAGTATAAATCAGCCTGAAAACCTGGGAGCAACTTGAATCTTATTCACCTTAATATCCCCATCTTTTGTATGCCACATAGACAAGTGTTTGTAAATGTCTGTTTAATTAAATTAAGGATGGAACCTCAGGGGTGATCCATAATTAAGGGTTTGCTACACAGAGAAAAGTCTACATATAAGTAAAGAAGTCAGAAGGAAGACAACTAGGAAAATACAATGTCATTAAATTGCCTTTTCCTTGGCTTTCAACAAGTTGAATAAGCAATCCAAAGAGTCTAATGTGACATAGAGGCAGACGAGGATTGAAAACTATGAAAATGCCTTTTGTGACAAAGTATTTGTTATGTATATAGCTGACAGAAGTTAACATATTTATCAAATATGGATGCATAAGAATAAATAAAAGATAAAATTCCATCCAAAAGAAAAATAAGCAAAAGAATTAACAACTAATTCATAGAAGAAAAATGTAAAAGACCAATAAACACATGAAAAAATTCCTCAAGTTCACTAATAATCAGAAAATACAAGTTAAAATGAAATATTTCTTTCACTATCAAACTGGAAAAAAAAATTTTTCAATGATAATATCCAAGAATGACCAGGGTATGGTGAAATGATTACGCCCATGTCATGTTTGGGGGAATGTAAATTAGTACAATATTTCCGGGAGCCAATGGAAAAATATATATAGAAAAAACCTTAAAAATATTCAAACGCTTTGGCTCAGTATTTTCACCTCTAGGAATTTATCCTAGAAAAAAAGACATGCAAAAATTTATGCAGAAGGATGTTCATAGCAACACCATTTAGAGTAACAAAAATCTGGAAACATAAATCTCTACCACGAAAAGAGTAGTTAAGATAATACATTCCTATAGAAAGGATATTTTAAAAATTACTTGTGAAAAATATTTAATGACATGGGAAAAGGATCATTAGATGATATTAAATGAAAAAGGAAAAAAAACTTGAATAAATAGTACAATGTAATAATATAAATGTGTGAAATAAAGAATGGGAAGAAATACACAAATTATTAACTATAACTGTTCTTATGCAGAGTCATTACCAATCCCTTAGAACATGTAATAATTTTACAATTAAGAGAAAGTATTATTGTTTTTAAAAGGTTATTTTATCTGCTCTAAAATGATTTTTGGCAAACTTCAAAAACAAGTTTGTCAGAAAAATGAAGTCAGATTACAGCGATTTAAAAAGAAATAAGTAGGAAGCAGAAGGATATAGACTATTTGTTAAGGAATTCAATAGCAAAAGCAGAAACAATTTAGACGGTAGTTAAGAGGTCAAAGCCAAATAAAGCGTAATCATTTGAACTGTAGGAGATGAGCATGTTTCAAATGGGAAAGGAGAGATGGAGATGATGAAATTCAGGACACTAAAAAGGGAGAGTAATGCATGTAAATTACAGACCTCTACCTGTTATTCAAAGATAGTAGTGCAAAGACCATGAACGTGACAATATGTGGCCAGTTAGTTTTGTCCTAGTCGATGCCTACAGATCATACCTCAGACGATTACTTAAGAAACAGTTACCGGTCACCAATATAGCCAGAGAGAAGAATATGACTAGATTAAACCGAATTATTACTTCTGTTAGAAGAACTTCAAAAACAGATGTTCTTTGGTGGGGATCAAATACTGTGATCTTTGTAAAAAACATTCTTTGAACCATTCAACAATATTTACAGAGCATTTACTAAATATAAGGCACTCGGGCAGTGACAGTCTCTGCCTTCGTAAATATCATATACATTCAACTAGAGCACCTAGACATTAAACAACAAACTGATTTGTCAAATCAGATTCATATAAATCAGAGTTCTACCCAGGATCAAGCTTTACTAATAACATAAAAGAAGTAGACAAATAGACTCTGATACACCTAAAAAACAAACAAACTGATGAACAACTATAATGAATACTACAGAAAGGGACCCACCAGGTACTATGGAAACATATGGTGCCATGACTAGGGGGAGATTGGTTATGTCACTTCCCTGAGGAAGTGTCACCCAAGCTGAGCATTCAAATTAAAAATCAGATCCACAAATGAACATGAAGTCTACAGGAAAGGATTAGAAAGTTGAGAATATATTATTCTGTTGTTTTCAACACTTTATACTTAGAGAAAGAATGAATATAAACACGAATGTTGTGATTAAAAGACAATTATGAATAGTACATACCTATACGAAGGTCTCTTTGTAAAACATTCTTATCATAAACATAGAAAGACAAATACTGGAAAGTTCTTGGAATCTCAAAGTAAAATTCTTCACTGAAAAACGGGCTAAAGAGAAAAGGGGGAAAGCTCATTAAATTTAAATTCAACAGTGTCCTCCTATAATATTTTCAATAAAATAAATTAAAATTACAGATTAAACACCATAAAGAAAAGCTTCAAGAGTTCCAAAATAATTCTCTATGCTAAGTTTCAGCTAAACCCTGTACAAACCAAGCTGAACTCTGAAAGGACCTCGATTGCCAGGCTGGGCTCTGAACAAACAGATTTTCTGGAGTCCTGTGGACAGAAGATCCAGTAACTGCCTGGGGTCATGCTCACCTGAAGTGGACACAAATGAGAGCTGAGGACAGTGTCATTCACACCATCATCATCTCAAAAATATGTAAATCACAATAATACATAACACCTAAAATGAATAATGCTACGTAAAATGTTATTTTAAAACATACTTTAAAAAATTAAAATAGGTTATTTTTAATCAACTTTACTGAGGTATAAACTATATAAAATAAAATCTAATTTAAAGTACAGAGGTTAATGACTTTTGATTAATTTATAAACCTGTAGAGTGCCCATCCCAATCAAGATATAGTAACATTGCAACTCCTCACAAAGTTCCCTCTTGTTTCTCTGCAGTTACTCCATCATACCTGTCACAGGCAACCAGTGATCTGATTTCTAGCACTAAAGATCTGGTGTAGGATTTCATATAAATGGAATCAAATAGTATGTACACTTGTGTCCAGCTTCTTTCACTCAGCTTAACGTCTATGATATCTGTTCCATCTTGCTGTGTATATCATTAGTTCATTTGTTTTAAGTGCTGGGTAATACTCCATTTATGAATATTCCACAATCCATGCTCCTAGTGATGGCATTTGAGTTGTTTCCAGTTTGGACTATTAAAAATAAGGCAGCTATGAATATTTTTATACAAAGCTCTTTTATGTGTTCAGTTCTTTTGGACAGGTAACTAAAAATAGAATTGCTGAGTTAAAAGGTAGGTGAACTTTTAATTTATGAGAAGCTGTCAAACTGTCTCCAGTGCGGCTGTGCTATCTTGCACGCCTACGAGCAAGGGATAAGTGCTCCAGCGGCTCCACGTCATTGTTAACTTTTGCTACTGAAAGCCTTTTTAAAATCAGCTACTCCACAACATTATAAATCAACTATACTTCAATAAAAAGTTGTTTTGAAAAAAAATAGCTATTCTAGTGAATGTGACATGATAAATGTATACACCCGTGTAATCTCTACCCCAATCAAGATAAAGAACAAAGTTCCCCTGTGCAATGACTCACTCCATACTGTCACGGGAACCAGTGATCTGATATCTATCGTGACACATTATGTTCAAGAATGTGTAGTGACAGAAGTGGTTTTAAACTGCATTTCCCTGATGACTAACGATGCTGAATATCTTCTCCTGTGCTTGTTGCCCATTTGTATATCTTATTTTAGGAACGATTTGTTTGAGTTTCCTCCACATATTTTAAAAGGTTTGTCTGTCTTCTTACTGGGTTTTTGGTCTGTTTGTTTGTTTGCTTTAATAAATTCTGGATGCAAGTCCTTTGTCAGAATATTTTCTCCTAGGTGTGGCTTGCCATTTCATTTTCTTGACAGTGTCAAAGAGCAGAAGGCTCTGATTTTGATAAAATCCAGTTTATCAGTTTTCCTCTTTTATGATTGGTGCTTTTGGCACCCTAAGTAAAGAAATCTTTGTCTACCCCCAAGTTGCTAAGAGTTTCTCCTACGAAACAGCTTATTTTTCTAAGTTCATTTTAAGAATGCTCTTTTGATATTTAAATTCTCCTATGAAGACATGAATTTCTGAAATTCTAGTTAACATCTTTTGTCAAGAGTACCTCTTTCCTGAGAATGTTTAAAGAACAAAAGGTACTTTAAAAATGTCACCATAAAATGCAATCTCTTCAGGATGTCACAACTTAAAGAGAAGCTAAAATGCAAAGTAAATGACTCTTAAAGAAGTCATTTCTGACCCTGTCCAGAAAACAGTTGACTTAGCTTTTTAGTTGTTATAATACCCGGTCAACTTTTGTCAATATATTTTTCACTTCAAACGTAACCAAAATAAACTTAAAAGGTGGTCTGTCAAAATAGTCTTTCTAATTAGTCTCAATATAGCAATCAACACAAAAACAACTATTAGGTAAAGACAGGTTTAGGTATTTTTCTCCCTTGCATCATTTTGTATACAATTGAGAATTTCCTTTATATATTACACATCCACACTCAAATATTATTTTTAAAACACAATCTAAAGCCAAATAAGAACAAGATGAGAATTATTCACTAAGTCATCTGTATCACTGTATCATCACAATCTCAACAATCTAATCCCCACATCTGGGCGCCCACATCTTTATTTTATAAATTAATTAACTAATCAATCCATTTGAAAAAAAAGTTTTCAACAACGTTGGTTAGAAGCAATAACTAGACATATAGTTTTTATAAAGCAATACTCTACTGTTATCACTGACCTATAATCCTGCATATCACTCCTAAGGAAATTCCTGGTGTGGGGAAGAGAAGCACTAGGTACAAGAAGTGTCGCTCCTCCATTTGTTTATAGACCACCTACTTCTGAAAAGGATTTGAGGTAGAGATTTAGGAGCTATGGATTCCATATGTGACTCCTACTTACCTGCCATGAAAAATTCTATATCCAGACTACCTATAAAAACTATAATATTCAGAACCCATAAAAGATCTAAATGATATCTACTGACTTTTGACTTAACAGCTTATCACAACATTCACTAGGGTAGAAAACACTGAAATGAAAGCAAGGTGAGCAAGGGTTTATACTACAAATTCTTTCACCCTATTCCACAAGGAAGAACGCTAGGAGGCACCTAGAATCCAAGAAACATGTAGTCTAATTATACTGAAATGACCTAAGGTAACCACTGCTAGCCTTAAAATATCTTCCAAGTTGCTATGCATCTAGCATAATAATTTAAGATGGATAAAAATACTTGGTTTTATCATTTCCCCCACACAAATATCTGGAAAGGCAGGCAAGAGTTCTGGAAAAATAGTAAGCTTATTTTAGTTATTCATTTACAAAGCTATATTACATACTAGAAACTACCACAAATATTCAATTTATTGAAAATTACTAGTTTTGTATATAACTGATTTTTGTTTGATACGGAATCAACATACATTAAATAACAAGTTGAGATTTAAATAGTTTCAGGTCCCTATCCCAGTTTTGCTTCTAACTTCCTTTATTACATGCACAAATTATTCAGGCTTTTGGTGACTCAGTTTCATCATTTATATAAATAAAAACAAATTCTAATACAACAGGGATAGGTGATTTACGATTTAAAGATGTGAAGTATACTACTTCAAATCTCCTTGGATTACTAAATATTTCATCCACCATACGTTCATTCCAACAACTCTTCATTCCCTTATTTTAAGTCTTGTCTCTGAACAAGACTGCATCCTTCCTGTACAGCTCCGCACTAGAATTATATCCACAAACACTATTACGGGGAAGAGGTGGCACATCTCAATTTTATGAATTATAATTTACTATGATACGCTCGCAGTGCTATTACACTTCCAAAAAATGACAAATCTACGTAAGAGTTCATTCCCTTACAATGCCCTACTTAGTTAAGTGACTTTTATAAACGTTAAGGGGTAATTTATTCTCAAGAGAAATAAAATAATGATGTACTTTGAGAAAAGTTCAAATGAGTGGGCAAATTTAGCCTAGAGAAAAAACTGAGGTATATTGGTAGTTGTTTTCAAAAACTTGAAAGAGTGTCACGTGAATGATGGCTTAAACTTGTTCTCCAGAAATCCAAGGGACACAATTAGGAACAATTAAGAGGAAGACATATTTTGAGGCAATGAAAAGCCACATGAAAGCAAGCACTGTGGCTATCTTGTTCTTGTGGATGTATGAATAAATAGCACCCAGCAAGTTCTTGGCATATGGTAGGTTCTCCTTTTGACAGACATTAATCATTAAATGTAAGAGCTTTTCAAGAGTCAGAATACTTCTAAGACCTAACAGGCTGCTTTTAGGAGGCAGTGAACTCCTTGGTCACTGGAACATTATTAAGCAAATGCCATATGACTACTTGTCAAAAATAATTGTCGGGAGGAACTAAGCGTATGGCATTTAGTCCAGCTCAATGAACATTAAGGTTCCTTCAAACTCTGAGATTCTGTAACTCTAAAAATGAACTCAGAATCTATAAGGAAAATAAAAGTTTCAGATGAAGGAAGTCTTCTTGATGATTACAGTCAGGAAAATGTGTAAAAACTTTTATTCAATATATATCATATGAATGATAATTTACCAATTTTTTACAAACCTTAAAGATTTTTCAACAACTTGGGTACGATAAACTTCTTCCTGGTCCAAATTTATGGTGCAGAAACAATCTCTCATTTTGTTGGGTCCAAGATATGGCAATAAATTTTTCGCTTCACCTGTTGGCACAAAAATTAAAACTGGTGTTAAATATCACCAGCTGCCTCATGCTAAGTCTTATATGGGACACATTAAATCCAAAAGAACATATAAGATATAGCACAGAAGAAAAAATTAGTAATTAAGAAAGATAATCAACTTGGTCTAAAGGAATGTGGTGAGACAGAAGAGAGGAGCTGTGTGTAAAGGGGCATGTGAGGTCATGTTATACCACCGCATCCCTGATCCTAGAAAAGCGCAATGTCCCCACTTATGTCCTCATCCCATCCCACCAGCACCACCCTAAAGACATCTCCACAATTAATCCCCCTTTCCTGTATCATTAATTTTCCCCTCTACTGGATCATTCCTGTCAACTCATAAACAAACTTTGATATTTCCCAATTTTTAAAAAAGCACAAAAAGAAAAAAAAAAAAAAAACTCCCTTGACTCCGTCTCTTCCCTCATGATATCATTCCATTTCTAGACTCTCTTTCACAGCAAAACTTCTCAAAAACAATCATCTCTAGCCATTGTCTCTAATTCCTCACCTTCCAATCATTCTTTGACCCTCTCCAATCAGCTTTTAACCCCATGACAACAGTGAAACTGCTCTATCTAGGGTCACCAATGCCTTCCATATTGCCAAACCCAATGGCATTTCTCTGTCCTCATCATACCTGATCTGACAGCACTATTTATTTAATATAAGTGAATGCTAACATCCCTCCTTAAAACTCACTCTTTTCTTGGCTTCCACAACACAGTAGTTTTGGCTTTCCTCCTGCCTCATGGACCTCTGCTGACTTCTTTCCCTCCTCACGTCTCTAAATGTTGCAATGCTTCAGGGCTCATTTCTGGACCACCTTCTCTTCTTTCCCCATGCAAATTCCTTCAGTATACGGTGTTCATGCTGATGCCTCCCAGATATGTGTTTCCAGGCCTGATTTCTCCTCCTCAACATTAGATATGAATACTCAACTGCCTCCCTGGATATCCAGTAGGCTTCTCAAATTTAACAAGTCCCAGAAAAACCATCTGATTTCCTCCCCTAAAACCCACTCTCCCCCCAGTCTACCACCATCTTCCTCTCGTTTTCTCACCATGCTCCCCAAACCTCCCATCCCCACGTCCAGTCCATCAGTAAATCCAGAACTCCAAAATAAATCCCAAATGCAACCACTTCTCCTTGCCTTCATTAGTATCACCCTACAATCCACTCTCCATCAAGGAGTATGATCTTTTAAACATACTTTTCAAGTCAATTACCCCCCTACTCCAATGCCATTCCATTTCACTTAGAATACAATTCCATTTTTAAATGCCCATTTTCATGGTCTACACAGCCCTACTGAACTGTCCTCTCCTCTCTGACCTCTTCTCCTCCCACTCTCCGCAGTGTTCACCTTCTTTCCATTCATCAACCATGTCAAGCTTGTTCAAGCTTACGGCATCTGCCTGAAATGCTCTAACCCTACATCTTCATATGGCTGCCTTTTCCTATCATTCAAGTCTCAGTTCAAATGTCACTTCCTCAGAAACCTTTCCTGACTATTTATCTAAAGTAAATAATCCTGCTACCATATTCCATGTCTCTGTTTTCTTCAGAGCCTTTACAACTATCTGGAACTCTTAATTTTTACCTAAATGTTTATTTCTGGTTCTCTCATTCTTTGGGAGTTCTTGGTTCCCTCCTTCAATGCACGAGAACTTACTGAGCCCCAAGATCTAAAATAGTGACTGTTAAATACTGAGAAATATTTGCTGAATGAATATTAAAGAATCAAGTAAGTCTAGTTTCGAAGTTCTTGTGACATGCTCATTGGCTAAAAGGACACACAAAACTGTGGGTGCTGAAATCAGACACCAGTGTACTAAATTAGGAAAGCAATGTAGTTGGCATAAGGGAAAGAGCATTTCCATGAGAATCAGGAAACCAATGTTCCTGTATTACCTCTGCTACTAAGTAGACAAATGACTTCAGACAAATCTCTGAAGAACAGTTTTCCTAACGAAAGCCTGGGCTAGATAAACTCAAGTCTCTTTCTGCTTACCAACTTTAAAACCAAAGGCCAGGGACTTCCCTGGTGGCCCAGTGGTTAAGACTCCATGCTCCCAATGCAGGGGGCCCGGGTTAGATCCCGCACGTCGCAACTGAAGATCCTGCATGCTGCAACTAGAGAACCCACATGCCACAACTAAGACTCGGCACAGCCAAATAAATAAATATTTAAAAAATAATAAATAAAACTAAAGGCCATTTAAACCAATATCTTTTAAAGAAGTCTAGCAGAAACTTAAGAAGCACCTATGAAAAACTCAATAAACAAATGATTTTTTTAAATTAAAATTATAAAAATCAGGGAACCGTCCCTCAGAGCTATCTGAGAGGCTGTCTCTCAGGCTTAAGTCCTGAGTAAGTCCACCGAATAAAACAGAATTCTCGAAAACTAAAAGTAGAATAAAATAAAATTAGAAAAATCAATGGAAAGGCACCAGTTAGATACTCACTGTTATTAAGTTTGCCACTGAGAGATTAGGGGAAAGAAATCAAGTTACCACATCATAGAATAAGCATCTCAAGTCAAAATAAAGGAATCTCATCTTTTAAATGACCCCCAACTTGCCTAATATGGGTTGGCCTTTACAAATTCACATTTCCTAACAGGAAAAATAATATATATTTGAATTTGTATCCATCCATCTTCTCTTCCTCAAAAGACTACAATGTCCCTACCTATTATCTATAGCTTATCCATCTACCTGTGCTCTCTCTACCCCATTCCCTCCCTCTCACTCCAGGACACTGCCCAGCAATTCTGTTTTCATTACTTTCAACCTTCTCCTTTAAGTCTCTCCTCCTTTGCCGTCTCCCCTCTGTGTAATCCAGAGGGTTTGGGTTGTTTTTTTTTTTTTTTTAACTAAAAATCCACCTAGGTCACCATATAGGGCCTGGAATATAAACAAATTTGGAATTAAATCATAATAAACATGCTCCATATCTAATGAGGGAATCTTAAATACTAAATCACTGCCCTTGAACATGTTGCTGTTCCATTCACACCAGTGCAATCTGAGAAAACTACACTATATAAATGTACACATATTCCACCGCCCACCTTTCTAAGAGGGAGACAGTGGGGGTTTATTTTGTCTACAGAATCCAATGAACTTGACATTATCAGATATTTACTCAGAATAATTAAAATTCAAGTTCTACGTAATATATAAAATGGACTCAACATCACTTCCTAGAAAAGCAGTTGTCACAATCTTTGAATATCTGTCACTAATGTTCAAAATAAACTACACTGAAAAGTAAATTCATCTAATCAATGCCAGATCACCAATCAATCATGCTAATATATGTTGATTAAGTCAGCTATCAACACTTTAAACTGTGACTCCAAAATACAGTGGTAATTAACTGGCACTTTATAAAAAACATAAATCAAAATAATTAACTGTCACTTTATTCTAAAAAATCAAAAGTAACTAATGGTTAGAGAATTAACAAAAATAACGTTGTACTCAATATATCTCTAAGCAGAAAGATTAATTTAATAGCACACACTTTATATTAAGCTACACAAAGAAGTGAGGAACTTTAGAAGATTATACCTGTCCTGTGGGTGATATTTTCATAGGGCCTCACTAGTTCTAGTTGATTATTGTATATAAATAAGCAAATGCATTGGACAAAAACCAAACAAACAATAAACTACTGCTCCTTAAAAGGCAAGCTTCCAGACAACTTATTTTATAATCTCTGCTTCAATCCCTCCCCTCCTACTCACAGCCTAAACCTACAATTTGGCTTCTGACCCTATTTCTTTACTAGAACTTCCAAGAACACTAATAGTATTAAGTGCTACCAAATCCAGTGACTGTTCTTCTGGTCCCACCTTATTTAATCACACTTCAGTGTTTGATAACACTGACCTTTCCTCAGCTTAGGTAACCCATTCTAATTTTTTTTTTTGAACTCCCTCTTTCAGGCTTTTCATCCACTACCTACACTTTAAATGTCAGGTAACTCTGAGCATCCACAGACCACTAAATTCATCATATAGGTGGAGAACCAATTTCAGGCATTTTTTTTTTAATATGTCATTATAAAACAATTTTAAAGTATACTAAAATACAAATACTTGTAAGCCTCTCAACATTATTTGATGGTATTATGTGCCATCTTTCTCAATTTATCTATAGCGCATTTGATGATGGCTAGCCTTCAGGAGAATCAGGGTCTATATCTGTGGCAGATATGGTGGGTCAGTGTTCATCATCTGTTACAATGTCCTTTGGTGTATGATTTCCTGTACTGCAGAGACTAGAAAGCTAAAAACTACATTTCTCAGCCTATTTTGTAGTTAGGGTTGTGGATGTGATTTAAATTCCGTTAATTAGATGCACTCGCTGGAAATTTGGAGGACAAAAGAGAAGGGAGGTTGCATTTATGTTGCTTCTACTAGCAAGTACTGTCATGAAGATGTCCAAGTTTCCCGCAGTAGCACTGGCTGCAGTCCTTGTATCCAGTCACAGGTTTCATAGATATCAAGAAGAAGGGTACAAGGCATCCATTCTGTCACACAGGTTGTGGCCAGTGTGGCTTAGCTCTAGGGCCAGCAGCAGCAGGGGAATTCCCTGGCAGTCCAGTGGTTAGGACTCCATGCTTGCAGTGCAGGGGGCACAGGTTTGATCCCTGTCGGGGAACTAAGATCCCACAAGCTGCACGGTGTGTCCAGAAAGTAATAATAAAACCTACTTCTAGAGCTAGCAGCAGTGACAACAGTTTACTGATGAAGATGGTTGCTTGTCGTTGGCTGTTTCCTAATAGTGGAAGATTCCTGATCATGGTAGAGGTGGCAAGGTTCTACAGCTAAAAGGTACAACTTCCTAATTTTGCAGGCACCTTTCTGATCCAAAAAGAGGTAGTAAATCGCTTTGTGGCCCAGATGCAATGTGGCTTTTGAATGTCATTCTTGAAAGTTGGACTAGAGTCTATTTCTTCAGTCTTTCTAACAATTCTGTAAGCCACTTAAAATCTTTTATTTAAAAAAAAAATCTTTTATTAAATCTCTTTCTGCTTACACTAGCTAGAGTTGATTCTGTAACCTAATCCTGACTAGCTTCTTTTCTTATCCTTTCTACCTTTTCTAACAAATTTGAAAGTCCCATCTCACATTACTGGTCATCGTCATCAGAGTTTGGTAAGTCTTTCAACTAGATGTGGCTATCTGGATCAAACATGGACTCAGAAATTATAAAGCAGTATCTCACTGACAACCACTTTTACTGTTCCATTAGACAATGAGTTGAATAGCAGAGCACACTCAAAAGGTGAATGCTTCAACTTGGGAAATGGAAACAAATGGATCCTAACTCTGCATGGTTGTATCTGCCTTTGGAAAACATTTCTTCATTTCCTACTGCAGCATTTGGATGTGGTTTTGAAAACATGCTCAATAATACAATACCATGTTTCCATGAATTTGGGAGTGCCAAATTCTCAACATCCAAACCATGTGCACCATTTGAGTACCTCCATCTTATCCTTAAATTTACACATTCTATTTTGACTCTAAAGTAAAAAGATTAAAATGTGTTCAAGACATTCAATATATTGCTAAGATATGACACTTGAGCAAGACAGCTGAAATAATGGAAATAGTTTTTACTTGCATTTGAATGAAAGTAGAAAATGTTTTTCGCTTATTCTTGATTTTTAAAATTCTGTGCATGCCAGGGTACTTCAATATGCAAAGGTAGATACTTCTACAAAGGCAGATGTATTATTGGCCCTACAGCAAATATTATAGCTCTGACTACATTTACAGCTGTTGCTATTTCCTTCAACAATGAATCAAGAGCAGGAGGCATATTACTGACGAAACAACCATTCCTCTATGAAGAAAGGAGGCTGGCCTTCAAGCACGACATCTTTTACTCTATAACAACACCATTTCTTGTTGAATTTATAACTGGTACTCTTTAAGAACTTTTCAGTCTACATGACTTACAACATAATTGTTAACCAAATTTTTTTAAAAAATCTTCTCTCCTAAAGCATGGATTTTTAGAGATGAACCAATCCTCCACTGGGCATTTCTTCTCCCTCACAGATGTACTGCAAGTAGGCCAAGAACACCTTCACACTACACATCACTTGTTTTGTCAACCATAAAATGAAATAGCTGCCTGCCCATTCACGGGACATGAATTGTTTCTCTGCATCATACATATCTTGCAACTTCATATACAGAGTATATAACAAAATGCTGTATTTAGCTTTGATCCCCTTCCTTCACACTGTTGCCTGTTACTTTTTTAATACGTAAACATATATATCACTCCTTGCTCAAAAATCTTCAATGGCTCCTCCATATCTACCACTGCCCACCTTGCAGGATAAAACCTAAAATTCCTTTGTCTGGCATAAAAACCCTTCATAATCTGGCACCATCTACTACTTAATCTTTACCCCCACAAGTTATGCTCCAGCAGTACTGTACTTTTAGTTCCTTGAAAACACTGTGTTCTCTCATGCCCTGTACATTTTCAACACTATCTTCATAGCATGGGATGCTCTCACCTGATCTTTTTTCTCCTGAAAGCTCTGCTTAAGACCATCTTTGTAAAGTCTTCCCTCAACTCCTAGGTAGGCATGTCACCCTTTCCTCTCTTCCCTACTACATCTTATATGCACTTCTACTCTAAGGATCGTATTGGATTGCACTTGTATTTCATTCAACAAATATTTATTAAGTGCCTACGGCATGCCAGACACCTTTCTAAATGCTGGGAATATAACAATGAACAAAACTAGGTCTCTGCCCACGTGGAACTTTTATACAATTGAGACAGTGGGGACAAGCATCATAAACTCTTAAACAAGTAAGTATATAATATTTATTGCCATGGAAGAAAATAAAGTAAGGTAAGACAGTGAGGGAGTGCCAGGCCCAGAGGGTAGAGAGGGAGGAGAGCAATGTTATTCTATACAGGGAATCAAGGAAGGCCTTTCTGTGAAGATATTTGAGGAGATACTTGAAGGAGGTCAATGAGGGAGTGAGTCACGCAGATACCTGGGGAAAGAGATGATTAGCAGAAACAATAAAATATGCAAAGGCCCTGAGACAGGATAGTTTGGCACACTGAAGGAATACCAAGGAGGCCAGTATGGCTGTAAAACAGTAAGCAAAGTAGGAAGAGCGAGGAAACAGTAAGAGATGAGGTAGGACTGGGGAAGGAAACAGGTTAAATAGGGTCTTGCAGGCCAATGGAAAGTCTTAGGCTTTTCTGAATGAGATGGGAAGCTATTGAAGGATTATGGGCAGAAGAATGGCATGATCCAACTTTTGTTCTAAAGAATCACTGCAGAAGGAAAAGGGTGGAAGCAGGAAACTAGATAGGAGGCTATTGTAATCATTTTGATTAGAGATAACTGAGACTAGGGGGGCAGTCCTGGCATGGAAAGAAGTGGTCAGCTGGGCATATATTTTGAAGATAGAGCCAACAGGATTTTTGATAGTTTGCATGTGGATGTGAGAGGAAAAGGGGTCAAGGATCGCTTCTTAAAGGGTTTCAGCCAGAGCAGCTGGACGAACAGAGATGCCACTTCCAGAGGAAAGAGTCTCTTGTTGGGAAAGAGGGGTCAAGAGTTTGTATTGAGTATGTTAAGTCTGAGATGCCTATTAGATATCCAAGTGCAAATGCAAGTGGGCAAAGAAGTGCTGGCTAGAGATAAAATTTGAGAATCATTAGCAAGTACATAATATATCTCAAACCTTAAGACTATACAGGATCACAAGGAAGGTAAATGTGGAGAAAAGAAAAGAGATTTGAAGACTGAGCCTCAGAGCTCTCCATCATCATTTTGCATTAGTAGAGTTAAGAAGGAACCAGCAAAGGAGACTGCTACATGTCTCTTCGCTGAATATAAACTTAAGGGACAGGACCAATGCTTAGCATCATGCTTAGCTTATAACAGTTAATGAAATATCTACTGAATAAGTATAAGTATGTGTATGTTTATAACTTTAGCATGGGCAAAAAAAGGGGTTCTAATATCACATCACGAATTATAAAATTGCATATAAACTTCTTTTTATAAGTTTGATATAAGTTTATCCATGTCAACTGCTCCAAAGTTTTAAAAAGAAAATGTCTCCTGTATACAGTTACCAAAAGCACTAAATTTCAGAATTTTTATAGTGTTAATACAGAGATATCATATTGAAAACAAACAAACCAGTCCTGAAATGCACACATTCAAACATTTACTGAGTGCCTACTCAGATGCCAGGGATACATTAATGAGAAAACTGTGTCCTCATTGAACTAACACAGATGGACAGATAATAAATAAGATAAATAAATTAAAATGGTATGTTAGTATTAAGCAGGAATGGGCACCACATGAAATGGCAGAGGGAGGGGAGCCAAGGAAGGCTCCACCTAGAAGGTAACTTCTGCATAAATACCTGAAGAAAGAGGGGAGACAAGTAACTATTTTATAGAAAATAGCTTTTAGTCATTGGCAAAAAGTAAACAATTTAAACCAAGAAGATAAACACCATTGGGAATCAAAACCAATAACCTAGATTAACAGAAATAGAAAGACAGTCAACTCTCTGTGTACAAGATCAATGATTCTGTGCAAAGGTCACAGGTCCAGAGCCTACCATATAAATTTTACCTAGGACTAGAATCCCAAATATCAGGGTATTGGGTAGAGATTCCAGTGTTACGCTTCTGGGCATGGATGTGAGTATGCACATATGTGTTTATGTGTATGTTTTGGGGGGACTGTGTGCATGCATATATATCTATAGGTTTGTATGCATGTTTCTGTGTGTCCGAGAGGGGAACACTACTGGGATAAGTAAGAAAAGAAGATAAATATTTATCAAGCAGTTGCATGCTCCGAGACAGTGCTAAATATTTTCTCAAATACCTCATTTGGTTGGTACAACAACCTTGTGACATAAGCATTACTGTTCTCTTTTATAAACTAAAAAAAAAAAAATTCACAGTTACACAGCTGGCACAGTGAAATGACAGAAATCAAATTCCAAAGCCTAGTCTTTCCATTCCTATTAATGTCTTTCTGAACACAGCAGTGTTGAGAGGAACAGACAGCTATTCCTTCCTGAAACTATCCTAAGAGATCTTGTAGAATCTCCAATCTATTTCAAAGGATACCTTAAGCACAGAAATAAAAGCCAATACAGACCCGCCAGCGTGATTAACTCCCAAGAGAAACTGCAAAGGGCCAGGGTCCTGGACAAGATGATCCGAAGATAAAGATTATTTGGAGTGGGAGGAAAGCTAAATCATAATAATAGTTCACTATATTCATTTATCAAATAAATAATACATTACACATAGATTTTTTTAGGGACTTCATATATATTATTTCACTTAATCTTCAAGGTAACTTCTTCCAAGTAATTTTTTTTTAAATACAGAAACTGGGAATGGAGGGATAACATTCCAGGAGTAAGGCAGGCACAACGTGAACAAGTTCGGGAGGTGGAAACAGGAGGAGCACCTTCAAGGAGGCAGTGAATAGTACAAATTGGCTAAAGCGTAAAGAGAGATGAAAGGGTTATAAGAAAGGATGAGACTGTAAAGGAAAGGTGGCATCAAACAGAACCTGGAATGCCAAGCTAAGGAGTTTTAACTTTATTCAGGAAGCAACAAGGGTCACTAAAAGTTTCTGTGTGATCAAAACTATGCTTCAGGAAAATTACTAACAGTTACCAGGCCTAAACTAAGGGAATAAAGGGAAGATGTGAGCAAAAGAAAAATGGAAGAGGTACTACAGAGAGAAAATTCACAGAATTTGGCCTGAGTGACTCAGGATATGATGTTCTAATAACTGGAATAGCAACCTAAACAGAGGATTAGACCTTTAGATGGGGGGCAAGATATAAAACTATGCAAACATTATCATTTACATACACAACAAAAAAATGGAGTGAAACAAACATACGCTTAAAAATATAACAGCTTCAGTGTCGACAAGCTTAGAATAAAAGTAAAATGCTGTTATGCCATCTAATTATAGACAAAAAGACAATCCTATACGTGTTCTTTTTTTTTTTTTTGGCTGCACTGCGAGGCATGCGGGATCTTAGTTCCCCGACCAGAACTCAAACCCGTGCCCCCTGCAGTGAAAGTGTTGAGTCTTAACCACTGGACCGCCAGGGGAGTCCCAAGACAATCCTATGTAATGTTAACATATAAGGTCTTTCAAATTTTCGTATAATGTTTAATTTTAATTTTTGCAGTAAGATGAAAGTTGCACAAAATTCTGAAAACATATACAGTACTGGTGCAAGTTAAACAAATTCATTTTGGAGACACATATGAGTTTCAACGTGAGTTTTGTACTTAATGATCTGCATGTCCCTAGTCTCAACCTCCTGCATAAAAAGAGGTAATTATAATGCTTCAAGGACTACTGTGACCATTAGCTGAGGTCAAGCACTTACCACGATGCCTAGAACAGAGTAATCACTCAGTAAATAGTAACTAGTAGTGCCCTTCCTTGGTTAGAGATTCCTAAAAATTAGCATCTGTACACAATTCCCTTCACTCAAGCCATTAGGTTCTGACCAAAGATAATCTGTAATTTAACAACGAGATACACCAGAGAAGCTCACTTTTTTTTAATGAGACTTTTATTAAAGAAATAATACATTTCCACTAGAGGAAATAGATGCACAAACACCTAACCTTTCTATACCTCGGGCTGCACATCTCTAAAATGAGGGGTTTGAACTATTTCAAATGGGGGGGCACAATTTGGGGGTCAGCTAACCAGAGATTTATTTTGTCTGTCTTGCATAGTGTTAGGAAAAATGTAGCCAACATCTAGAAACTGGGAGAGTTAATAATAAATAAATCCATATTTCTGGTTTCTCTTTAATAATCAGAGACCTGGCAACGTGGTTCTGAGTAGAAACTGTAGACAGACAGCCTCTTTTGAAATCCTAACAATCCCCACCTGGCTTTAACTTCACTATGCCTGGTCTCTGTAGACTGGAGTTTCCAACACCTTAACTAGTTAATCTTCTAGGCCTCCGTAGAGATTTAAGATCCTGAGAGATAACACCTGAAATGTTTTAAAATGCACGTGGCAACACTGATTTCAAATGTTTTTAGATATTGCTACCTGTGGCCAGTTTAATCTCATAAACACTACAAGAACTGGATATACATTTATATTAAATAGCTGTTCATCAAGAAAACGATGAATATTTACTTTACCGATTATCACTACTGTTTACGTTACAACGTGCCAAGCACTACAGCAAGTCATCCAATCTTCCCACAACCACTCTGTAAGATTAGAATAACTACCATTACGAATTTATACAAAAGGAAGCTGAGGCTCAGAGAGGTTAGGTGATTACTAGAAAAGTAGCAGAAAATCATGTTTTCAACATGCTACAGTTTCATTTATCATTCAATTTCTAGATACCTAATAAATATTTCCTATAAAGAAATCTTACAGAAGAGCTCCCTCTTGTTCATTTTTTACAGTTCTCAATGGAGAAAGGAAGAGAAAAACTGCCGTAATCACACATGACCTTCCAAAAGTTTTCCTATTCACCCTCTTCAGAGTATGTCGGATTGCCCCAGGTGTACAGTAACAAAAAAGGAGGGGGGGGTACCTAAGAACCACTGAAGAGAAAAAAGTTACATAGCTGTTATTTCGCTCTCTAGTTGTCATCTCAAAAGCACCACTGGGAAGTTATACATTTACATTTGTGATACTATTGAGGCAGAGAATGAGACACCAATAGGCATATGGTGACTGCTGGAATATCTACTAGTAAGTAGGGTTTTCCAATGCATAAATTAACATAATCAGATAACTAGATTGTCAAGCAACTTTTCTTACTCCCAATAAATGATAAATTACCTTTAAAAATATAATCTGAGATTCTATAATCCCACTCAACTGGTCATCTTAAAAAAAATCAACACATTACATAATTCCTAGCAGAAATCTGGTTCTATGGAAGAACAGGCACTATGATATCAACCTGGGACCTGGAGGTTGAAGAAACAGGGAATAATAAAGTTTCACTAACACTGCACTCCTACTCCATCACGGAAATAAGGTACTGTGCAATCACCAGTAAAACATAAACGAGGTAATAGCACTGAGTGAGCACTTGAGTGGGCAAAGGACTCCAGGAATCCAGTATAGTTTAGGTGGTTAGCCTAAACTCAGTGAGCAAAGAACTGTCTTGTGGTTATAAAACCTGAACAACATAAAGTACAACTCTTGACAAGGCATAAAGTCAAGGTTAAAGCATGAATTCCATGGCAACTCCTCAAAAATGCCCTACTAGGTAAGATGCAGCTCCTCAGTGTGAAAGTCTACAGAACATAGTTAGGGGCCAATTGTTTTACACAAGTCATGTGCATAATAATTATCATACAGTTATCTATATTGCTATCATATTAATCACCTCCGATTGAAGCTTAGGCCGGAGCAAGAAGTTAGGAAACTACTGTACATGAAAAGGCAAGTTTCGCAAGGTATTGCCAGGAAACCTCCATGGGTTATAGAGAGACGTCACCAAGTTGCAGGCAGGATCTTCCTGTGGTTTGCCTTGCCCACTTCTGGTTTCAGTTTTGAACGTGTGCTGATCCCTAAGCTCCCTACAGCCCCCTTCTCAAGTAGCAAACCAAACTCTGAAGCACATATGGCAGAAATCTCTCCTAGGACAGGCCAATGGTCCCTACAGCTACAAGAAACTTAAAGGCTCCTAAGCTGACCAAGAGAGACTAGTATGGCAAGCAAATGAAAGGCCCAAAGCCAGGTGGTGACAGAACTAAGGGCTACATGGACAGGCCATATATGGGATAAGGCTACTATTTCTGATAACAGCATCCAGGAAGCCAAAATGGGACTCAGTCATGATCCAGAGTTTTTCAAAAAAAAAAAAAAAAAAAAAAAGTGGCACCTAGATATAAAGAAGTAGCACCCACACAGGTGCATGTATATGGGGTGTGTGTGTGTACACGGGTGTGTTTTCTAAGAGAACCGTTAACATGCACAAACCCACATGAGCACAGCCAAACAGACAGAAGAATAACATTTTTTGTGAAACCCGAAAACAGTACTAAAGATGAATTTTTATAGCATTCCAACGTTCTAATTTTATTGACATTAGACCATAACCAATTTAGGGATAATTATTAACTTCTTGACAACAGAAATGTACTCATCAGTTCTTCCCAATATACCAACTCACAGGCAACTTGGTAGAGAAAAGGACATGGACCTTGGCATCTTAAAGACCTTCTGAATACCTGCCCCTGCCCCTTTGAACCCTGAGCCTTTCCATCTGCTTCTTTGCTAAAATAGGAATTAATAACAAATTTCTTCATGAAATTGGATTAAATGAAATAATTTACAAAGTATCCTAAAGAGTACCTGGAAAAGAGTAAATACTCAATAAATGTTAGTTCACTTCCTCCACCTACCAAGAAAATTTTTTTATAAAATAAAACTGTCCAGGGACTTCCCTGGTGGCACAGTGGTTAAGACTTCGAGCTCCCAATGCAGGGGGCCTGGGTTCGACCCCTGGTCAGGGAACGAGATCCCATATGCATGCGGCAACTAAGAGTTGGCATGCCACAACTAAGAAGGCCACGTGCCGCAATTAGGGAGCCCGTGAGCCACAGCTAAGTCCCAGCAAAACCAAATAAATAAACATTTAATAAAATTAAAAATTAAAACTGCCCAAATTCAAAACGAAGAGGTTCCGTACTACTCACACAAATGTTAACAATATTTTAAGGGATCAAAATTATTCTTTTTACTATATTCCTCTGAAACAAAATACTGAATTTTTTTAAAGTCAACTTTCTGAATACAAACAATTGGTGAAAACAGGCAGAGCATATGGGAATTCACTGTATTACTCTTACAGTTTTGTGTGTGAAGTTATATCAAAATTAAAAGTTACCCAAAAAATTGACAGAAAAATTGACTTTATTTCTATGTGCACTCAAAATGTTACCCAACCTAACATTTGGTTGCCCTTATTTTTGCAGATAGGATAGTCTTCAACAGTTAGAGAAAGAGAGGCTCTCACAGAATAAGACAAATATTGTATCAAATTCACTTATACAAATAGTCATTTTTTGATAACATACCTCATACATAAATACACTCTCCAGAAAAGTAAACCTTTATAAGGCCAATTCCCTTTGTCCACCACTGACATAACCAATGTTGTTTATCTTTTCAAACACTTTTCTGTGCATTTTTCCATATACATATACAGAAGTCACATATAACTATACAAACCACCCTAACAACTGGCTTCTTTCTTATTCAACGATACCTCTTGAAGTTCTTTCCTTTCATACTACAGATACATCTCATTCTTTTTAGCCATATATGGGATAAGGCTACTATTTCTGATAACGGCATCCAGGAAGCCAAAATTCAGTCATGATCCAGAGTTTTTCAAAAAAAAAAAAAGTGGCACCTAGATATAAAGAAGTTGCACCCACACAGGTGCATGTAAATGGGGTGTGTGTGTGTGTGTTATAAAATATGTTTATGAACATACTACTTAGCCATCATCCTACTGATGGACACTTAAATTGCCTCTGTATTGTTTTACCAACAAGGTAATATTAAACATGTTTGTATATACCTCTTCTGCAGATATGTAGAAGTAGAAGTGAATAGGGTATACACACTTAAATTTTTAACAGATATTGCCAAAATGCTCTCCAACACTGCTTTCCAGTTTAAATTCAAGCAACAGTGAAGAAAGTACCTGTTTCCCTAAACCCTCACCAAATACTGAAAGCAATGAGCTCTTCTTTTTTCACAAACTGATGACTTTTTAAAATCTGTATTTCCCTGATTAATTTTTGTTAAACCTTTCCAGTATTTTCTTATGTTTACTGGCCTTTTGTATCTTCTTTTCTGTGGAATGCCTATTCATATCCTTTATTTTTCTAATGGCCTTTTCCTTTTTAAAATTTGGATGAACTTTTTATATACTCTGGACACTAACAAATAAGGAGTATAGATAGCAGGTTAAGAGTAACAGAGCCAGTCTGCCCACGGCTCACTCACTGTCTCATCTTGACAAGTTACTTAGTTTAGCCTCAGTTAAACTAAGGCTCAGTTACACTAAGGCCTCCGCACCTCAGTTTCCTCATCTGTAAAAATGTGGATAATAACTGTACTTATAGAGTCACCATGAGGATTAAGTTAGTTAATATACTTAAAGTGCTTTATCTTTTTTTTTTCAAACATCTTTATTGGACTTAAAGTGCTTTAAAACAGTGCCTGGCACAGTATAAGTGTTATATAAGTGTTTTCTTTTTCCTCTAAGATTTGCTGCCAGTATCTTCTCCCAATCTATTGTTTATCTTTTAGCTCCTGTTTATAGTTAAGTCTTCATTTACTTTTCCTCAAACAATTCTTTTTCCATCTCTATTCTAATATCAGAAAATTATATATGTAGATGAAACAAAAGACTGCCCTCACTGGATCTCATAACCAACTTCTCCTCAAGAATAAACAGAGACATCAGCCAAAGGATCTAAATTTAAAAAAATCTTTCCGCTAAAAAGATAGCTAACTTCCTTACTGCATAAAGCATTCCCACAAATCAGTAAGATGACTGATAAAGGAGCAGGGAAAAAGGCAAACCAAATAAACACCAAAAAATGGGGAAAAAAATTGCTCTTAAAAATATGAAGAAAGGGGCTTCCCTGGTGGTGCAATGGTTAAGAATCCGCCTGCCAATGCAGGGTAGTGTTCGAGCCCTGGTCCGGGAAGATCCCACATGCCGCGGAGCAACTAAGCCCCTGCGCCACAACTACTGAGCCTGCTCTCTAGAGCCCGTGAGCCACAACTACTGAAGCCCGCGTGCCTAGAGCCCGTGCTCCGCAAGAGAAGCCACTACAATAAGCAGCCCGCGCACCACAACGAAGAGCAGCCCCGGCTCACCGCAACTAGAGAAAGCCCGCGCGCAGCAACAAAGACCCAACACAGCCAAAAATAAATAAATTTATTTTAAAAATTATGAAGAAATCCTCAACCTCATTTAGAAGTGCAAATTAAGACTAAATACTAGGTGTTCCTTTTCATCTTACAGACCAGTAAAGATCAAGAAGTTTTAAAATACACACTATGGGGGTGTAAAGAAACAGGCATTCATATATTGCTGCTGGGAGCATAAACTGTTATAGTTTCTATGAAAAGCAATTTGCCACTGTCCTTTGAGCATAAAAATGCACATACCACTCAATTCATCAATTTAACATCTAGGAATTTATCCTACAGACACATGCATTCATATGAAAAATAAAATACCTACAAAATTATTTATTGCAGTAATGTTTGTAATAGCAAAAACTGGAAATAATCTAAATGTCCAGTCCAGGGGACTGGCTAAATAAACTGTGGTATATAGAGATGACGAAATTTTATGCAGCTGTTAAAAAAATGAGGCAGTTCCCCCTCCCTCCCTCCCTCCCCCCATATATACACACATATATTTATGAAAAATCGTCAAGCTACTACTATTAAGTGTAAAAAGGCAAGATGCAAACAATGTGTATATTTTTTTATGATATGTATATTGGTGAGACAGAGATGTTAATACTCACACATTTAAGTATAAATGCTTAAATAATCTCTGTATGCATACGAAAGAAATTAATTGGTAATGCTTGCTTCTGAAGAGGGAATGGCTAGGGGAATAAAAGAAGTGAGAAAAATTAACTTTTTAATGTATACCTTATGTACCTTTTGAATTTTGTACCAAGTATTTGTACTATCTAATCAAATGAACAAATAAACCTTTAAAAATAATCAATTGAAAACCTCCCTGTGATCACACCAAACTTTCTACTGGTACCCTTTATTCTTTTTTTGTTTTTTTTGTTTTTTGTTTTTGCCATGCCACGCGGCACGCAGGATCTTCTCCGATCAGGGATTGAACCCGTGCCCCCTACATTGGGAGCGCAGAGTCTTAACCACTGGACCGCCAGGGAAGTCGCTGGTACCCTTTAAATGGTCACGCACAACAGGTTGCTAACATTCAGGTAGTTGGTGGCTAGTCTGTTCAATGGGCAAAAGCTGAGGCTCACCACCCTAGCTGCCCATTAACAAACCCTGTGGAATGTTTTAAACCTCCAGGTGTCCAGGTACCACCCCAGAAATTCTGATTTAGTAGGTCTGGAGTAAAGCCTGGGCATCAGAACTTTTTAAGTTCACAGGTGACACTGATGGGCAGTCAGGTCTGAAAACAGCTGAGTTAGAGCATAACAAAAAAAGGTAAACATCCAGGCTCAGTCTCCACCTAGATTACAACCACAGTTTCATCACTAATCCTAACTACTTCACAAAGTTCTTAAAGAGGAACAGATGAGAGGATGTAGCTGGCACAGTGAAAATCTATTACTACTTCTGGATATTATCATTAAGATAGGCAGTGTAATCTTCATATATTAAACACAGTACTTTTACAACACTCATACTAATGAGTTCATCCTACATAGCATTTTAGTAAAAACTTTGATAGTAGTGGACTAGTGCCCAACAGGCCATTAACTGTATGACAGTGGAGTCTCTGAGTGTCAACTTCTTCATTTGCAAAATGAGGGGACTGAACAGGATATGTTCTCTACCTTCCAGCTCTAAACTTTTATAATTCTCTAAGAATACAAGTGTCTAAAAGCAACTATTGCTTTAGGATAAACTAGTAATAACCTTTTTCATCTCATTCACTGCTTAGGCCCATTTCACAGCCCAGTAGGTTGGTGCCCTAACACACATTCAGATATGTATTGTGTACTGCCGAATAAAGTAATGTCACAAAAAAAAAAACAAAAAAAACCTTGTTAGGATTCAAACAATATTATCTAATAAATCTTAGTGCATATTACACACAATAAGTATACTAAACACATTTAAGCATTAAAATAAAAGCATCCAATGTACTGTCTTAAAGTATTAATAAATGTTTCAAGTTAAAAGGCAACAATCAAAGACTCAGTGCTGGGCGGGATGTTAAAGACCACAACCAAACCCTTCATTTTACAAGTAAGAAAACAGAAACTCAGCAAAGTTAAAGAATTTGCCCAAAGTCATTCTGTCATTAATGATATTCTTAGAACTAATATCACTGTAACAAATTTGTCAAGTACTGTTCATTCATGTTTGCATGTCTACTGGTATAGCCTTATAAAGTATATTATTTTAGCTAGGGATTTTGGTGAAAATAATGACATACAAAACTAAAGATGTAGAAATTTCTTAATATACATAAAAAGTTTCTTAATTTACATTAATTGATTACTATACAACAAAACTGATAGCAGCACTCAAAAGCAAACAGAATTTCATTAGTAGATAAAACATAATCTGCTATTATTTTCAAATAATTTCACAAAGCACATTAGCAAGAAATAGGATTAGTATCTATGATTAAAGGATAAAACGATAGTTTTATTTCAGCTACGTTAGTTCCAGTCTCTTAAGAGTCTATTCAAAGAGTTCTAAGTTAAAAAAGAAAAATTCTATGAACTCATTGAGGTTTACCTCCTGTCTTCCTCAGAGCAAATGATTAGCGGACTGCTCTGTGAACTTTTACAAAGAACCCTTTTCTCTCATTTCGATCCATCTGAAAGATGGATTCTTCCTCCATCTTAAATAACTCATCATCTCATTTCAAATTTCTGACAATAATGAGTTCTTAGCATGAACAAACCCTTTTTAAATCTCTCTCTATTAATTTATTAAATAACATCTCATTTCAAATGTCTGATAATAATGAATTCTCAGCATGAATAAACTCTTTTTAATTTCTCCCTCTCAATTCGATCACATTGGTCAATAAAATGTTCTGATTTATATTTTATTACCAAAAAATTGAAACCTCCCATGACAAATAAAAATATTTAATGTGTAAGGTGGGATTATTAGATTTTTCTCTTACAGGCTCAGGACCAATTAGTAACAATATTCATGGAATACAGTCAGGTAATAATATTCAACCCCAATAATAAGCAATCAGAGCATTTAGATAAATTTAATCCTTTTCCTAATACGGCAACTTTGGCATCAATTCAAACCTAAGCTCAGTTGGAACTGTGATTTTGAAAGGGATGAACTTCCTGCCACGGACCCATGTAGTTTGTCTTTAATAATACTATCATCTTCTAGTTTGTTTAGCTGTAAAATTTACAGAACACTTTCACATACACTACATATCTCAAATCCTCCTCAGGATAACATAGTGAGAGGTAAGACATTTTCTAAAGGCCTATTTTGTTCTAGCCACCATGCTGACAACTGGACATTAAAAACAAAAAACAAAAAAAAAAACAAGAATGAATTCTACCTTGGAAGAACTCACAGTCTAATGGGGGAAAGAAATGATTTCTATACAATGTGTTACAAGGAAATCAACAACAACTTGTGATCCCCCAGCAGTACAAAGGCCTACCACATTCTCTCCAGGAATGAGGGTAGCAGTGTCCCGCACACACGGCTTTGGTCAGGGGATCACATGGAGCAGGCTTCTGAAGGATGAGTAGGAGTTCCCTGGCATAAATATGGGGTGGAAGAAAGGAGAAGACACGCCCAAGCAGAGGGAACAACATGTACAAAATGGCTAGTGATGAGGCATTATTCCCATTTTAAAGGTGAGGAAGACAAGCTCAAAGGTAAGTGAGCTGCCTAAAGTCACATGAATAATAATTAACAACGTATGAAACAGAATTCAAGTCTCCTGATTTTAATCAGCTTTGTACACCAGGAAATGCCAGCACATGTTGGACCAGAACATAAAATAAAGTTTTTAGCTACTACTTTATTACTCCTTCCTAAGAGATGGCCCATATCTGATTCAGTTCCTGGGGGGATGAAGAGAATGATCGGGGAGGGGATTTATTTAATCCTCAAATCAAGCCTGTGAGATAGAGGTGTTTTAACTACCCCCACTTTACACACAAGAACAGAGAGACACACAGAGGTTAACAAAAGTCAGAAATTAAGTGAAGAATCAAACCCAGGTGACTAACCTGACCAAGCCTCTAAACTCAAGCACTTAACCATATCCCACAGATCCTACACAGGGAGACCACGTGAGTTCTGGGACATATCGTGGTCCCACAGATCTTGTACTGTACCACACATCTCAACGTTCACACAAATCCTCATTGGCTCCCTTATCAATCCGGTCTCCCTTGAGCAGGTCAACCCATGCATAAGGTGGTCTGGGCTCCTTGAGCAACATTTTTACAACATGATTTACCTGGATGAGAGCAAACTTAACAAAAAACAGTAACCAAAAAGGAGGACATGACAAAATAACAGCATGAAGCCTGAAAGTATAAAGGAGAAAGCCCCAACCCCCATCTTTCACTTGTGTATGGGATTTTTAGGGAGATGGGGCCAATGTCAAAGTGCTTCAAGAGGACTAACATACCGGCCACTCACTGCACAGGAGTTCAGACCAAAGGATGGAGTCTGCAGTACAACCTTGCTTTCCTTGATGAAAGGTTCATACAACTCTAAGACATCCAACAACTAAACCTGGCTCTTGAATATTAATATTTGGAGCTACCATGGTTTCCTACTGCACTAATATGACTTCAAGGAATTAAGGGTCGGCACATAAGCTCAAATACTGTAGCAACACTGGATTAGCTAATGTCAGTTGATTGTTTGAAAGTGACCACAGAATGTCATTTCACCTTGTGAAGTACACGGGGAATATATGGGATATATGGAAATATATGGGAAATTTAATAAATACTGGAGTGATATGCCTAAAGAAGGTTGTGGACTACTATTCTAGAACTTTAGAGAGATATAAATCCAACCCTCCCACTATCTGCTGGAATAATCTGGAGTTGAAGGGTCCTACCCAAGTCCAGGAGAAAGAACATTTCCTTTCAGGCTCACTTTCAGACCTAAGAATCTATAATTCCCCAAGTCAAAGGCTCTCAATCAGCAGTTGGAATCTGCCAGCTCATCTCCAGGCTGGTGGGCACATCAAGCTTTCCTCCGAGGTCTCTCTCCCAGCATGGTGAAAAAGAAAGCTGACACAGTTACCCACACCCCCAAGCTGCTTAATATCTGCACAGTCAGAACCGCTATCATCCCATTTCTGTGACTTTAGCACCTGCTAATAATGACACTTCCAGCCCCCCAGCCCCCAGCCTGCAAAACCCACATGTCAGTTTCAGGGAAACAGAAAACAGCATCTCTTCACAGGGTTCTGAAGGTCAACCAACTCTAGATTACACCAGCTAAAAGGAGGGCACAGAAACGGAGAGGGAGATGGGGGGAAGCTTCGTATATAAGTTTCCTAATACGTTTTTTCTATGAAACAGACACTCCATGACCTGAGCTATAAGCTGAGCAATTCAAAAAGCAAGAAGCTGACTGCGATACAGATGTAGTACTTCGACTATGGTTAAAGAGGTAATATCATTCCCAGCAGCTGGACGTTCAACCTCCAAGTCTGGGTAGTGGGGTTGCTCTCCCATAGAGACAAAGTTGAGTTTTTTTATTTGGAGGCCCGAGTTCCACTCACAGTGATATCACTTACTGTGCTATCTTTGCCATGGAGCAGGTGAAAGTGCAGGGCAGCTAAGTCCTTCTGGAAACAGCCCAACCCTAACTCTCGATTCCAAGATATGTGTATATGTAGTTCCATGGTACAACCCGCAGCTATGTAAATCAGCGAGGCTCCAATAGACACTGCCTAGCATCAAGTGACACTAAAATGTAAAGCAGTGAAAATCTGAAAAATCAGATCAGTGGGGGGGTGCTCTGGCCCATTCATTTATAGTTTTCCCAAATATTAAATTAGATATATGCAAATATTAAGCATAAGACTTAATTTGAATACTGAAAAGATTTTATACCCTAGTAGGTTGTGCTGGGATCTTAGACATAGACAAGATCTCCTTCTCTGGTGTCATTTTTCCAGGTTTTAAGAACTGTACTCTCTTAAGAACCCCAGCACTACTTCTGGAAATAAAAAGGTGAGAGAATTTAATATGTCTGCTTCTGAGGTTTAATAAAATCCCAAATACTTGAAAGGGGGATCAACTTGAAAAAGGCAAGTGGGGAAATCCAACCTCACTTAATAATATCACTATTCAGGAAGAGGAAAATTTTACATCCTGTGCAAGAAAGAGCATTGTTAACCATTTTAATGCAATTCGATTTTCTTCATACGGAGTAAAAAGTACTCCTAATGACTAAGGGCTATTTACAGGAAACATGAAGCATGTAGCATGTTTCCAATCTGAGGATACTGAATCAAGAAAGCAAAACTAATTTTCAACCAGAGCAAAAATAAACTGTATTGACATATCTTATCTTACAAATAGCCAAAAAAAAAAGTGTTTCCTCTGAATAAACTACAGTACCGTGAAAAAATTGGCAATCTGACGCCAAAGGGTCATTTTTTAAAAAAATAAATGTCCAAATGACTGAATTCAAATGGTCTGTCTACAGTAATGCTCAGGGCCTCTGAGTAAAAATGTGAAGGCAACTAGGATGGCTCACTCACGAATAACAATTAAAGGCATAAGAAAGAAAGAAATTAAGTGGGTTAAGTGCGGGCTGGATGACTGTTTTGAGACCTGCTCACAGGAAGCCACTACATCCTGCCTTAAGTCCCTGTCAGTCACGCTGTCTCTCGATTCAAGTCCCCGCCGCAGCGAGGTGGGGCGAGTACAGGTGTCCGGCCCCAGCCCCTCCCGGAGCGCTCACTCGCGAGCACCCGTACGGCGGCCACTCGAGTCCCAGGGCGGCCCGTTTCCCCAGCCCTGGGCGCCTTTTCCACCCTCGCCCCGGCTCGTGAACCCAGAAAACAGGCAGCCCCCTCCCCTCGGGCCAGCCTCAGTTCCCCGCCCTCCTCCTCCTCCTCCGGCCGCGCCTCCCGGTAATTACCGCCCGGCTCCCACCGCCGGGCCGCTCCCGAGCCAGCAGCCGCCCGCAGGCCTGCGTAGGAGGGCAGCCGGAAGCTCCTCACGCCCCCAGCTCACGCCCCCAGCCGCAGCCCGGGCCGGGGCGTCCCAGCGTCCAGGCCGCGCCTCAAAGCCGAGCCCCTCACGCCAGCGCTGCCCCCGCAAACGGCCCCCCCCCCGGTCCCCGGCAAATTCCCGGCTCTCCACTCGCTCCGGACTGGGGCAGCCTCAGCCCACGCCGCCCCGTCCGGGAGACGCCTCCCCCAACACACCCCCCTTCCAGCCTCCCCGGGCCGGTCCTCCCCGCGCGCCTCGCCCGGCCCCCGCCCAGGCCCCTCTCGGCCCCGGGGTCCCAGCGCGGCTCGGCGCCGCCACCCCCACGCGCCCGCCGCCCCCTCAGTCCCGCGGCCGCCGGCGGCGGCGCCGCCGCCGGGTGGGTTCCCTCACCCCGGCCCCAGCTTACAGATCTTGCCCCGCAGGCTCTGCAGCACTCGGACCTCGCGACTGTCCTCGTCCCCGGCCTCCGGCTCTGCCGTCGCAGTCGCCGCATCGGAAGAAGCCGCAGCAGCAGGCGCCGCCGCCGCCATGGTGCCGCCCGGCCTGTACCGCAGCCTCGCCGCCTGCGTAGCGGGGCGAGGCGGAGCCCAGCCGCGGCCTCCGCGAGGGCAAGCCGCGCCTGGCCCCGCCCCCCGGGCCGCGGCCGGTCTCGCCCCGCCCCGCCCCGCTCCGCCCTGCCCCCGCCCCACCAGGGGCCCCGCAGTCGCCGCCCCCGCTCCCCCGAACCCGGGCAGCCAGGCGCGAACCCACCTCTTGGCTTTCCTCCTCTTGGCCCCGTCAAAGCCCAGGCTCTAGCCAAGTGTGGCTCTGAGTCGTGGCTATGAGCAGCCTCAAAACCCCACTGAGAAAACACCGGCCCTCACGAGATTCCCCAAATCTTCCTGGGAATTACTCCCCCCTGCCGCCGTCCGCGGATTTCCACATCTAACGCTCAAGGGAACTCCCTGTGGGAAGAAAAGAGAATGGAATTTGACAGTTGCGTGGACCTCCAAACTACCTTATTCAGAAGGAGCCCAGGTGCCTTAGAGACTCCCGCAGTAATGTCCACATGCCCTCACCCTCAAGCCAGACGCCACACACACACAGATTCTTACTTTTAAGTCAGAACACTGTTCGTTCCGCAAAAGCTGGTTCAAAAAAAGGTCCCTCCCCCCAATCTCAACCTCAGTGCAGCGCCGGAGACCCTCCCATAGAGAAATGTTGAAGCCTCTACCACCGCTTGGGTACTTGGGAAACAAAGAGCAAAGAAGGGTCGGGTCTCATCTCCCATCCCCCCGCCCATAAGTGAGCTTGTTGAAAAGTTGATTGACACTAGGAAATTCGTAAATCTTTGACTAGTTTGTTAGCTTTTTTTCCAAGGGAACTTTTTGCAGTGAGTAAACTGCATGAATAATACCCTGGTATGTGAGGAGGAAGATGATTTCCTAGTCTTGAGGTTAACTGCAATGCCCTAAGAAGGAAGAAACTGTGACTTAATAGGGCAGGGTAGTTGTTTTCTAGGGCAACAATAGGAATCATTCTGTCAACAAATATTTTTTGAGGGTCAGACTTAACAAATGATAGCTTCAGAGACTGCACAACGTCAAGGGGAAGACAGCCCCAGCTCTCCAGCAGCTCAGTCTGGGAGAGGACACAGAGAAGGGCAGAGGCACTGGGAGAAAAGAACTAAGATGATTAAACTGGGGAGTCATGGGAGACCTTCCTGCGAAATGTACTGCAGGATAAACTGAAGACAAAGGGGGAGAGGTGGAAAGGGGCCAAGGAGCAGAAGCCGCTTGGGCAAAGGCTGGACAGCCAGAGAGAATGGCCTTGGTATGTGTCTATGGCCGAGGAGTGACACTACCAATTCTGCGTGTGTTGCCAGTGACCACTATGTGATTTTTACACATGTTGGAGAAAGTGAACCTACTCCTCCTATATGAATGTTTTGCTGTCGTTTCAAAAATAGGTCCAAAGCTTAATTCCCTACCTTCATTTCCAAATCTGAGTTCACAGCCATATTCTGTTATCAGGGCTAGAAACTTTGACTCTTTTTTGAATCCCTTGTCCCCATACAGTTTTCAGTTGCCACATCCTTCTGACTCTGCCAAAATCTCTCCTCTCTCTTCCTTCCTTTCCATTCCCTGTCATTGTCCTTATTAAAACCATCCTCATTTGAGTAGTGCCAACATGTCATAGTATTTTGTGTGTGTTTTGTTTTCAAAAAGAGGGAGCTTATGAGACTGACTTGGGTCTGAGCCTAATGCTATCACTTTTACACGTGTGATGTTTGGGCAAGTTACGCAGTCTTTCTGAACCTGGTTTTAAACCGTAAAATGGGAATTCTATACTTACTCTTCCCTCCTCAAAGGGTGATTCTCAGGATGAAATCATTCTTGAGAGTGTGTGTGAAGCATCTAGTGGAATGCGGGGCAGGTAGCAGGTTTAACTCAGTAAACATCACCTCCTGCTCTTGACTGGAACTCTTAGAACAGGTCTCCCATCCCTGTCCTTCCTCCCACACATCACTTAAGCTTTCTAAAGCAAAAATTGGAGTTTGTCACTTGTCTGCTCAAAAAAGCATCAATGGCTTCATTCATCCCTTAAGCCGGCAGCAAGCTACACCGTACAGGTCATGAACAGTACTAGAAACGATGAAGAGTAAAGTTCACATTCCTCGGGCGAGCTTTCAGGGTTGGTCCTGGACCCAGCCTACCTGACTCCTCTTATCTCCGGCCACACTGAGCCACTTTTCCCACCAGCTGGACTCTGTTAGGAGGGCCCTTCCTCCTCCCAGACCAAATGCTGCCCCATCCATCTCTCTTTTTCTCTCCCAGACAGAGGTTCTGATCTGTACCTGTTTATGGCATTTATCACTTTCTGCCTGGTGTTATGTTACCTGTGTACTTGTTTATCTCTTCTTCTAAATTCATTTTTTTAAACTCTTCCAATAAATATCTGCTGAATGAATGATTTGAATCATATTAGCTCACTTCCTCTCCTCTGCAGACTCGAAATTTTCCTGTTTGGGAAATTCTGATTTGTATTTATTATTCATTTTCATACCTGTCCAAATGGTTAAAATAGGAATGGGAAACCTTAATAACAACCTATAATTTAAAATTAAAAGCTAGTTTTTAAAGGTTTCTTCCTTTCTTTAAAATAACATCTGTACAGATTCTCCTAGTTTCCTTTCTTTTCACTAGCTTAACCCCAGGTCCATAACTCTATCACTAAATTGTTTGAAAACAGTTTTACATGAAATGTAAAATTACACACTTTTCCTCCCAGGCAGCCTTCCTGTTGCAGATTTCAGAATTATCATACTATTTCACTAAAACTCAGAAACTTCTTTTTTTTCTTCATCCAAATTCATTCCTAATTACTCTAATTCTGAATAAATGTTTAAGGACATTAATATTCTTTTGCTGGTACTGATCTGCTTTGCAGAGATTTTTAGCAGAGTCAATGTTTCCTTAATGTAAAATATTTGGGAAATAAGGCTTTGTAAAGACTCAAAAGATTTACTCACTATGACAAGAAGGCTGTGGCATCCCCCTCCTTTAATCGCCCTTGCATTGTGTTTTAAATTCAACTAGAGTTCCTCTCATTTCTTCATGATGTTTAGTAACTGGAACAATATTGCATCATACACAAACTTGCCCTTCACTTCCTTCCTCAAATTATTAATGAATGTGTTTAAAGGCCCTCACTCCTATCTCTACCCGCTCCATTCACTACTTTGTCTTCTCCTATTTCTTCACCAGTTTTTAACCTGTTCAGTCTTTCACCGTAACTTGGCTGGCTTCGTGGTGGCCAAGGTAGGGAAACTCTTAATAAAATATGTCCCGCAGCTAGAAACTAATCCCAGAACATGACAGTTATACAGCATTGTTTTGAATCAACAATAGCACACACCAACCTATAACTTGGCACTATAAAGGGCTATCTCCTGGCCCTGAGTTATTTATTCGCCTTCTTCCTGGTGAGTCAGGGGAAGAGAAATGTGCTTGCTTTTCAATATTTAAATGTAGATCATTTCCATAGGGCTTTACACACACGAAGCAGAACTGATGGGGAGGCAAGTTCCTTTGGTCATTCATGACTTGGTTTCCCATTCATCTCATTAGAGTACTGTTTGTATCTCAGGCATTACACACTCAGTTACATTGTACAATTAGCCTCTTCATCCAATCAGCATTTTTCTTTTTGATAAGTTAGGGTAGTGGAAGATGAGGTAAGACCTTAAATATTCAGAATACTTTGCAGAATATTCAAAATGTACTTTTTTTTTTTTTTTTTTTTTTGCCTGTGTTGGGTCTTCGTTGCCGCATGTGTGCTTTCTCCAGTTGCAGTGCGAGGGCTTCTCATTGTGGTGGCTTCTCTTGTTGCGGAGCACAGGCTCCAGGTGCGTAGGCCTCAGTAGTGGTGGCACGAGGCCTCTAGAGCGCAGGTTCAGTAGTTGTGGCGCACGGGCTCAGTTGCTCCGCAGCATGTGGGATCTTCCCGGACGGGGCTGGAACCCGTGTCCCCTGCATTGGCAGGTGGATTCCTAAGCACTGCGCCACCTGGGAAGTCCCTCAAAATGTACTTTTAACTGTTCACCTCAAGATCAAACAGAGCCATAACGGGGATGTCTTCAAAAATACTCAGACGTTTTTATCCTAAAGCCTTCTTCCAGCTCCTCCATTAAAAATATTTTCAAATTTGCTCAACTCCTGGAACAGGACATTGAAAGCCTGAATATTGGAGCATGGGACAGTCTATGCCCTTAGGCCTTCCTGACTTCAGTTGTTTCTCAGCCTCCCTCCTTTTGCACTGTGATGGTATATCCACTATGCCACCACTGCACTTTTCTTGTTATTTTAGACTGATGCACTAATCGGTCTGAAAAGAAAACTGGAAAGTTGGACAATCATGCACTTGTTTCATCTCTTACTCTGTACTCAAGAAACTTCTGTATTTTTCTGGTCAGAGTTGTCCACTTGTCATGAATCCTGGAGACATGCTCCATCCAGCTGGCAAGAACCGGACCAGGGCCCACCTGATTTTCATGCTCTGAAGGCATAGCTAAGGTCTTCTGAGGCCAAGAACCCCATCACTTGCCTGGTTGGTACACATTTGAGTTTGTACCTTCAGCGGTCATTCAAAGGAGGATGCGGCTAGAGACCCACCTGGCTATATTCATGGCAGGTTGGAGATAAATGTCATCCCCCACCCCATTCCCTCCCCAGGGCCAAGGGAGAATAATGGAGTGGTGCTTGGATAGATGATGCCCTTGAGTTCTTCCAGACTCTGAAGGAGGAGAAAAGGAGCCTTGGATGGAACTAGAAAGGAGCTGGCTACAGAATGGCCCAAAACCTCAGCAGCAAAAGTCAATGGTGGGGAAAACATCCATAAGGAGAGAGATTCAATAACACAAGCCCAAGAGCAACCTCTCTGAAAAGTATCTCTATCTTCTGGCAAAACACAGAAACGAATAGTGCCCTGTATTGAGCACTTATTTGTGCCAGTCTCTTCTCATGGACCCATACGCGTTGATATTATGGTTGTTTATTGTTGCTTTTTTTGTTGTAGTTATTCTATGTCTCTGAGCACAGAAAGGTTTAAAAAGTCCCCCAGGTCAGACAGCTAGTAAACAGGATACCTGGGATGGGGAACGGATGCAATTCTGACTACAGTGCACACTCCCAATCACGCCACTCCGGTGCCATCCTAGGAAGAGCTGCTTACCACTGGGCAGTTTTCCCGGCCGTAAAAGGTTGGGGGAGCCCAGTTCTGAAAGGCAGCCAGTCATTCCTGATGGTGAAGGAACTTCTGAGCAGCTTTCCTGGTATCTTGGAGGTGCAAAAGCTGTTTGAGTGCTTAGCCCCAATGCAGCAACACCGGCTCCAGAAAAGAACCATAGGAGAATCTTATTTGAACAAAGAAGGGAACAGGTTGCTCCTGGAGACAAAAAGGACTCCAGAAAGAGGGGGCCTGACTCGGGGGTCGGAGGCAGCAATTCCTGCACTCGCCATTTGGTTACATAAGCAGGATTCTGTGGGTACAAAACGGTTTTATTTCTGGCTCCATGTCCTACTGGAGATATCACTTAAGGACCTTCATCCAAAGTGGAAGGTGCCAGACGGATTGACCCAGCAGAGGGGTGGGCTGAGGAAATCTAGGGGCCAAATGTTTGGAGTTATCAGCTGCTGGCTGGAGGTGACATGGCTAGAGTTGAGATTCAGAACAGAGAATCTCCAGGAAACCCACCTAAGTGATCCATGAAAGAAAGGCAGCTGTGAGCATCGTCAGACTCAGAGCGCAGCAATGCCACATCACGCCGGGAAGGCCATCTAAGGCGGTATCATTCCCCATGCCCTCTTCCCCTGGACCCTGCCTATCCCCAAGGTGTCAGCAACCTCACTGAGTGCAGAAGGAGCCCAGAAAAAAGGCAAGAAGTCAACGTCATCCTGCCCTCCTCCTGTAAACCCTCCAGCCTGGGACAGATCTAAATCTGGACAGAGGAGAAGGCTTAACTTTGAAGTGAGAAGCTTTGATTATTAGTCTGAACTAGACAGTTATACTACTGTCATGAGACATTTTTGGTAACTAAAAGTGACGGGACAAGCAGCGTAACCTGTATGAGACTTCACCGAGGGCTGGGACAGAAGTAGTCGCAGAGCAGGGAGAAAGAATCGTGCGCCCTCTCAGTGGACGGGAAGCTCCCTCCCACTCTACCTTGTTCCTGCTCCATCCTTCTCTCTCACTTTTGCTCTGCTCTTCTGCTACCTCAGGGCAGTAGCCTCAGCTTCTTGCCTTTAGATTTCTCAGGTCTGTCACACTCCAGGGACACCCCCAGGTGCAATGAGGAGTCCCTTGGAGGTCACTTTCACTTGTCTTGATAAGAAACACCCTCTTTGCCTTTGCCCACAAGAGGGGCATGGAGAAGGGCCATAGCACAGTACCAACTCTTTCTGGAAGACTTTTCCACCCTCTTCCTGTTATAGACCAGAGTGAAGGATGGCTAAAGCCGGCCCATGGAATGGCTCCCCCAGATGCTTGCAGATCCTGAATAGGAGGTCTGGCCTCTCATATTAGGCTGTGAGTACTGTCCTGTCACACCAGGAAAGTGAGACGGGAGAGGCTAATCACGCCACTCATCACACCCAGACCACAGAGGAAAATGATGGACCTTAAAGGAGACCGGCTGGGGAAGGCCTCCCAGCTGTTGGGAGGGAGTGCTCCAGAGACCCTCTCTGACTTGGGGAGAGGAGGATAGTCCGAAAGGGTGAGGCACAAGCGATGATGGGCTTGACGGCACTGGAACCCTGAGACTGACCCAGGAAGGCATCATACCACAGACTGCTCCTGCAAACTGCAGACAGCAGGGGAGGGATGCTCCCTTCAGGAGACCCTAGGTCCAGGGGACTCTCAGCCGCAGGGCACATAGAGTCTCAGAATCTGAATGACTGGCTGCTCCTGGGGAAAGTAGAGCGATGGCCTGCTAGTGTATATCTTCCAGGGAGACTGGAGAGGCCTACAAGGTGCATGAAGGGAGAGTGAAGGGTTAGATGACCTGAACCCAGGAGATGAAATTGCCGAGGGCTCACTCTCCAGGGCTGGAGGAGGAATGGTACTCAGTCACAAAGAGCACTGAACCTTGATAACTACAAGCACCTATATCTAACTTGTCAAGTAAAAAAATCTATTCTTTCAAAACACTTTTTCTTCAGATATCATTTTAAGCTTATATATACCCTTTACCTAATTCTCTAAATGTTAACATTTTAAAATATTTACTTTGCGGTCTTGCCATTTATTCTCTCTCTCTCTCTCTCTCTCTCTCTCTCCCTCCCTCCACCCATTCCTGAAACCATTCCAGAGTATGTGGTACCTCTACCAATAAATACTTCCATGTATATACCCTAAAGAAAAAAGAGTTCTCTTATGTGACCTAGTGCGATGATCAAAATCAGGAAATGAACAGTGATACGATATACTAGGTAATCTACAGGCTTTACCCAAATTTCACCAACTGTCCCAATAACGATCTTTACAGAAAAAGAAAGTCCCGGATCATGAGTTGCATTCAGCTGTTATACATCTTTAATCTGGGACAGTTCTTCAGTTTTTCCTTATCTTTCACAAGCTTGACATTTTTGATCAGTACAGGCCAGTTATTTTGCAGACTATCCCCCAGTGTGTGCTGTGCATTTTTGGTAGGAATACTACGTAAGCAATGCCAAGTTCTTCTCAGTACATCTTTTCAGGAAGCTCCTGGTGACCATCTATCCCACTACTGATAATGTTAACTTTGATCTCTTACTTAAGATGGTGTCTGCCAGATTTGCCCTGTAGGTCACTGTGTTCCCATGTCACGAACAAGTATCTCGTGGGCTGATACTGGATATTTAATAAAAGCGAATTTCTTTGTCTCCCCATACATGTTCCTCCTTCCATATTCTGCTTGGGTGAATTACATCTTTACTTGGCCAACTGACTAAGCTAGAAACTAGGCAGTCATCACTGTTTCTTCTTCCTTGTCTTTTGTGTTCAATAACCAAATCCTATAGATTCTGCCCCTTTAATGCCTTTCAAACCGGTCTTCTTCCCCATTTCTACTACCACTGCTTAGCTCAGCTTCTCATCATCTTTCCCTTGAGTTACTGAGACACCCCTAAGTAGGCTCTCTACTTCCTGTCTAACCCTCTCCCCACCCTACCCACTTTTGCCACCAGAGCTGTCTTTCAAAAATGCCAATCTGCATTTTCCTACTTAAAAATCTTTAATGAAGTAGTTGCAAACTGGAGGTTTTCAGGCAGTGATGGGAACCATATGACACATGTACTACAACTCTGTACCATAACAAAATACCACAGACTGTGTGGCTTTAACAACACAAATTTCTTTTCTCACAGTTCTGGAGGCCAGAAAGTCCAAAATCAAGGTTGTGGTCCATTCTATTTCTGGTAAGCGCTCTCTTCCTGGCTTTCTTTGATGCCTGCACATGGAGAAAGAGAATGAGCTATCTGGCGGCTCTCCTTGTAAGGAGACACTAATCCTATTGGATCAGGGCCCCTCTCTTACGACCTCATTTGACCTTAATTACTTCCTAAAAGACCCCATCTCTAAACACAGCCACACTCCACAATACATATTTTAGGGCTTCAACATGAATTTCAGGGAAACGCAGATGTTCAGTCCATAACACGCTCCCGCATTTCCCTTTCTCATACCCATGGCACACACTGTTAACCAATCGCAGCACTCTTTCCTACTGAATCTGAATGAGCCTCAGAACATTGTGTCCCACCTTCTCAAGGTCAAAGTCTCTCTTGAATCTGGGACGCATGCACGTGACTCAGTTTCCCCCAGGGAGCTTTAGCCATGAGAGACTTTAATTCAGAGGAGAGAAATATGAGGAAGGAGAGGACATTGTTGGTGAAGGCAGAGCAGAAAGACCTCAGGCAGTAAAAGTAGAGGCCTGTGTTACTGTATCCTGTGCAAACCACAGTGCCTGCGCGTGTTGACCAGATGTATGACTTGGGTATTGTTCTTAGATGAAAAGCTTTCCACTTGACTCTTTGAGATTCTTAGTTACCCAGAACCTTTAATTTTTTAGTTACCCAGAACATTTAACCTAAAATTTTTTTTCTGGGGGGGAGTCCTTAGGTACACAGCCCCAGGATGATTAATTCAATTCAACAATATCAAGCTTCTGAGTTAGCTTCTTTGCCATTCTCCTGGCTTTGACCTCATGAGCACAAGATGACTGCTGCAGCTCTAAACATCTCAACATCCAATGACAGGAATGAGCATTTTCTCCTAAAGTATCTCTCCTTCTCTTTTTTTTATTAGAGGGGAAAACCCGTCCCAGACAGTTTTTCTGGAAGTCACCCCCACCATTACACTCCCTCCAACCCAGACCAGGTGTCTTCTCCTTAACATCACATTTGCAATCATGATGAAGGTATAATTGTCTTAGCCTGATCAACATCAATACCCCTGTATCTGGAGATGGACTCTCCTTCCCAAAGTGCTTTTCTGCCTGAGACCTGAACTAAACTAATGCTGTGAGAAAGAAAGGGGAGCAATAGCCTCAGAGTAGACAGCCAATTCTGTACCCCACACCAACACATCTTTCAATAATAAGTTCAACTGAAAATATTTCAGTAACGCCTAACACCGGAGATTCATCTGGTCTGCTCTGTAGAACTGGCCTCTTCTTTCTTGGCGTCACTACAGTACCCTGTGTGTACATTCACTGTAATGCCCAAAGCACATTTACCTTTCCATTTGTTCACCTCTATGTAAGATTCTCAAAGACTGTGTTGCCAAGTCCAAGCTCATACTGCTCGCTGCACAACAGACCAATAAATCGAGAGCCGAGTCATTGGGGCAAGGAATAGTGACTTTATTCAGAAAGCCAGCAGACAAAGAAGATGGTGGACTAGTGTCCCAAAGAAACATCTTACCCAAATTTGAATTCAGGCTTATTTTATACCAAAAGGGGAGGGGGTGTGGCTAGTTGTTGCAAACTCCTTGGTGTCAGAATCCTTTGTTCCTGCAGCTGTCCAGGTAGATTAGGTCACAATGTTCCTGTAAACTTCCAACAACACAAATATTATTCTCTGTTCTGCAACTTTTTATCTCTATATGAATGGAAAAGTATTATACCTTTAAAGGTCAGAGCCTTGAGAATGGGCTATCCTGTATATTTCGGACTATAGGCAACATTCTTAACTTGTAGCAAAAGCAACAGAATACAAAGCTTAAAGTAAAAGAAACTGTCCAATATGGAGTCAGATTTGTTTTTCCCTATTACAACTGGACAATATTTTATTTGTCTTTGCCTCTCTTGTGCATAGAATACATGGAAGAACACAGAAGGCACTTATTAAATGATTGCTGAATGAATAAATGAATGAATGAATGAGCAAATGAATGAGATGGTCTGTTCAGAGAAGCTGCTAATAAATGAGCTCAGAATTCTGAATTTAAAACCCACAAGGGAAACCAGAACAGACCACATAACCATGCTGGGCTGAGCCTGAGCTTTGCAGAAAGCTTAGATGCAAAGAAAAGGCAACGTCTCAGAAGTCAGATGAGGAAGGTGGAAGGGAAGGAGGCAGGGTCTGGGGTTTGCAATCCTTCCCCTGGGCTGGGCCTGTGTATGTCACAAGCAGCTCATTTTTGGCAGAGGTAGCTGAGGAGAGCAGAATCTCCTGGGTCATGAACTATTGTCTAGTAGTGGGCTAGATCTAACCATCTTCCATTTTTTTGTGGGTTGTTGTAGAAGCTGGAAAATTGATTTCAAAGTTGCAAGTTGTTTTCATACTTGTTACTATGGTCAGATCTCCAGGGAGCTTTATCAGCTTGTGGCTACATCCTTACTCCCAGTAATCCATTTTCCTAGATGTCTTATCTGGAGCAACACAAAAGAAATTTATTAGGATCTCAGTGAAAGTGTGCTGAGCGGTGGGATGGGAGGAGAGCTAGATTCTGAGGATTCTCTAGTAGTGAGCAAAAGATGGAGAGTAACCATGACTGGTCATATTTATCACATCTTTTGATTTTTAAATAATTTTTATTGGAGTATAGTTGCTTTACAATGTTGTGTTAGCCTCCACTGCACGACAAAATGAATCAGCCATACACATACAGTTATCCCTTCCCTTTTGAACTTCCCTCCCATTTAGGTCCCCACAATGCATTAGGTAGAGTCCCCTGTGCTACACGGTATGTTCCCATCAGTTGTCTATGTTATACATCGTACCAATAATGTATATGTGTCAGTCCCAGTCTCCCAATTCCTCCCTCCCCACCCCTTTCCCCCTTGGTATCCGTACATTTGTTCTCTACGTCTATGTCTCTATTTCTGCTTTGCAAATAAGATCATCTGTACCATTTTTCAAGATTCCACATGTATGCGTTATTATACGATATTTGTTTTTCTCTTACTGACTTACTTCATTCTGTATGACACTCTCTAGGTCTATCCACATCTCTACAAATGACCCAGTTTCATTCCTTTTTATAGCTGAGTAATATTCCATTGTATATATGTACCACATCTTCTTTATCCACTCCTCTGTTGATGGACATTTAGGTTGCTTCCACGTCCTGGCTATTGTAAATAGTGCTGCAATGAACATTGGGGTGCATGTGTTTTTTTGAATTATGGTTTTCTCTGGGTATACGATCATGTCTTAAATGTGATAGTTATTTAATTTGGTGTGCTAGGTTTATATTTTTATATTAAGAATAAAAATATGTATAAGGGCTTTTCATGAATTTTCTGGAAACCTTCATATTCAACTCTAGTTTTTCACAGGGTATGGAATTCTTCAATAGAAATTCTCCTACCTTAAATGTTTTCAGGAACCTGAATTCTATGATTTGGCTGATATTACTGTATGTATGTAGTGCTGTTTAAGAATTAATATCACAAACTTGAAATGTTTAAAATGGAAAAAAATGCTGTCTTTCATTTGGTCTTTGGGAAGAGAAGATGTAAGGAAACAACAGCCCGTTTCCTCCATTTTTCTGTATGAGTTTTTCAACTGTGGCCTTATTGACATTTTGGCTGAGATAATTCTTTGCTATAGGGTCTGTCCTGCACATTGTAGGATGTTTAGCAGCATTCCGGCCTCTACCCACTAGATGCCACTAGCATCTTCCCTGTTGTGACAATCAAAAATGTCTGCGGACATTGCCAAATGTCCTTTGGGAGGCAAAATCACCCCCTGCTCTACATTAACACATCTCTTATATAGTAGCAGGGTCATTGTGCGTGTAAGTCAGAGACCTGTCAAACCTGAGATCCACGTGGTCCAGTCCCTGAGGGGGTGGGGTTCAAAGAAGCAAAGTCCTGATAGGATTTCTACTCTTCGTCTCAAGGAATATAAATAAGGGTCAGTATGTAATCTAGAGCAGCTCTTATCAAAATACCTTTCCTTTTCTCTAATATCCAACCATCCATTTCTCACCCTCTTTCCCCAGGATAGCAGCTGTCACCCACCCATTCTCTCCCTACATCTCTCTGTGGCCTCCTCCCACACTCCCATATGATGCCTCTGAACAACATTCATGCCCCCTACTCTCCACTTTTTCCCTTAGAATCTACCCGTGTGGCTTACACCAACTCTCTCTCTCTTCCTTTCCCCTGATTCTCCAAAGATCCGATCTGGACCTTCCAAGCTCTTCTCCCCAGTTGCGTGTGGGTAGATGGGAGGAACTGGGCAACTCCAGCAGCACCAAATTTAGCAGCGGGGAGGAGGGTGAGGAAAGCTGGCGACACTCACATGTGTGAAGAGTTGCAGATTTTTTCACCCTACTCACAAATGTGCAAAGAAGATGTAGCATTTCATTTCTCCAAAATTGTTCTCATCTTTCTAACCAGCTTCCAACCACTAAATAGAAGGAGAACTATTCCGGCACCATTTAAATAGACATTTTAGGTAAATGGTCCATCTCTTTAGGTAAAAAAAATGCTACGTGTCTCAGGCAACTGCTGGGGCTAACAAACCCTGGAGAGACAGAGAGCACAAGATGGAACCCTCAGAGGCATGCAGCCTCTTCTGCTTCCTTGCTGCTTTCTGCTGTGGGAGCGGTCTGGGCACTCCTGGGTTGTAGCTAACCCATCCCTGGGAGTTCAGTGAGGACCTGCCGTGGAGGCTATATTTACGGTACCCGTGGTCTGGCTCCTCCTGGCTTGGAAGCTCATGGATGACTCTGTCAATGCTCTGGCTGCTGCTGCAGACCCCTTATCCTCATCTGGCTCTTGCCTAGAACGCTCACCCTGCATCTTGCTGCCGACTCACCTTTCCCTCATGATGGCTGAGGTGTGGCCGTCTCTTGGCTCTCAACTCAGCTACTTTCCGGGCCTCTTCTATGGACCAGGTGGAAACTCCTTCATCCAATTTATTCCAGGCTGGTTCTAGGGGCAGCCCAGGAAATCAGATTCTGCCTCTCTCCCTGCAGAATCGTGCTGTGCTATTGAGTTAAATCGGGATGTAGGCACTCCTGGGGGGTGCCAGCTGACCTGCAAGGTAAGCCCCTCCCAGAGTCCCAAAGATGAAGGCTTCAGAAGCCCTCAACCTTTCCCCCACCTACTTAACAAACCTGCCCACTTTGGGTGGAATCAGGAGAAGGGAGATTAGCATCACCTCTGACAACCTAGGACTAGTGGGGCGACAGGGATGGGGTGGACATTCTTTCTTTTCCTTGTCTACTTCCCTGTGTAAACTCTACGATGAAACTGACTTTTGATATGCCAACAAGAGAAATAAAGGAATCTAGAACATCTTTTCTCTCCCTTATGAAACCTAGCTTTTAAGATCATCCGGCAGAAAGATACTAAAATCCTATTTGGAAGCTGATACTTAAATTTTGTTTTCTTTTTCTTTGGGTCCCCCTGTAACAACACTAAACCTCCCTGAAGCAAGTGGAAACCGCTGGAAATACGAGGCAGGGGGAAGGGCAGTGCAAGGAAATAAAAAAGAAAGCAGCATGTTTGGGTATTTCACAATGAAATTACCACCATTATATACATTGATCATTTTTTCTATCACGTGTCATGTTCTAACGTGGTAGTTCCATAGAGGCCTGCAAGGCCAAGACCGCAGCCTGTGGGCAGACTGCGTCTGTCCAGCGAATGGCCGGAAGAAGATGTAGGTGCTCAGACAGCAAACCAGAACCCTGAGGGCAAATCTCAGCAGACGGGAGAACTGTTTACCATCCTTGAGGTCTCTTGACCTGGAATCACAGAGCCTCAGGACTGGGACAGCCCTCCCAGGTGTGGGCTAATTTTCTCTCCCAAATGAAGTCAGGCCAGAGCCTGCAAGAGAGACTTCTTTGTAGCACTGTGCTTCCCTGATTCTACAGTTCAAAAGATCAATGTAATAAAATGTTTTTAACGGGAAGACTAACAAAAGGTTATCAATTTAAAAGAAAAATTATTTTCTTGCAGTATAGTTGATTTACTATGTTGGGTTAATTTCTACCGTACAGCAAAGTGATTCAGTTATACATATATACACATTCTTTTTCATATTCTTTTCCATTATGGTTTATCCCAGGATATTGAATATAGTTCCCTGTGCTATACAGTAGGACCTTGTTGTTTATCCATTCTGTACATAATAGTTTGCATCTGCTAATCCCAAACTCTCTGTCCATCCCTCCCCTTGCCCCCTCTTGGCAACCACAAGTCTGTTCTGTAAGTCTGTGTGTCTGTCTGTTTCGTAGATATGTTCATTTATGTCGTATTTTATTCTTTGTTTTTTGTGGTATGTGTCATATTTTAGATTCCACATGTGAGTTATCAATTTTTTATTTCGCCAAGCAAGTATGTTTGAAAGAAACCCCTCTTCCTATCATCAATATATTTTTTTTTAAAAGGACTTTAACACCTGAAAAGCTGGTGGTTTTGTTTTAAGGAAGGCATCATTATTGGTAAGAAAGAAAGCTACACAGATGCCTGGAATGGCATGGAGCAAAGGCATGGAACAGAGGCAGGGAAGGGAGATAGGGGCAATGTCTATTCTAGGGTGGTAGGTATACTAAGAAATGCCTACAGGATTTGTACAGGGGCCTATGGGAAGCAGACTGAAAGGAAGTTAGAGCATGTCATGGAGATCCTTCAGTAACAGGGTGAGAAACTGGAATGTCAGCTTTGAGAGAGTCAGACCTTCTGACTCTTTCATGAGAAGGGAATTGACACGAAGAAAACCATGTTGGGGAAATTTAAGTTGTAGTTTATGTGCAGCCTCTGATGGAATTACTACATTTTGAGGGAGGGAGGCTAGAGGAAGGAAAGCCATTTAGGAGAGAAAATATGGAACCATCCCAGACTTTGGCTGAAGTGTAATCTTTAGTGGGAGATGAATGGGGCACTTTTTCTGTGTCTGTTGGTTATTGTGTCTATTGGTGACCATGGCAAGGGTGGTGGGTGATTTTAAAGAGCGCTATATATATTCCTAATAACTTAATACGCAGTCACAGGGTAGACTTTAACATTTTAGACAATTCCTCTTTCATTCTGTACAGAAGTTCGTCCATATTTATGCCACCTTTCTGCCTTGATTCATCTCATCCCGGTGTCTGTACTGTTATATGGCTTGTACGTTTCCTTTGCATCACTTACCACACTTTGCGATTATCTCATTAATGTGAGCATTTCAGTAATGTCTGTTTCCTCCACTAAACCACAGGGACAGGGTCCATGTATTTTCTTCACGATTCTATCTCCAGCCCCAAGCATGGGGCCCACCCGATATTTGATAGGCACTCAATAAATATTTACTGACTGCGTAAATGAGTGAACGAATAAAGGAATTTAGGAAGAATGGAGTCATCCTCCTTAAACACACTTCACCGACTGCCTCTCTGTGTGTGGGCCTGTGCTAGGTTACGTCTTGTGATGGAGGGAGGTCCCCGAGGGCCACAATCAAACATAAATAATAGATCCCATGATCACTGCTACAGGAAGTGGGCTTCGTGGCTCCCCGTGGCCTTTCCCCTGCCTGTGTTTATGAGGCAGGGTGCTAGTGTAGCGCCACCTGTTGGAGAAAAAAGAAAATCCAGCTTTTTGCTCAATCGCCTATCCGTTTACAAATACACACGTTGTAGTCCGATCTAGTTTTTGCCGACTGAGGATCTTCTCTGGCATTTGAAACTTTTTACATTTTAAAACTTTGGCTTCGGGACTTCCCTAGCGGTCCAGTGGTTAAGCTCCGCGCTTTCACTGCAGGGGGCACGGGTTTGATCCCTGGTGGGGGAACTAATACCCTGCATGCCCTGCGGCAAGGCCAAAAAATAAAATAAAAATAAATAGAGGGAGGGGATATGGGGACATGTGTATGCATATGGCTGGTTCGCTTTGTTGTGCCACAGAAACTAACACGGTATTGTGAAGCAATTATACTCCAATAAAGATCTATTTAAAAAAATAATAATAATAAAATAAAAATTTGACTCCATTTCCTCACCAAAATGTACCGTTTTCTTACTCTTTCTCTATTAAATAGTAGCTTTAATTCCATTCTCCATGTTTCAGATAAAAGAATCTTCTATATTAAATTGTAGTAAAATTTCTGTTAAACAAAAGGAGTCAGGGAGTGGGACAATGTCTAGAATTACCTTATGTGCCGTGTATGCATGAGTGACTTGAAGACACAGATATCTGTGCTAGAAATACATTCTACAGCCATGGTATGATAGCACAATAAAAGATTATTGACAGGGAACCTCAAGAACAGGCAGTCCCTCAGTCATTATTGTAAACACCTGTTATTACACTGGAAACGCGCAAACATAGCAGTTAATGGAATCCTGGCCAAAGATGTTACTACTTATACTTTACAGGGACACATATATTTTCAAACATTGTATGTCAAACACATATGCACACCTTGGCCTATTTGTCCGTTTTAGGAGAAATGCATATTGACTTAAAGGATGCTGAGGGCTTCCCTGGTGGCGCAGTGGTTGAGAGTCCGCCTGTCGATGCAGGGGACGCGGCTTCATGCCCCGGTCCGGGAGGATCCCATATGCCGCGGAGCGGCTGGGCCCGTGAGCCATGGCCGCTGAGCCTGCGCGTCCGGAGCCTGTGCTCCGCAACGGGAGAGGCCACAGCAGTGAGAGGCCCACGTACCGCAAAAAAAAAAAAAAAAAAAGTTGGAAGAGGATGGGGTGGGACTGAGGGGATGGCAATACTTGTTATAACAAGAACACTAAATGTGGGAAACATTTCTTGAGCTTCTGTGATATGAAAATATTTTTTACCTGGAAAAGTATTAAGTCCAGGAAGCACCATGAAGAGGTTTTCCACGATTGGGGGCAGGGGGCGGAATAATAGTTTTACTCACAGTTATCATAAAACGGATTTGGTGAATTCTTTAAACCCAAAGTCAGTAGAAATTTGTTTTTCTTAGGACTTGACACTAGATATCTCAGTTACCTTGAGTCTGTAATGAGAAAAGAAAAATTTATTTAAAAGATGGGTACAGAAACGTGAGCTTTGTAATCTTGTATATGATGTAGCTTTTTATTTGGGGTACTGAATTTTTTTTTTTTTTTGGCCACGTGGCATGCGGGATCTTAGTTCCCCGTCAAGGGCTCAAACCCGTGCCCACTGCAGTGTAAGCGTGGAGTCTTAACCACTGGACCACCAGGGAAGTCCCTGGGGTACTGAAATTTAATTTCAATGAAACTTTCTTTGAAAGGCTATGGTTATTACCTTTAAAATTCTTAACTAAAAACTCATTGAGGGCTTCCCTGGTGGCGCAGTGGTTGAGGGTCTGCCTGCCAATGCAGGGGACACGGGTTCGTGCCCTGGTCCGAGAAGATCCCACATGCCGTGGAGCGGCTGGGCCCATGAGCCATGGCCGCTGAGCCTGCGCATCCGGAGCCTGTGCTCCGCAACGGGAGAGGCCACAACAGTGAGAGGCCCGCGTACGACAAAAAACAAACAAACAAAGAAAAACTCATTGAAATCTCAGTAATGTTCTGCAAATTCCTGGATGAGGAAATAAAAAGAAAGACATTTAGGGATTTATTAAAAGACTTAGCTGAAAGTGGAATTAGAAATCAGGGTACAATCCAGAAATTACCAGCTTCCTATATGATCCCCCAGAAAGCAGCTATTTCCATTGAGTAATTTACAAGAGTTTTGTTAATGTAAAAATAGAAAGTGCTCCAGATGAGACATATATTTACCAGAAGTAAATATATGTCTTGGTTTTTTAATACTGAAATCACTGTTTTTACGCTCCGAGATGCCATTCGTTCAAATTCCCTCCATCTGGGTCTTGCTTTCCTCCAGCACTAGGGGGAGTTCAACATTCTTTTCCTGAAGGAAGAGCTCAAGAACCAGTGGAATTCTCACGACCACCATACAACTTACAATTTTTTTTGGTAATGAAAAGTAAACAAATGCATATCTATTAAACTAGAAAATGTTCATCTATCCTGAAGTAATCTTGGGTGCCTCTAGTGGCACACATACATAGCCTGTTCTTGGGACAGTGGGCTCATGACTCCCGCAGTCATGTCTGCAGACAAGGGGAAAGGATGAGAGTAGAAGCCAAGCATGGATGAAGGTAGAAGAGAGGCCCAGAGAGGACACGACATATACCTATTCTTCTACCCACTTTGTCTCATGGACTCCTCCCAAACCTGCGGGGGAGGAAAAAGGAGTGCCACTCTACCCAGGGTGACCCCCGGGGGGTGGGTTAATTACAGCAGGTGCTGGATCTCTGGCCCTCTGGCCCTGCCCACTTCCCTCCCATTCACACACATACCCAGCTCCTGGTCTCTCTCTAACACACACACACACACACACACACACACACACACGCACACCCTGCACCAAGGGTAGCCTTGGTCCGGCCTCCATAACTGCTGAGAAAGGGTGGAAATAAAAGGCGAATTGTTAGTACATGAGCCTCTTAGGTGGCATTTTTGGTACTTCCTGGGAAATCACCCCTTGCCCTCAACCTCTGGCCCTCCCAGGGTCATTGCCCACCCCGCCCCCCAATGCCTCCCTCACGGGGCCATTTATCCAGGCTCCCGTGGGTGTGCTCTTGAGTCAGAACTGGCCAGGGAAGTTGAAGGGAGCTCAGTTCTGTTCCCAGGCTGCTGAGTTTCACTGAGAAGGAACAAATGATGACTGTTCTGCAAGGCCATACAATGAGCCACTTTCTCCGAGAGCCGTGACCTTTACCCAGGAAGAGGCCAAGCACACTTATCAAGTCTCTGCATTTGCCTCAGAGGAGCTGTGATAGAGCAAGAAGGCCCTCATTGTCACCGAGAGCTTCCAGAAGCCACCAGAGCTTCTCACACAGAGCCCTTGGTTGCCTGGTCCACGGCTGTCATCCACTTTTACTACGGAAGTGGATTATTTAAACGTAAAAAATAATTTATTTAGTTCCATTTGGATTCACCTGGATGATCGCCAGTGTCTGCCCTTGCGGCCGTGCTATGACAACCATGTTGGTTGCTCACTCATAACTCATCTCTTCTCCTGCTGTGCTCAAAGAGCTCAGGTTTTATGCAGCCATTTGGTGACCATGAGCCCAGTTCAGGGGATAACACTTATTGCGAACACCTGTTTCCTCTTTACCAAGGATTAGTCTAAATTGTGGGTCGCTGAGGACCTTCCAGGAAGGGAGAAAAGCCCTGCCACGCTGCCCTTTCTTTTTGCTCTTGGACTTGTGTAAGAGTCTGATGCTTGGATTGACTTTGGCCATCTTCTGTCTGTGAGGGTAGATATTACGGACAGCATTGACAGATGTAAATTAAAGCCTGAGTCCTTGTTGACACAACTGAACTTCATAAGTGCCTACTTTGAGACTTCTTGTTGGTTTTTTTTCTGTGGATTGCAATCCAAAGCCTCTTAACAGATACATATGCCTTCCCCCCCACCAGGGGCTCTAACATCATTAGGCATAACCCTTCAGCAAACAAGTTATAAATACTCTGGTTTCATTATGGCTTAAAGCAAGATGCTGGACTCCAGAGGATTTCCAGGGAGTTTGATTGTGCAGTTACACTGCAGAGGAACTGGAAATTGATTTGAACAATAAGCATCAGGTTGGATGGCCAGGGAATCCCCTTTCCTGTCACGACAACAGCCTGCTTACCTCAGAACTGGCTTTCTTCTTTGTTTAGTCCTTTTTCTCTCCCGGAAGGATTTGGAACAGAGATCCACCCATCCATCCATCCATCCATCCATCCATCCAGTAAATATCTATTAAATTCCCTTTGTGTGAGCATTTGTCAGCGTGGCTATGATAGGGTCCCCCGGTTTCCCTTAGCCATGGGCTGCGTGCACTGTGACGAGTGTGGCAGTCCTGTAGGCCATGGGCTTTTTGGTTAACAGCGTCCTGCTCCCAAAGCTGGGCTCTTCTGGAGGCAGTGTCAAGGCGGCCCTTAGGGGAGCTCAGCCTAACAAAGATTTATCCCGTTTCGATCATGCAGGGCCCCTGTGTCAGGTGTGGGGTAAAAGTCATACTGCAATCGTGATACAGGTGCTATTACATCAAAAACATGTAAAACGGGGACTTCCCTGATGGTCCAGTGGTTAAGACTCCACGCTTCCAATGCAGGGGGCACGGGTTTGATCCCTGGTTGGGAAACTAAGATCCCACATGCAGAGCGGCCATAAAATAAAATAAAAATTTTAAAAAAACTTTATTAAAAAAACATGCAGAATGGGTGTCACTGGCTTGGAAGAGGTCTCTGAGGAGAGAGTTTAGAAATGCTGCCTCACTTACTTGACAGATGAGAACACACACCCAGAGAAGATGAGTCACTTGGTCTACATACGTTAAATCCATCAAGCTGCACACGTGAGACTTTCAAAAAGAAAAGAGAGAAAAGCAGAAAAGAACAAAATGACCCTAGATATTTTTTTTTTACCACCACACACACACACACACAAAGAAATAAAGGCAGAACTTTGAATATAGGAAAATCAATGATACTTTACCTATTTAAATTAGTAATCATGGGAATAAGCCAATTAATTGATCATCCTTCTCCAGCTGGAAGCCCTTCTAAAACTTAAGTTGAAGTTTCAACTTTAATTTCAAGGAGACGCTTCTCAGTGTGTGCTGTTTTCTACAGGTGATGTGCGGTAGAAACGCTGGTCTCTTGGTGTAGCTCTTAGGGTTCGAATTCATACCTTGGAGCTGTTGGCTCCCACTCTGGGGTGAGGAATGGTCCCCAAGATTCAGGACGGTCTGGATGTTTGTAAGAGAACAACCTCTGGTGACCGTTTGAGCCTGAGCACCTCGCCCCGGCTGACCGGCTTTATCTCAGATCTGCCGGCACATCAGGAATCCTAAGGGTATCAGATGCAGAACCTGCTCAGAGAACACTGCCTCAGGAGTGCAGTTCTAATGGGCACAAGGGGAGTCCATTTCCTTGCTGGAAACCCAGGAGTAACATTGACTTCAGGTGTGGCTGGATTCAGGGCTCAGTGTCATCAGGACTCAATTTCCCTCTGTATTGAGGCTCTTCCACTGAGATAGTCATGATCTCAGGACGTCCAAAGTGGCCCCACTCAGCTCCAGGCAAGGAGGAAGCAGAATCTCCAGACTGTGTGTCTCCCGAGCTCCAAGTCCAGTCAGGAGAGAATCATGCCTTCTCTCTTACAGCATTTCCAGGAGTCGCTAAGTCTCATTGGCTCTGAGTGGGTCACATGCACACTGCTGAGCCAATCACTGTGACCATGGAAATGCAATGCATTGATTAGCTTAGGCCTAGATCACATGCTTCTTCCTTAGAACTCTTCCCAAATGGACAGCTGCCTCCCCTTCCCAGATGGTTTCCTGCTGCCACAATGCCTCTGTATTTCCTTCTGCTTTCATGGGACCATCACACGTCGATTGGCCAGTGGCTGTGAGGTGCAATTACCTGGCTGCCTGCATGGGGAACAGTCCACATATCCTAATGGCTTACAAAGGTGGTCTTCTCACCTGGCCTCTGAGACTGGCAGCAACCTAGCCTTGGCCAATATATGAGACGGGTGCTACCATTTGGCAATTCAGTGGCTTTCAGGTACTTTATTATGGCCTCCCCAATCCTACAAATGTAGTTTCTTCCTTTCCACCCTTAATGGGTAGATGGCCCGTGGTGGCATCTCTTTGCTGTATTGGTGGCCACTTGAGAGCGCTGGCAAGTTGGTCCATGGTCTGCAGCTATTGTCCATGGCTACTCTTTGGCCCACAGGGGGCTCATAGATACTCCTAATTCTCTGCAAGCACCTTCTCTTTTCACCCTTCTGGGTGTATCACGCCACGCCGTACCATGGCACCCAGCCTTACTCTAGGGGTATTTGCACATACCCTCAGCCGTGTGTGTGTGTGTGCGCGTGTGTGTACGAGCAGTGCGGTCACCTCCCAGTCATCCAGGTAAGAAGCAAGTGTAACTAGTTTCTGGAATGGTGGTCAGGTACAACCCAAGTTTGAAGCAGAACCTGACATCCTGTTATTGTCTGTCCTGTTCTGAGTATTAGTGTTAATCTAAAAACCCTGAAGTTCGGGATATCAAAAGGTAGGTACTACTGAGAAAGTGGCTGATAGCATGCACGCACTGGGTCAGTGCAACAACGACATGTGTTTCCTTCAATAAGTGAAACGGGGAGCAAGTTACTAGAAAGGGAAGAGGGGCAGGCACATCACTGGAACGGGCTGTCCTGCTGGGTCCCAGCTGGAGCATCAGTGACCTCTGCTGGCAGGATTTTCCTCTCTAGTCCACACAGGGTTAGAGTCTCCTTCAGGTCTGTGTGTCTGGTTCAGTATTCAGAGAGATGTCACAAGATTGATCTCGGAGAGGGTAGGGCAGACTGGGTTTTCATGCTAAAACTTTTACCAGGGGGTTGGAGGTCACAGCAGTCAGGAGTTTAAGCGTAGATACTAACCTGCCTCCATTGGCTTTCTCTCAAATGTGAATGCTTGCTTACAAGACTCATTTTCCAGATATAAACATGTTTTCTTTCTTTTTTAAGGAATACGTTTCTCAAAAAGAGCACATTAAAAACACAGGTTTCCCATAAACAAGTGTATAAAATTTCTTAAGAATAACATATTTGCAGTTTGACAAAGTGAGGTGAAGACACTCTGTCAAAATAAGTTCACTTTTTTATGTGAAGGATGAGGCGTCCTTTACAAATACCTCTACCAAATCCCACACTTCACACGATCATGCGCCCTCTCACCCGCAAAGACCTGTGAAACGCTGCTGTTGGTAAGGCCTGAGCCCACCTCCGTGCCAGGAGACTTTTTTTTTTTTTTTTTGGCTGCGTTGGGTCTCTGTTGCTGTGTGCGGGCTTTCTCTAGTTAGGCGAGCGGGGGCTGCTCTTCGTTGCGGTGCGCGGGCTTCTCATTGCGGTGGCTTCTCTTGCTGCGGAGCATGGGGTCTAGGCGCACGGGCTCAGTAGTTGGGGCTCGCGGGCTCTAGAGCGCAGGCTCAGTAGTTGTGGTGCACGGGCTTAGTTGCTCCGCTGCACTTGGGATCTTCCCGGACCAGGGCTCGAACCCATGTCCCCTGCATTGGCAGGCAGATTCTTAACCACTGCACCACCAGGGAAGTCCCAGGAGACTTTTTTATAAATGCCTGGGTACAACTGCAGTGGGAGACTGGGGTAGAAAGCTGGGCAGCAAAGTCGAGGCCACCATGACAGGTTTTGAGGGTCACACTGATGCAGTTACTGACTAAGCAGCTCTTGTCCCCATGGGACCACGTGATGGGCACTTGAGGGCCTCTCCCAGCCCACCTGCCACCTCTGATTATGGATCATGGTTTGTCCTCAAGGTCGGGTCTCTGCAGCCATCTTCTAACAGGGCTCTGTCCCTTTAACCAGAGTTCATTGGACCAGGAGTAAACTGACTGAGGGGAACCAATCCCTTCAGTGGGGAGTTGGGGAGGGTGGGAATCAGATTTTCTTTTCCAGAAATTGGCAATTAGGACACAGGCATGGCAGTCAGTCTCTGATAGAGACTTTGCCTTTGTAGAGATGGCCAGCATCTTCCATTGTGGGCAGGGAGAGGCAAAGAAGGCCAGCCAGCACAGAGAGAACTGAGTAAATGTGAACACAAAGGGGACACAGAGATGAGGTGACGGGGAGAGACAGAAGGCTTCTGCTTCCTGATTCCAATTTTCATCCGAGGTCCAGGAACTGCCGGGAAACTGGGTTCTCATTTCTATGTCGATTCTCATTGCTCAGAGTGGTGAAGACCTTGGACTTGGACATTGGCATCTGTTAAACGGTGAAAACAGTACTTTCTTTTCAGGTTCTTCTGAGGAATAGAGATGAAAGCATCTGACACAGCGCCTAGCTCAGTTTTAGCTGAATGCTGTTTGTTTTGCGGTGCTTATGACTGACTTTACATCAAAGTGTCCTACTAGTAGAGATTACGAGTGTCAACCATGATGTTGGATGTCCTAGGTTTGAATCCAGACTCTCATGGTTGGGGGAGGTTATTATTAGAAATGTCTTTGCTCTTTTTGAAGACTTTTTTTGGGGGAGGAAAACTTTATTCCATTCAGCATGGACATCTTTACCATCAATTGCAGAGAACCAGCCTGAGACTGAAGCCAGAGGAAAGTAGAGCAGAGAGAAAAGGGAGAGAGAGAGAGAGAGAATATAACTTTGCCTGAGCCCTTGGGTCCAGTTTTGCTTAAAGCCAACTATTCTCTCTATGGCAATTGAGAAGATCCTGACTCAGTTTCTTTGTTCTTGTGTTGAGACGTAGACATACCATGTACTAGAAACTAAGTCTTGTATTTCCCACCCACCCAGCCCCCGCTGCTCCCCCCACATGGTCTGAAGGTAGGGTTGAGGAATACGGGATTGAAGGGTGGTTTCTAAAGGAAGTTCAGGTGCTTTAACGATAAAAATAGAAAGGGGGGCTTCCCTGGTGGCGCAGTGGTTGAGAGTCCGCCTGCCGATGCAGGGGACACGGGTTCGTGCCCCGGTCCGGGAAGACCCCACATGCCGCGGAGCGGCTGGGCCCGTGAGCCATGGCCGCTGAGCCTGCGCGTCTGGAGCCTGTGCTCCGCAACGGGAGGGGCCACAACAGTGAGAGGCCCGCGTACAGCAAAAAGAAAAAAAAAAGAAAAAGAAAAACAAAGAAAGGAACTCAGCAGGAAAACCCAACCACCCCACTTGGAAGGACAGATGGGGGACTCGGGGTGGGGTGGGAGGCGGAGGGGGAGAGGGCTGGGAAGACTGAGACAGGCCATCACTTACCCTTAGAGTGGACTCCACGAAATGCCTTGTGTGGGCATCTGGAAGCTGTGTGATGAGCTGGGTTCCCCAGAAGTTTCTTCAGAGAAACGAGACTAGACTAGAAACTTAAATTTAGTAGGAGTTGTCCCTACTAAAATCCTTTAATTCTTTAAATTAAATCATTTAAATGAATAATTTAAGTATTAAACGGTGAAAACAACACCTTCTTTCCAGGTTCTTCCAATGAATAAAGATGAATCTTTAACCATGCTTGGGCCTCCATTCTCCCAGCCCAGACCTGCACAGCCTGGCTAGATTTCCGTGTGGTCTAGAAGTTTCCTCACGGCTGAGGGGTGGACGGTGGAAAGTCAACAGTCCCATTAATTGTTTCAAACTGAAATTGCCACTTTGTTCCACTCGTGTCCTGGCCGCTGATGCCCTGTTTCTTTCTGAACAGCTTCTTCCCCATGAGGGTCACCAATCATCCCGGTTTTCCCAAGGCTGTCTCGGTTGAGCACTTCGAGTCCTGCATCTCGGGAAGACCCTCCTTCCTGGGTGCACCGGGATGGCTGGTCACCCTAGAATGGGGACCTGGCGCTCCTCATTTTGAGAGCAACGTTCTGATGCTGGAAACGTAGAGCTACATGAGCAAGCTCTGCGCTCAGCCTGGAGGGGCAGGTTGTCTGATAGCAGGGCTGGAATTGAAAACAAGTGATCTCAGATTGCTGTGTGGGACTGAGGCGAAGGCCAGCAGAGGTCTGAGGGGCTGGGGTTTTTGACCTAGATATTGAGAAATGATTATGCCTGTGGATAAGGGGGGTGGTGGTGGTGGGGATGGACATTTCAATATGGCCCAGAGCTTGTACACAGACAGTGTGATGGAAAGCCAGGCATTTTGAGGAACAGTGCCCAAACATTTGCAGGGTTGAGGGCAAAAGCACATAGATGGAGGCGTATATATCATATATCAAAATATTTAAAAGTTATACATCAGGCTAACAAGTTCTTAATTAAATACGCTCTACTCTCGGGCTTCCCTGGTGGCGCAGTGGTTGAGAGTCCGCCTGCCGATGCAGGGGTCACGGGTTCGTGCCCCGGTCCGGGAAGATCCCACATGCCGCGGAGCGGCTGGGCCCGTGAGCCGTGGCCGCTGAGCCTGTGCGTCCGGAGCCTGTGCTCTGCAACGGGAGAGGCCACAACAGTGAGAGGCCCGCATACTGCAAAAAACCCAAAAAAACAAAAAAACAAAAACGCTCTACTCTCTTCCCTTGACAAACATACTTTCATAATGATCTGAAAGGCCAGGTTTGAATGCGGATTCCCGTCTCTTCGGTGCTCTGGGCTGGAATGAGGCAGCACAGGAAGGGCTGGCCCCTGGTCCACCTCCCATACCTTCCTACCCTCAGCTCTGCTCCTCCCCACGTTGCCGGGGCCCTCATGTGGACCCGGAAACTATATCCCAAACTCTGTCCAAATCCCCTTCAAACAGCTGCCCCTTGCCATCCCTGGGACCTGGCAGAGTGACACTGGCAGAGAAGAGGCCTGAGCAGGCCCTGGAAGCAGACAGGGAATTCTCAGGTCCTGGGTACTCTGACTGCGGTCTGGGGAATGGCACAGATTCTGGGTGGGCCCATCTCTGCTGGCCCTGCAGACTCTTTGTCCCGAGGGGAGGGGACCTCTGGAGGAGGCCAGGGCAGGGCCCTCTCACTTGGTGTCAGAATGATGCTGAGTGGTGAGCTGTTCCCAGTGGCTGGAACGTTGTCATATCAGCACGAGCAATAGCAGAACAGGAGGCTGGTTCTCACTGTGATGAGAGACGGCAGAAAGCGTGGCCCCGAATTTTCACCTTTGCTCTTTAGGAGGGGAAATACGTGGGAAATGGCCCGCCACTCTTCCCATTCACCACATGTACACAGGAGCTGGGCACATCCAAGTCAATGTGCGGGACCTGGCCTTTTGACCCAGTAAAACTGAGAAGCTAGAAATTAACAGGACCTAAACTATATACTCTCTCAGGTTGTCAGGGTGAGGGAAGCAGGCCACTTGGGAACGAGTCAGCTTCTCTCTGGCAACACCCCATTGCTCCAGTGAAGTGAGTAAGCTTTTTGAAGTAGAGACGTCCTTTCCTTGTCCTTCCGTAGAGGGCCAGGACCTGCCTAAAGTAAGCGACGACCCAGACTTTCAGGGCTATGACATTGTACAGCAGGGGGCGCTGAAGGAGCTTGAAAAACCTCTCTGAGGCTGCTCTACACCTCAGTTCTACCTCTTCTGGTCCAGCTATAGGCTCCCCCCATGTCTGACCCTTTTGAGCAGACGTCTAAAAGTTTTAGATTTTAATTACTTATAGGAAAAACAACATACACACACGTGCGCACACACACACACACACGCACACGCACACACACACAATTCCATTTCCTGATTGGAGAGAGACAAGCAAAAGTAAGAAGTCTTCCATTTGCCTTGGGGCACACAAGGCCGTATTTTCACCCCCAACATAAAAAGAGCCTTGTTTAGATCATCCTTGAAATTTGGTCCAATTTGTACTCTCCTCATTTCTTTCCATTCATAGTATTTTTAGAATTTCTTCCTCTCTCCCAAACTCCTGATAGAACCCCAGGAACTCTCTGGTTCTACTATGGATAATGCTGTTCTCTTAACCACCACAACTTTGCTATGAGAGGTTGTGCTGTGCTCTTGGGCTCTAGGACCCTTTTGCCTCTCCTATCAGGCTCTGGAACTCAGATGCCTGGGGTTAACTCCACAGCGGCGAAGCTGTAGGACCTTGGGTAAGTTATCTAACTTCTCTGTGCCATGGTTTTCTCAAGGGAATTACCCCTTGCAGTAGCTTGTCTCTAAAGATGCCTGCCATGGGACTTCCCTGGTGGTCCAGTGGTTAAAACTCTGCGCTCCCAACGCAGGGGGCCCGGGTTCGATCCCGGGTCAGGGAACTAGATCCCGCACGCATGCCGCAACTAAAGATCCCTCATGCCGCAACGAAGATCCCTCATGCCGCAGGTAAAACCCAGTGCGGCCAAATAAATAAATAGATATTAAAAAAAAAAAAGATGCCTGCCATCAATCCCTTCCCTCCCCGTATGTGCCCGCCACTCCCCTATCGAGAAGTGGACTCCATTCCTCACCCCTCTTGGATCTGGGCTGGCTGTGACTACTTTGATGCCCAGTGCAGTCAAGCCCTTAGTTGACTCCACCCCACCAGCATCTGACTACAACTGCATGGGAGGCCATATAAGAACAGATTGCACTGGTCACTTCTTAAGTAACTTTCATTCAAAATAATCAATATGCCATTGTGGCATATTTTGGGGTGGCCTGTCCTGAGCCCAGCAGTGTATATTGCAAAATGATCACCACGATAAATCTAGTTACAATCCATCACCATACACAGTTATAATTTCTTTTTTCTTGTGATGAGAACTTTTAAGACCATGTTCTAAGCACTGAAGACACAGCAGTGAAGAAACACCTAGATAAATACTAGAACCTGGAAACCGCGGCAATGTAAGCCTTCACTATGTGGAACATAGATTCTTTAGCCTTTCCTGAGACACCTCATGTCTGACCCTCCATTTGTGTCTGTCAGAGATTGAGGTCTGCACTTCCTTAAATTAAACCCAGGCTCCACAATCCTTGGCTACAACCCGTCTCTCGCTAGTACTCTCAACTCCCTTGCCACCTCATCCTCTGTTCCGCCCTGTTCCACCAGGTGGAATCCCAACCTTCAAACCCTGGTTGCCTTTGTCTGTCTTTCTTCTCCCCTTCAGAGCTAAGCTTCTTGAAAGAAGAGTCTCCCTCACTCTCTCCACCTCCACTCTCACACCCACCCCTCCGTTCCCACCTGCACCATCACGCTGGAGCCACTCGTGCCAAGATCACCAGTTGAGTCACTAGAGCAGGCTCATACCGGCTCTCATGAGCCCACTGGATGCCTCTCTTCCCAACTTCCTGTTTACTGACACCATGTTGGTGGCTTAAAATCATCCAGGGTGGGAGTATTCACATCACAGACCCTGGCACACACTATAAATAAGGCTTTCTCCCCCTACAGAGCTGGGGTTAACCATTTACCAGCACCTCACTACCAGTCACCTTCCAGCTGCTGAGGGCGAAAGGGCATTTCCCAGACTTTCCTTACTCGACACAACTGATCATTCTCTCCTCTCTTAGAGATTCTTCATCTCTGGCTTCCTAGGCTGCCACGCCCCCCATTTTCCTCTGACCTCTCGGCCCCTTCTCTGGCTCAGCCTTTAAAGGCTTTTATTTAATTCATCTTTCAAAAAGTGGTGTTTTCCGGGATTCTGTCTTCTTTTTCTATGCAAGCTTCGTAGAGGACATCTTACATTCCCATAGTTTCAACAGTTCTGAAACCAAAAGGTCATCCTGGACCTTTCCTAGCCCTCCTTCCCATGTCAATCCAACATCAAGTCCTGCTGATGTTTTAAATAGCTCTCAAATCCTCCCCCTTCTCTCTATGTTCACTGCCTGTATGCAATCCACACCACCATCATCTCCAGCCTGCAGGAGCTTCCTAACTGCTCTACTCCCGGCTACTACCGTCCTCCAATTCATTCTCTACATTTCAGCAACAGTGATTTTTCACAATACAAAACTGATGAAAATACCTCTTTGTGTCCTAATCTGCTTGAAACAATTCAGTGGCTTTCTGTTGCTCTCAGTATAAGATCCAAGTCCTTAGCATGACCTGGGAGGCCGGCATAGCCTGGCTCCTATCCTCCAGGATCATCTCAGACCTATCTCTCTTGCACCACTGATTCCAGGGCACTCACTGTATTCCCTCTAGAAGCAGACTTTTTGTACATGCTATTCTCTCCACCTGGAAACCCTCTCCCCTTTCAACTCTCATTCATCCCTTAGCTCTCAGCTCAGAAGTTACTGCCTCAAGGATGTCCCTTGGACTCCCAGACTCGGTTAGGTCCCCCCATTAGATGTTCTTATAGCACCATGTAACTCTTCACAGCGTCTATTGCAGTTGTTAATTATTTCGCTTTTTTTTTTTTTTTTTTTTTTTTTTTTGTGTTCGGGGGCTTCCCTGTTTTTTGGCCTCTCCCGTTGCGGAGCACAGGCTCCGGACGCGAAGGCTCAGCGGCCATGGCTCACGGGCTCAGCCGCACCGCGGCATGTGGGATCTTCCGGGACCGGGGCACGAACCCGGGTTCCCTGCATCGGCAGGCAGACTCTCAACCACTGCGCCACCAGGGAAGCCCGAAAACGCTTACTTTTTAACAAAGGTACATTCTGAAATATGAACGTATTTACAGACGAAACGGTATGATGTCTGAGATCTACTTCAAAATAACACAGTACAGAGGAAGCAGGTGAGGGTACAGATAAAACAAAATTGGCTGTGAATGGTTGATTGTTGAAGTTGGATGACGGGTTCACTGGGGTCCATCGTACTATTCCACTTTTGCATGTTTGAATTTCTTTAAAGACTTAAAAATCATCTATCCAGAACGTGACCTAGTCTTACCGCTTTCGTTACACCCACTCTTAACCCAACCACTGTCATCTCTCACCTGTACGGTCCCAGCCTCCCATCTGATCTCCCCACCCACCCTTGCCTCGTCCTGTGGTCTCTACACTGCAGTGAGCGAGATTCTTTAAACACATCAGATGGTTTCCTCTCTGCTTAAGCCCTACAATGGCTCATCTTGCTTGGACCTGTGGCACACCTCTCTGACCTCATCTCCTGGCACTCAGCCCCTCATGCTCTCCCCCCAACCCCTGCTATGGTCCTTCTATTCTCAGGCTAGAGAGCACGCCCCCGAGGCCCTGGTGATGTGTCCTTAACAGGCCTCTCCTGTCTCACCACCCCACACCCCAGGCTTGCGGGGTCTACACTCACTTGTGGTTTCTTTGTTTTAGTCACAGCTACCTGGACCTGTCCTGACTGGGAAGCCCAGGTTCCATCAGCCCCAGCTAGGAGCTTTGGTTCTGAGCCCCTAGGAGCTCAGGGCTTATCTTGTAATCATCTATTGCCTCCTTCCCCGGACTCAAGTTCCTTGAAGTCACAGGCTACCTCTTCTATCTCTGTAGGCTTGACAAAATGCCCGACACTTAAAATTCAGCACATTTTGAGTAAATGAATAAAATTCTTTGTAAGTTAGCATGTTACATCTTTTAAATATACGTACCAAAGTTTCTTGGAACAGGAACAAAATACTCATCATTACACAGAAGTCATCAAAGATGATTGAAAAACATGCTTCTGACTTCTCAGTATAATATTCTAAATAGAATTACTTGATATCTCAGATGTCAAGAATGAAATAATAAAAATGTAATCACGTTTCTGTTATAAACGGTTCTTCTTTAGTTGTCTAAATTTGGAGTGCTGAGTTTTAAGGTTTTAAAAATTGCACACCGAGTCAACCTGCCTGCTCCCTTGACCATCTTGCTTGAAGAATCAGGGTCAAAGGATGCAAACTGGGGAGGGAGGGAGGGGTCAAAGGAGCTTGATTAACAGATGTCCAGGATGGGGGGTGGGAGGTGAGTTCTTAGGTAAGGAGGAACTTGAAATGGAAGAAGAGCTGCCCCTGCAAAAAGGAACTGATAAGAGACAGGAAGTGGAACCAAATCAGTCAATAGGGGATGAAGAAAGAGGAAGGTGAGCGATAGGAACGAGAAGACCTGAAATCATTCAAAGAATATGTACAAATAGGACCGCTTTGCGTGATGTTTTTATGCTTTTAATCCAGTTGTTTCCCAACTGTTACGAATTCTTTCAATATTAATTCTGTTGTTTTGATAGATAATTAAGTTCCTTTTAGCAGAGAGGAGTTAAGAGAATTTTTGGAGAATTCAGTTTGGGTTGCTCTTCAAATACAAAATTGATGCTATGGGCCAGCCATTAGGGCTGGAAATTTGAGTTATTTTCCCTGTGCTGCTGATGGGTTGTGCTGCCTGAGCCACTGGCCCTCCTGTCACATCACCCATTGTGACTGCCTGTATTTGCAGATAATTAGCTAAGGTTGCAAGTGATGACGGGACAGATTTTTTCTTTATGTGAAAAATGACTAGTTTATAATAGCAGTATAATTTCACCCTGTATTCAAAAAAAAAAAGTGGACAAACTCTTACAAACTGAGTTCATAGGGCAATATCCTCAAATATCAGAGAAACCAAACGCCCGAAGTACTGAGGCCTCAGTGAGCAAATGAGAGTTGAGTCCAGGGAGGCTGAGCCTCTTTACAGCTGTCATTGTGACAACTACCATCACAAGCTGCATCACAAGCTCTTTTCCTCACTCTCCGTTGAGTTTACGTTAAGCATTTCCCTCTAAGATGCTGAGAAGGAACAAAAACATGGGCTCTGGAGTCAGGCAGCCCTGGGTTGCGATCCTGGCACTGTCTGGCTGTGGGATCTGCTCAATGTCACTATAAAGTGCAGATAATGGGGTCTACTTCCTAAGGTTGTCGGGAAAGGACTGAATGAAATAGCCCACGGAAAGAACGCTGCCGAATACCTGATAGTTAATAAGTGTAATTTGTTTTCTGTGGATGTCCAGAGCAGAATACTTCCAACGCTCTGATTTATCGTAAGATCGGCCTTTCCAAAGCACTAAATGATAACAAGAGTTCAGTCTCTTTTATTCTGCTTTTTTTAATGTCATATTCCATTTGAGTCCTAAGCATGTAAGCAGGTACCATGGAATGTAAACAAGAAAGGAAACAGAAATATATTGAATGACTCATATGTGAAACAATGCTGTGACTCACGCAGATGAAATAGCTGCTTGGCTGCACAAAATAATTAACACTAAAACGTTTAAGAAGAGACAACATAGGAATAAGCTATTTTAATCAAGCAAAAACAAATTTATATCAATTAGTTCTAAAAATAAAATTAGACTTTTCCAACCCTTAACATCTGTATTTAATAATATCTTCTAACCAAAATACAGATGCTAAAACAGCAAATTACAATATATCTTGTACAGCATACAGTATGTTCACTGTTCACACTTACTTTAATTCTAGTTGGTCGTTATGTACTCAATGCATAAACATCACTTAGAATAAAATTTTCACAATTAACAAAAAATGCGACAAGGCTGTCTTAAAACGGCTCTGCTATAAATTGTATAGAATATACAGGATTACAAAGTCAAGTATTTTTTTTTATCAAAATATACACCCCTCCCTGAAACTAACACAAGCTATCAACATTTTCAACGAATAATACAATTATAGAAAATATTTGCAAAATTATTTTTTTCATGTATAAATATTCTGCCATATTTACTTTGGTCTAGAATTATCAGCATACAAGTCCACTTAAAAAGTATCCACATGGAAGGGCTGGGAGACATCAGTACACGTAATCATTTTGTATTTGGAGTTACCTCAAATCAAAGTGACTGAAACACACAGTAATTCTCCTTGATCCATAAGCCTAATTGAGATAAAACAAATTAGTAGATCACAGGATTGCTTATTCAATTTTCTAATCATCAATTCAAAATTTCTTAGGCCCTTTGCAACTATCTTTTTAACAAAACCCAAATGAATAGTGCAGGTATACATATATACAATGTATAAAATAAAGTTGGACTCGTTTGCATTTTTCCATTTTCCTCTATTACATAATACTGTTTGTAAGTGAAAGCAGATGAACAAAAGATAAATGCAAATACAATACTGGGGTTATTTAACAGCAAAGTACTACAGTATAAAAAGGTCAGCTTTGATCATGTCCTTTTCTGGGTGTTTAAATGCTTTCTTGCCCACCCCAATCCTTATTAAGTCTTCTTCATGGAGGTATCACAACGCTTGGAGAGAGGATCTGGAGTCCTTTGAGCTACTTCTTCACAATGGTAACCTTGCAACCTTGGGTCATCTTGGGTTTCCAGCTATCACATCCCGTGAACATGAATGGCTGCAGGTCATCCTTGAACCGGGTCCCAGATTCTGCTCATACTGGTCATCAAAGGGTAAGAACGTTTTCTCTCTCTCTCTCCTATTCTGGCAGTTTAAAAAGTAAGACTCATGACTTCCAGCCTCCCAGGAACCTAGTCCACATGACGGAATAGCCTATAGGGCAGTTAGATTTTGAGGGCAGTACTGATGGTGTGGGTCAGCATAAAAGAACATTAAAAACGGAAGTGGTTTTTAGCAAGCGGGCTAGATGTCTGCAAACATTAAGACAAGGCATCTGGTTTGTGGATGTATTTCTGAGTCATATCAGTAAGTGACGGAACCTTGTCACTCCACATTCTATCTCCCCACCCCCCAAAGACAAAGCTCTGTTCGAGGCAAGGAAGATCATCACTCCCTCTGCCCCCTCAAGTCATTAATGGGTGGGGCGGGGGTGTGTGTTTCTCTTGTCCTTTTTTTTTTTTTAAATAGTATGTGCTTGTGGGCTGCATGATCTCCAAGAAGGCTAACAATTGTAGGGATTGGGCTTTCTGTCACTTTCAAGCGCCTGGGAATTCACCACCGTACACATGCTTTGCGCTACATTTCCTGGACACTCCTTCAGTGGCACGGAAGGCGTCAGGTTTCACTTGAACCCTTGAGACTGGTTAAATCTACCTGGAAAGACCTCCATGTCCATGGCCTTGTGATGGATGGAAGACTGCAGGGAGTTTCAGAAGAATCTGACCTTTCTTCATTTTCTGAAGTGAGGCCACTAAAAAGTAATATACAGCACAGCACAGGTAACCACAGGTAACTTCTGGGAAGGCTCTCCCCCATGGATAAGGCATGACCTATGTTTTCTGTGACTTGAGTAGACCAGTTCTAATAACAGCTCAGCCATAACTTCAAGAGAACAGCATTCCATCTAAAAGCATACACATGCTCTTAAGTAATATTCAAAATGCTTTCTACTGATTTTTACATCAGTCCTCATTATTTGCAGATCTATTGCTCATCATTATAATTCACTACAGGGGACATGGACAGTTAAAAGTTAGAGTGATTTATATATGTATTTTACAAGGTTTGTGTTGCAGAAAAGTACTTCTAGATAATGTATGAATGTCCTACTCGGGTTACTCATTTCACACGTATTTTCAACTATATTATTTCGTAGGTATCCATTAATTTAAACAATTTTAATAGAAGCTGGTTGGGAATAATGACTGTCATAGCTCATTTACCTTTGAACTTATTTATGAAGATGACATTTTCATGACATCTGACCCTTATTTTCTCCAGTGACTAAAGACAGTTCAGCAGCCAGTTCCTATTAGCACTTATTAGAAAGTTTTAAATTACGCTAAAATTAAACTCTTTTCTTTCCCCCGACTGGCAGAAATATCATAGCTGAGAACTTCATAAACTTTCACAGGTCACTTGGGATATTGGAAGATTCAGCTACTTTGTTTTTGTGTACTTTGCATGAAGTTAATGCTAAAACCCAAAGTAGATATTAGGATCCTTTTCCTGGAATTTTCACAAATGAGATTTTCTTTGTTACATTTCACTCCTTCATGACTGTTACGTGAACAAAATTAAACAGAAACAAAAGAAAACGGCTAACTTAAAAAAAAAAAAACAAAAAAAACCGAAAAACCCAAACCCACCAACTTATAGTTTCGAAGATTTTTCCAAGTATCACCATTCAAAGGACATTATCAACAACGGTTTGTCCATTATCCTTTTGGTCACTGTCTTCTGAATCAATGAAATGTGGATTCTCCAGGGGATTTGAGTTCTCGTGGCCCGTGTCACCTTCTGTTTTCTCCCGCTGACTTGGGCTTTTGAATAAGTGTTTCTTCTGGTGCATTCCAAGGGCAGCAGCTGTTTTGCAAATTTTGGGGCACTGGAAGCAGGCATAGCCCTTCCCATTATGCTCTCGGATATGCCTCTGCTCATGATTCCTTTTCGTGGAGAGATACAAAAAACTCTGAAAGCAGAACTGACAGTGGTATCGCTTTTCGCCAGTGTGGATTCTTTCGTGGATTTTGAGGGTCTCATTCAACGTGAAGGCCTTGTTGCAATACTGACAGACGAACTCCTTCACGCCCAGGTGGATGCGCTCGTGTTTCTGTAGGTTGCCTTGCACCGAGAAGCACCGTCCGCAGGTCTTGCACTGGTACGGCTTCTCTCCCGTGTGACACCTCATGTGCATCTTCAGGGTGGAGGGGCTCTGGAACTGCTTGGAGCAGAGCTCACACGCATAAGGCCTGGCCGTGAGATGCCGGTGGGGCCTCCCTTGATTCCCGGCCCCCGAGGCTTTGTCTCCGTCACAGAGTTCACACTGCAACTTGGGCATCTCTTTATTTTCTTCTTCCTCGAAGGCCTTCTCCTGGGGAGCCTTCCCCACTGCGCAGTCCAGTTCGGCCGGGTATTTACATTTGCTGCTCGGGCTCCTGTTTTCATGCTCCTTCCTCCAGTTGGCTTTCCTCATTTTTCTCAACTGTCTGGATTTCTTTTTGGGTTTGTAGTTGTAGTAAGGGCGCCACGGTTTATCCGTGGAATCCTGGTCACTGGCATCGTCAAACATCTCACTCATCTCCACGCACTCGGACTGGCAGAGCCCGATCGGGCTGTCTCTGTTGGTTTCCTGTTCACTCTCTCGTGGCGGAGTCTCCTCCTGCATTTGGTACTTGGGCCTCCTCCCTCTTTTATAGAACAATTTAGATCCTAGGATGTGCCTTTTCACGATGGCTTCGTTCCCGATTTTCACCGTTATCTGGCAAAGGGGCGCGACGTTGCTGTTTGTGGAGGTTCCCGGGAGAGCAGGCTTTGCGATGTAAGTTTCAATTTTACTAGTTTCTTTAATGATATTTGTGGTTTTGCTCAATGACCCTCCAGGATCAGCAACGTATCTGGACTCCTCTGGTACTTCTCCCCTGTTACACAGGATGGTTTTCTTTTTCTCCTTCATGCTCTTGGGTCTGCTGACAACCCTCCCCACTTTGTCTGGCTCGGGTTTGCCATCGTCTTTCGGGCTCTGACTGCCAGCCAGGTCTGAAGGGGCTGCGGGGTTGTGGCTGCTTGTGGCAGCAACGGCATTGCTGTGCATTATCACCGATGAAAACTGGCTGCTGTGCACGATGACCGAGGGGGCTGAGCCACTGTAGCTGATCACAGAGGTGGAGTTCTCACTGCCGTTACTCACAGACAAAACGGGCGCGTCCCCCGCCCGGAGGCCCGAACTGACGGCATTTTCAGCAGAAGAAACTGACACCTCTGTTGAATAAAAGTTACTGTCCAGATCAACTTTCAACTCTCCCCTCTCTCCCCATTTGGTACCCTCTGCGTTTTGTGCACTGGTGGAAGTGGGTACATCCTGACGTGCTGGTGTTTCCAGTGGGATGGCTGGACTGCTGGTCAAGGTGTTTACACTGTTTTGGAAATTCAGAGTAGGCAATTCAGAGCCGTGTGGATTCTGAATAACATAGGGACCAGGTGCAGACTCGTTCATCTGACTGTTTTCTCGAGTATTTTCATAGGAAGAATGTCGGTAGCTCTTGTAAGGAGCCCTCTTGCATTTCATGGGCAGGAGCCTATAAAGCTTATACGGATAGACACTAGGCTTCAAGCCCCCGTTTGCTGTGTTTTTACTGATGGAAAGTCTATGATCGATGGCATGGAAAGACTTCTGGTGGTTTTTGAGTATATAGTAGGTCATGAACGTTTCCAGGCAGAAAATGCACTGATACCGCCTTTCTCCTGTGTGCCAAATCTCATGTCTTGTCCTATACTCAGCCAATGCAAATACTTTGTTGCAGTAATGGCAAGGATACGTTCTTCTCCACGAGTGAACATTGGCATGTCTTCGGAGGCTGGATAAAGTCACATAACTACGTTTGCATACTACGCAGCTGTAGAGCATTTGCCCGTTAACAAATTTAACCATGTGTTCTGTTTCTGGCAAGGTACTTCCGGGACTGGAAAATTCACCAATCCTATTCTCAGATAATAAAGGTTCTGGACCTGTGAACGCACCTCCATTCTGCCCAATGGTGGGATAGTTTTCTAAGAAGCGCTGATTCCCTCCAGGAACGGGCATGTGGCTTGACCTCATGCAGATCTGCTCGTGCCGATCCAGTCTGTTGAGGGTGCTGAACTGTTTGTTGCAATGCTTGCACACCAAGGGCTCCTGGGTTGGCTTGTGAAGCTGCATGTGGGCGCTGAGCAAAGTGCTGCTGTCGAAGGATTTGGAACAACAGCTACAATTGTAAATGAGAGGCGGCACCTCTGTGGCTGGCAGTGTGGGGGCATCGGAGGATTTATTTTCATCTGCCCTGGGAAAATGGACCTCTCCTTCGTTGTTGTTGGGAGATTTTGAAAGGGAAAGAACTGCAGCTGGCTGTGGACTTCCTTCTTGATTCATTTCCAAGTTGGTTGCTGGAGGGGCGGGTATATTTTCTGGAGGTGAATCCGAATCCTGGGGTGCGGAGATTGTCTTTGGCTTTCGGCATGTTTTCGGTTTTGCTGCAACCGCTTCGCAGTTTTCTTTACCTGTTTTCCCAGGTGAACTGCTGTCCCGTTCCCGTACAGGCAGACTTCTGTAAGCCTCAGTCACGGAAGACACGGCGTAGGAGTGCTCGGCGAGGGTGTGCACGGGCTCCACCTCGTGGCAGACGTCAGTCCTCTCCAGGCAAAGGCTGGTGGTTCTCATGGAGTCGGAGACCTTTTTGAAACTTGCCCTCAAGTCCAGTGGAGAAAACATGTTATTACTATTTTCCGTTTCGATGATGGAAAATGCATTTGTGATCCTTGGCCCATTAGTGATGGCTGGTTCTTCATGCCTTTTTTCATTTTTTTCTTCTTTAACCACTCCCTTTTCGGTAATGCAGAATACATAAGGACCTGGGGAATTTGAAAAGTTGCGATCGGTAAGATCTTCCAAGAAGGATATTCCCAGCTTTTTTCCTGCAGCTGCAAGATCAGTGACTGTTTCTTGTCTCTTGACGACGACTGTGGAGCTGTAGATATAATTAAGGATTTCTGTAAACACTTCGGCTTTGAGATCATCCAGCTCCAGGACGTGGCTGGAAATACAGATGGTGTGACTCCAAAAGATATTTTTGAAATAAAGGCTTGAAGCAGCCAGGACATTGCTGTGGGCTTTAAATTTGGTGTCTTCCACAATGATAGTGACATCACATAAAATGCCCCGAATGCGCTGCTCATTCAAGATTGAGAGCACTGTGTCGCTGTGAAAGTCGTCCTTGAGGTCCCTGGAAAGGGACATGACTGTCATCTGAAACAAGAGGAGAGAAATGGTCAGAGACCCTGCCACAAGGAGCTCCTTTATTTGTAGGCTGTTTTCAATTTCTTTGAAAAACGTTTTTTGTATGAAAATAATTGTTTTTTTTAAAAAATCTCATTCTGTTGCTGCTCCCAAGACTTGGAGTCAACCTTAGAAGTTTAATCTTTATCTTGCCCCAGCCTGTTCCTCATACCACTGCTAATAGTTGTTATAGTTGGAAATCCTCCCAGAACTTTTTCTCCTTCTTTCTCCAAAGTTGTAGCTTGGAGAAAGGTTCCCCGGCCAAATGTTAAAGGTCTCATCATCACGCAGGGCTGCTGCACTGAACTCTTAGAGTCGGGCAATGCCATGGTCCTACCACAAGCCTCCTTATCTATTTCAGAAGATCGCCCTGATGATCTGATCCAAACGTAATTCATGAAGCAGGAAAATGATTTTTTAAAAGTTTTCCCTAAGTAAGCAGTGCCTGTGAGTAAAGGCATTGGCTGCTCGGGAAAGAAGCAAGAACTGGAGGAGCCATTCCTGATTTGTGGCTCCGAAGGGTTTCTCAGTGTAGTCTCAGTCTGCATGACCAAGTCTGACCACTAGGGGCACTCTGCCCTCTGGCCCTTCCTTGTGGGGACCCATCCCGTTCCTTCTGATTTCGCTTTTATCACAGCCAAAGTAGACTGGGGTGTTCAATCAAAAAGGAAACAAAACAAAACAAGTAAAGTATATTTCTGAGTTTACAATACCGTGTCTAGTCACAGGTTCCTAAATTAGCACAATTTAAAGGCACTATGGCTCTTGTTCTGGTCTGAGGATGCTACCTCCATTGTTCCCAGAGCTCAGGTCTTGTTATCCTCTATGTTCTATAATGAGCCTAGAATGGCCAGAGCCAACCCACTAATATTCTAGTGAAGGACAATCCAAAGCAGTGGCTTTCATAGTTACCCACAGTAAAAAATACATGGTACACAGTGACTTAAGACAGAAATGAAACTAAAACTTACCCTTACTATGTGTGATGCAGTCTGTTCTGTCCTATTCTCTTTCACTTAAAAAATGCTAACAGCAACTCACCAAACTAATTCCACTACACACTAATGGATCACTCCTGCACTTAATCTGTACCCCCCCCCCAAATACCCGCTTTGGTCTAAAGGATATACTACCTAGCTATTCATCAAGTCCACCTCTAATCACATGATGTCCAGAAAGCCATGTACCTTGCTGCTATTTCTTTAACTCCCAGTGGCAATGTATTCCTAGCACTGGAGTATAATGTTTAGCCCACGGCATTTATTCAATTGGAAAAGACCAGATGGCCACATAAAGGATCTCTTTTCACCTTTTTGTAAGGATTATAAGCTCTGCCCATTATGTTATTTAGACAGTCCTTTATACAAGAATCCATTCGATAACTTCTTTTTATCTCATTCAGCCATTGGAAAAAGAGCATTTCTACTAACAAATTCTTCATTATTCAGATAATGAGAACAATGTACTCACCACGTTTATTCTCTCTTAATTCTCGAGACGAGGATGCTTAGAACTAACGTTTACCATTGACTGTTGCAGCCACGGTGAGCCTAGGTTTCTGATGTGGCTACTGTCTCACTTCCTTGACTTAGTGAGAGCTCTTTTACTCTTGTTTTCCCTGCCTTTAAGTGGAACCTTCCATGAATCTTTTCTAGGGATGTGGGGGATTAAATCTTTAAATAAAATTAAATGAAAAGGGATCTCTGGGACTTCCCCGGTGGTCCAGGGGCAAAGAATCCAACTTCCAATGTAGGGGACTCGGGTTCGATCCCTGGTCGGGGAACTAAGATTCCACATGCCACGGGGCAACTAAGCCCGAGCGCCACAAATACTGAGCTCACGCGTCTCAATTAGAGTACAGAGCCCCCGTGCTCTGGAGTCCACGTGCCACAACTACAGAGCCCACCCACCCTGGAGCCTGCATGCCATAACTAGAGAAGAGAAAACCCGCATGCCACAACTTGAGAGAAGCCTGCATGCCACAACTAGAGAGAAGCCCGAGTGCCGCAATGAAGATGTCGCATACCACAACTAAGACCCAATGCAGCCAAAAAAATAAAGAATATAAACTTAAAAAAAAGGGGATCTTTATGGCTTCCTCTGTGCCCTGAAGGGAGAAAGGTTCACCCTGAATGGATAGCAGCAGTCTACCCTTCACTGGCTTACAGATCAATAACATACTTGGCTGGTGCTTGTTTGGCCTTCCTTGAGGTCTCTCTGTTCCGGGCCCCTGTAGGATCTACTTTCTCTCCTGACTCGTACCTTCTCCTGTTTGGAAGGGTCAGACCAGACCATAATGGGCTCTAGAGGACTCCCCACAGCAAGTTTTGTATTGCCAGTACTAGTTATCATTAAAAGTTATCATCAGATTTGAGTTAAAAAAAAAAATCACTCAGGACCACTTAGGCTGCAGTGTGTGGAAAGGATCCGAGGGAGGCCAGCTGGTTGCAAACCAGCTAGCGAGGCCGTCCTAGTGGTCCAGGTAAGAATTAATCCATCCACCCCAGACAGAGCGGGAACCTGGGAAGGAGTGATGGCTCCACCCACACCTAAGAAAGTGAGGCCGGGGGAGTTAGTATCTGAACTCAAAATTTACTTTTAATTCCCTCGACCAATATTTATTGAGCAACTGCTAAGTACAAAGCATCAGGCTAAGTGCTACAGGAAGATAAGAGTTCATCTCTCCGTTGAACAGATGTTTACTGAATACCTACTTCACGCTTTGGGACAGTAGTTCCCAAACCTGGCTAGGCATCAAAATCAGCTGGGAAGCTTTAAAACAGTACAGGTTTACAGATAGACCCTACTCCGCCCCTGCAGAGATTCTGGTTTGGAACAGCTGGGGTGAGACCCCGGAATCCGTATGTACTTTTGTACCTTATTTCGTGAATAAGTAATACATTCATATGATAACAAGTTGGAAAGGCACACCGAGTAAACACTGACAAGCCTCCTTCCCACATTGTCTCAGAGGCTCTTCAGGTGGTTTTATATCAACCAGGCAGAAGCAGGCCTGGGGGCTGACACTAAAAGCCAGGGCCGCTAGAGGAACAAAAATACTGCCCCCAAAGGTCTGTGGTACAGCAGGGAAAATAAGATGTGCTCATGAAAAGCCGTAAAACACAGATTCCCAGGGAAGGTGAAGGATCAAGAGCGCTGGGAGAAGGTTTCAGGGGTCGGGGGGAGAGGGGCTTGGGAACGGGTGTGAGCCCAGCAAAACCTTGCAGATATGGACAAAGCTGAGGAAAAGGAATTTCAGTCAGAAAAAGGCACAGTCGAGAGTTTTACGCCCTCAAGAAGCTTGTAATCTAGGAGTCGGTGTAACACTTTATTTTTATTTTGTCGTTGCTGTTGTTTGCCACACCATGCGGCTTGCGGGATCTTAGCTCCCCGACCAGGTATTGAACCTGGGCCCTCAGCAGTGACAGCGTGGAGTCCTAACCACTGGACCACCAGGGAATTCCCAGTGTAACAGTTTAGGACAAAGAATCCAAATCCGCAAATGCGAAGTGAAAAAGCGGTGAAAGTTGTTGAAGATGCAATTCCAAGCCATATTCTGCCTGTCCAACATGCAACAAAGAAATAAGTTAGAAGTCTGTAGGCCAGAGGGGACCCATCGTAGGCCACAAGCACACCTGGTCCCCACACGCTGTGTTTGACTCCCATGGTTTTTGGAACCATGGTTTTGAAAAACTGAGCTCACGTTGAAAACCAGTAAGATTTAACGTAAAAATCAACATATCTTTTCTTGAAAAACAGGAAGACTGGACAGCGAAGGGGGTGTTGGCTGCCTGGCAACCGCGTGGCTGTGTCCCTGTGTCACTGTCACCTGCACGCACGTGCTACCTGTCCAAGTACTTACCGCCAAGCGGCTTCTCTCAGTAAAAAGCCCAGCCTGGCCCCTTCAGGCAGTTTGGTTTGTGCAACTGATAAGAACATTAAGCAGAATCACTTTGCACCCACAGTTCTGAACAGACATACTTAACGATATCCCTAAAATTAGAATTAAGACATAAATGAGCTCATGGGGGGAGGCAGTCATTCTCACCAAAAATAGTATTCTTTGACTTAAGAAAAATTAAAGTGATCTTCTCTGTTATATTTCTTCATTGAGAGTAAATGAAAACAGAAGTCTCAGGAGTTCCTGCCAATGGAAAGCCCACAACAGACTTCAGAAAAAGAAACAGAAGTTGGAAAGCAGATGAAATTCAATTTACACGTAATTTTCTAAAACGTGTTCAAAAAAGCAAGTTTCGTGCAGTATATTTATTATTTTCAGTAGTACTGCTGAGATGGAATAAATAAGCATGAAAAAGGCTAACAAAAATGATGTAGAGGCAAACATTTTGGTAAGCCAATATTTTAAAAAAAAACTAATTTGTAATTAGGTAACTGTGGTCATCTGACTTATGTTACTATTTCCCTGAGTTGGTATTTTAGCTGTAATAGCTTTTAACATACACCTTCTAAATACATAAATACACACACATATATATCCATGTGCACATACCAATAAATCTATGACTATATAACTATATGACCATATGCTGTATGTAAATATATTTTATAAGCACATCAAACAGGATGAACTTTTAATTCAGCATCTAAAAAACAGGATACTTGGACTTCCCTGGTGGCGCAGTGGTTAAGAATCCGCCTGCCAACGCAGGGGACACAGGTTCGAGCCCTGGCCCGGGAAGATCCCACATGTTGAGGAGCAACTAAGCCTGTGCGCCACAACTACTGAGCCCGCGTGCCACAACTACTGAAGCCTGCGCGCCTAGAGTCCGTGCTCCACAACAAGAGAAGCCACCGCAATGAGAAGCCTGTGCACCGCAACGAAGAGTAGCCCCCGCTCGCCACAACTTGAGAAAGCCTGCGTGCATCAATGAAGACCCAATGCAGCCAAAAATAAAATAAATAAATTTAAAAAAAGAAAAAATAAAAAACAGGATACTTGCGAGAGAAAGGGGGTGCAACTAATAACCATGCCAGGGCAACAGGTATACATTGGGACTGTACCCTGGGAAATGAGGATGAATGATCATCCTGTTTTCATATACATAAATATATAAACAAAATATATATCTCTATATAAATTAAATATAAAATTCTAAAGTTATAATTACATATATGTACATTTACATAAAGTATACTTTATAAATATGTAAATGCTTTTAAGAATTTTATAAATATATGATAAACATACTTTATAATTACACTTCATATAAATGCCACTGGGAAATTCTACTTGATTAGCATATTTAGAATCTGCTGCTGCTTTTGTCTCCTGCCATATTCCAGCCTTATACAATACACATTCATCTCATGCAAAGGTGGGCACTTAAATAAGATGCTTTTGATGAGTAAAATGACTGTTCTTCACTTACTTGTAGAATTAACGTTTTAGAAAAGTAAAATAAATCTATGCTGATGGTAAAATATGCAAACAGTAGAGAGGTGGATTAAGGTACAAGGCAGAAGGCCCCCTCCCCACACCAGCCTCCTCAGTACATCCACAGCACAGGCAGCACAGGGACTCCCTATATGGGTCCTTTCCTCATCACTCGGGAGGATTTCTACGCTCTGTATGAAGCTTTAGAAGAAAAACTGTATTTCCTCTTGAGGTGGTTCTTCTATCCTCGCCCCTAGCTCCGCTGCCGGGCAATTCCTATCATTCACTCATCTCAGATGACACCTCCTCTGGTCAGCCTCCTTCCTCACGGATTTCTAATTTGGGGTTCCTACCTTCATAGTCGCATGTAATGCTGTGCGTCTGTCCACATCTCTATCTTTCCCTGTTTGCTCCTTGAGCGCAGGGACAACCGAGCTCATCTTGGTACCCTCTGCGCCCGCAGGGCGGGTACAACACACTGTTGATGTCGACAGTGAGCAGAAACGCACTGGCTCCTCAGACCCCGGGCAGCAAATGCCTTAAATAACATACTGTGCTTAGAAAGCTTTCTGGTTTAAAGCTTTAAAAATTAGACCTAGGTGAACCCAAATGCTACTCTAGAGAAAGCAAAATTACCAGGAAAATAAAAATAAATTCCTGTTCTTCCCCACACCCCCCCAGCTTCCTTCTAACCTGGCGGTTCTCAAAGTATGTTTCATGGACCTCTGGGTCTCCCAAGACCCTATCGGCAAGCTCTTGAGGTCAAAACTGTTTTCATAGGGGCAGGACAGGAATAAAGACGCAGATGTACAGAATGGACTTGTGGACACGGGGAGGGGGAAGGGTAAGCTGGGACCAAGTGAGAGAGTGGCATGGACATATATACACTACCAAACGTAAAATCGATAGCTAGTGGGAAGCAGCCGCATAGCACAGGGAGATCAGCTCGGTGCTTTGTGACCACCTAGAGGGGTGGAATAGGGAGAGTGGGAGGGAGGGAGATGCAAGAGGGAGGAGATATGGGGATATGTGTATATGTATAGCTGATTCGCTCTGTTATAAAGCAGAAACTAACACACCACTGTAGAGCAATTATACTCCAATAAAGACATTAAAAAAAAAACTATTTTCATGACAACACTAAGATGTCATTCATCTTTTTTATCATGCTGACATGTGCATTAATGGTGCAAAAGCAAAGATGGGGAAAACTTCTGGCAACTTAACAAACATCAAGCCAGTAACACTTGGATTAAGGAGTAAAAATTGTTCATTTTATTAAATCTTGACCCTTGACTGTACGTCTTCTTACTGTTGTGTGATAAAATGGGAGGTACACACTGCCTTGAGAAAAAGCACTTGGGTGTTTCTTTGAGTTCTGAGTTGAACTAGCCAATTTTTTTTTTTCATGGAACACCATTTTTACTTGAAAAAAATGGTAAGACAAACCATGGCTATTCAAATACGGGTATTTGGGCAAACACTTCCCTGAAAATGAACTAAGTGAGTCTGTCATTTCAAGGAAGTAGCCATTTTGTTGCCAGTAACAAAAGACTTTGAAGCAGAAACAGAATTTTGGAAAACATGCATCTACCACAATGAGCTCAACACTCCTCAGTACATAATGATTTTTCTGATGATGTTGGTGGTGATGTAATGAAAGTGGTTTCTGGATACTATGCATGGCTCAGTGAACCGACATTTTCCAAATGACCAATGCATATTACCAAAAAAATCATGCAGGGGCTAAAAAGTGTGAGAGAGAGCAGTGGATTTAAATGTAACAAAGTACAGAAAGTTCATTGATATGGATTCCATGTTGCAATTAACCTTTAAGAAATTCCCACTGGTAAGTTCTGGTATAGTATCAAAGAATATCCGCCATTAACTGAAAAGATTATTAAAAAACAACTCCCTTTTCCAATTACCTAGTTGGGTGAGGCTGGATTTTCTTCGTATAACTCAACTAAAACAACACGTTGCAGCTGAATCCAGAAGCAGATGTGAAAATCCAACCATCTTTCTCTGAAGTCAGATATTAAAGATACAGCGTACCCTTGAACAATACAGGTTTGAACCACTCAGATCCACTTATATGCTAATGGTTTTCACTAAGTACGTACTATAGTATTACACGATCCGCGATTGGCTGAATCCACAGATGCAAAACTGTGGATATGAAGGGAGACTGTGCGAATTTTCGACCACATGGAAGGTCTGCGCCCCTAACCCCTGTGCTGTTCAAGGGTCAACTGTATTTGCAAAAACATAAAACAATACCATTCTTCTCACTATATACAGATATACATATATAAGATATTTTTCATGTGGACCATTTTTGAAGTCTTTATTAAATTTGTTACAATATCGCTTCTGTTTTTTATGTTTTGGTTTTTTGGCCAAGAGGCATGTGGGATCTTAGTTCCCTGACCAGGGATCAAACCCACACTCCCTGCACTGGAAGGTGAAGTCTTAACCACTGGACCGCCAGGGAAGTCTCTCACTATATTTTCTGCTTTAGAAAATAGTTATTTTTAAAATACATTTTAAAATACATGTTTTAAAATACATCATTTTATCATGTAACTGGGTTTATCACAATTAATTTTCGTAAGTTAATAGTTTTAAAATTCTCATTTAAATTTTTGAATATGATAAATATTGATAGATATAATTCAGATAAACAAAAGCTCTTTGGGTCCTTAAAGATTTATAAGAGTGTAAGGGGGTCCTGGGAATAAAAAGTTTGAGAACCACTTCTCTAACCTATAAGACAATGCTCAAAATCATTTTTAAAGAAACTATTTAGAAATTATTTTACTCAATAAAATGAATCATCTATAAGCCTAAAGGAACTAAAGACAAAATAAATGAAAGTGTGTTGAAATACAGAGCAGGAACGCCCAGGAGACAGAAGGAAAATCCAAGGGATAGAGAAACAGACACACCTACAGTCACACAGATACACACCCTCTACAGCTGTCTTTAATTTTCCAAGCGTGAAGCGATTGCTATCTATCACTTGAGTTTGAACAGGGCTGAAAAACAGGTGGACCAATTTGCCTAGTGTGGGCCTTCCCCACTACACACTCAGGTGAAAATTGTTCCTTGGTATGCAGGGCTGCTGCCCAGATTCTGTTTGCACAATCTATCATTGCTTGAATCCTTGCCTTCCAAATCTCAAAGGTTAGCTTGGTCACAGCATTCCGTTTGCCCTTACAATTCTATCCATTCATCTACTAAATGAGCCCCTCCCCATTATATCCTGGATACTCTTCCTGGTTTTGAACTTGAAATCAAAGGAAACAATTCCTGACAATGATCCAACCAACAAATTCCAGTATTTCCACCTTAATTAAATCTTCTCTCCCCAAATTTGACAAGGCAATTTTACTGAAATACAGAGAAGTCAAAAAACTTAAAAATGATAGTTTCCATAAAAATTTTAACTCTCACAATGTCAACCAAAAAAAAAAAAATTGATGAACCTCAAGTTGTTTAACCAGTGTAACTATTATATAGAACTTTATAGACCTTGTTAATGAAATCTGGTGTACTTTTATTAGCAAATCTTTAAGACATGACAGATGGAAAGTGAAGTAACCCTGTCCAGTCTGCATTCCTAGTGAGAATTCGAAGTCACTTATTCAAGGCCACTCTCCAGGGCCAGACTGATTCCCACTTTTCTGTATCTTCTGATCAGAGAAAAAGCCAAGAGCCCTCTTGCAGCACCTTGGCCGCTCAATTCCTAACGTACATAATAACGAAACTAAATCAACAGAGCAACTTTCTCCTCTTTCTACTACAAGTCTTCTATAAAAAGACACTTAGAAATAAAACCCAACTAAAAAAGAACACGCTATATTAGGATACTGACCTGGAATCCTGCAAAAGTCAAACTCACAGTCCATTTTGGGCCAGCGCAGGCCCCATACTGAAGTGGAATCTACTGCATGGATCTGCTATTCTCTGCAGAAAGTGTTCTGACAAAGGACACTGCTTCAGTGATCTGGCTCCACCATCCCACACACATCTTTGCAGTGCATTTTCTCATAGTCATGTTGGGTGGCTACGTCAGACCTCCTCACGTGATGGGGTGTTAGAAACACACGCATCAGATCTCGAAAACAGATTACAAAACAGAAGCCCTTTATAGAGTTCAGCTACGTCTAAGAAAAGGAAAATCCTCTTGATTTGCCTTCTAAATGCAGCCCAAAAGGAGAAGAGAAGAGCTGCATTTATCAGACTTTCATGCATTTAAGCTATCAGATTCAAGAAGGTGTAGTATAACAAAGGAGGTTTGTTTTTCATCTGAAATTCAGGTGGTTGGAAAGACTAACTTCAGGAAGCTACTAGAGTCCATCCAACAGAGAGGGGGATTGACTTGAAACACCTTTACTGAATACCTTATTTTGAATAGGTAAATGTTTGGTCTCCAGACTTGCCGTTGCGTGCACACAGACTGTGAGAACGAGTATTATCAGATTCGCAGGTGATGCAATGTGCCCAGTTAAATATTTCCAGTTGCTAGTTTGGAAAGGTGAAAGGGGGAGAAGGTGCTTTCTTTTTTTCTTTTTGAAACACAGCAATGTTTAGGGTAGCCCTTGGGGTCATCTCACCATCAAGCTTGCCTGGACACCTGCTTGCTTAAGGAAGCTGGCAAACGGGCTTAGAGAGTCTATCTCTGAGGCCCTGAAGTGCTGCGTCCATTTCTTGTCTCCACCAAATTCCACTGACATTTAGAGATGCTAATGTGAAAAGGCATTTTAAATCGGAATGCTGTGCGAACTGAGTTACCAGAACGACCGGGACAGGGGTCTTATCCCCTGGAACTTCTCATTTTAGGGGTGAGCTTATCATCTAGAGTTGGTTTCAAAAGCCAAATACCATTTTCTTAAAGGGCCAGCTGACTGAATGGGCCTGTTCCTCTCAGTTGACCTCTACCTGTCAGGGAGGGTGGAGGGAAGAACTGTTGTACATTCTGGCTTCTGAACAACAATGAACCTCCTGCGGGTCACAGGATGGGTTATCCTAAAAAAGGACAGAGACCAACTGCTGCTTTGGTGTTAAACCACCTAAATCCACCTGCCATTGCACCCTTGTTCTCCACCCCAGGGTCCCCCTGCACCCCAGCTTTTGGGGGACTCCTGCAAGACAATGAATCACAGTTTGCATGGACTCTTTCTGGACAAATCAGAAATTGGGCAGAGAGGAGTGAACCAAGAAATGCCCATGAAAAGCACCACACACAATGCTTGGCACACAGCAGGGGTTTGATGAATGTGGGCGGGAATCAGCGTGAGAACTGACTGTGTCCTCCTCACGTGTGACTACGGGGAGGACTGCTTAGGCACACAGTGCGCAGGGCGGCCTTTTAACAGCACAAAGGAGATCCAAGTCAGGCCCTACTTAGAGCCCTTCAGTGGCCATCCCCAGATGTTAGGGTAGAATCCAGACCCTTCGCTGTGGCCTGCGAGGCCCTGCACTGCCCACGGGTCCCAGCCACTCTCCCCAGACTCACCGGTCCTTCTGCCCCGCTCTCTGTGCTCACACTCAGGCCTCCCTGGGCTGACTCCACCTTCCGCGTCTCTCCTGGCCCTGGTTCCGGGCCCGCCCCGGGGCTGGCTCCCTCATACCTCAGGCCCAGCTCAAATGTCAGCTCGGAGGCCCACCCCATCTCTCTATTTGCTCCCGGCTTTACTTGCTCTCGCATCACCTGGTTTATTTCCTTCATGTCACACACCTCAACCTGCAATTATCACATGTACTTGTCTGCTTGTTAACTGTCCACTGTACCTGCCAGAAAGTAAACTCCAGGACGGAAAGGACCTTATTCGTCCCATTCACTGCTGTGTCTCCAGGCCACAGGGCACGGCAGGCACTCGGGAAATATTTGAAAGCAGAGAGACTCACCCTGATGAGAAAAGCGACCTGCACTCCTGGCCCCCCTTATCTGTTCTGCCTGTTTCTCATGCACAGCACTCATAACATCCCCATACACTACACAATGTGCTCATTATTCATTATCCATCTGCCTGCTAGAACTTAAGCATCACGAGGGCAGCAATCTTTGATTTTCTGTACTGACGTATATTAAGCACCTAGAACAGTGCCTGATACATCGCAGGCCCTCAGTACATATTCATGTACTAAATGAACGACCTGTACTAGAAACAGATACACGTTTGTGAATCAGCACTATAGACGGACAGGCACTGTGAGTACTGCGAATTACAATTTTCATCTGTGTGAACTGCCCCAATCCATTTTGAATAAAATTACTTTCATCTGATACATTTCAGGTTGCACAGCACTTCACGTTAACTTAATCCCCTCCATAATCCTGCGAGGAAGGCGCAGAAAATGGAGACACTACGACGAACTCACAGGGTTAAATGAATTAACAGAGTCAGGGCTCACCATATGGAAGCTGTTACTCTCATGCCCACGGTATAGATGTGGAAACTGAACCCGGAGGAGTGCCTCGCTTACAGCAGAGTTGTAATTTCTGAGGGCGGCACCGTGCCCGGCCTCCTGCACTCTGCTGCGTCAGGAGCGTGCGCACACACATAGCAGGAGGGAAGTCAGAACAGCTGACTCGCTGTCTCCAGCACACAATGGCTCTGCCCCAAGTTCAGGCTGCAGGCCGGTGGTACAGGATCACCACTGCAGAAGCCCGCGGCCGGGAACAGGCCCAGGTGAGATTTAAGAGCTAAGGCCATCGGGGGCAGCCTGCCTGGGTCCCGTGCCGAGAAGTCACTGGGAAATGTTGCCTGACATGAAGCAGAATCTGCCAGAGGGGTCCCCAAAAAGGGCAGCTGAGGATCAGAGTTCAGGCAATCAGACTCCTGGCCACGGGCGGCAGGTTCCCGGGGCAACCTGAGCATAGGCAGATGACGCGCCAGGGGCTTGGGGCCCATCACGGCCGGCCGGGTGTACAGTGACGGGGAAAAAGGCGTTTTCAAGGTGCCAGACGAACACGGAGTCAGCCATGGTGTTTGCCCCACAGCCCAGAATTGGCTAAACACCCAACGCCAAGGCCTTTACGCTATACTCACACGTTGCCAACTTAAAATCTGTAGTATTAAAAAAAATTTGATTTTTAAAAGTTTGTTGCCAATTCAGTCCAAGCACTCGAGAGACAAAAGCCAAGGATGTGTGCACTGCCAGGATTTACTAATCTGAAGCGAATGCATCAGGAAGATGAGCTTTCACTTTCATTTCATTTGGGTACTCACCCACCACGAGTACTTAGATTTAATCCTTTCATTATGGGCCTGGGGATGATACGGTCTCAGGGATCATAAGGCTCATGCTGGGGACTTGTCAGGCAGGATAAAGCATGAGACCAGTGGGTATGAAGCATCAGGGCAGCTCTAGAGGAAGAAAATCTCCAGGGTGGGGCCCGCTTTGGGAGCGAGCCTTCTCCATGACAGAGAAAAGAGTCTCCCGGCCGACACGGAGCTGAGACATGGCCAGTGAGGCCCATTAAAACCCTAAGCCCAAATTCCAGTATCTTTACTGAGGCATAGAAGGTCCTCTGTGATTTGACCTCACTTCCTGCCACTCCAACCCACACCGGCCTCCCTTCTGTTCCTTAAATGTGTGAGGATCTTCCCACCTCAGGGCGTTTGCACATGCTGCTTCTGAAGCCTAGAATGCCTCTGCAGCCTAGGCAGCAGCCTATCCTGATCTCTATCCAACAATCCCTTCCCCCTCAATCAGGTTCATCTGTCCTAGACTCTCAGCATACTCTTCTTTCACAGTACTTACTACTATTGTAATTAAGTATTATTTGACAAATGTGTGCTTTACCTCAAGAGTATAAATTCTGTGAGGGCTGTGAGGCTGTTTACCACAGTCTCCCCTAGCTCCTAGCACCACACTTGGCACATAACAGTGCTGATAAACCTTTATGAAATAAATGCAAAAACAAAAACCACCCAAACAGTAAGCTCTCTAGAGCCCACCACACCTGGCACTATTACCAAGCTTTCTGGATCCAGCATTAGGTCAACGCGAACTTCCCTACTACTTGTCACCTATGCTAAAAGGGAGAAACAGCTTTGTTGAACATTAAAAAAATCGAAAAGTCTGTTCTGACACTGTAAAAGGAAAAAAGAAAAAAAACCACACACACACACACATATCAACTCTGCTGGCCTAAAGCTGAGCTGGATAAGACAAGCCAGGGCCATCCACTGCTACAAAGTATTTACTGCTCACACAAGTTAAAACAATGAAACATAGCTTTGAAACACTGAAATTGCTTACTATTATTACTTTGGCTCAAAGACAGGAAAAGAACACTCCTTTAAGCTCTAATGATATGCTTTGTTCTGTTAAAGACAAAACAACAGGCCCAAAATGGAGTTGCTTATGCTAAGCCCCATGTCACCAAACGGAAACTTAAAGTTTTGGCTCTTCCGGCAAAACAACCCTAAACTAGGTATCAGCTTAAATCAGGAATAGACTGATCAGTACTAGTTAGGTAATCTGCCTGACAACCCCCGTCATCCCCTACAAGGAAAGGAACCTTGCAATAACCAACCCACCTTTTTGCCTAGTATAATTTCCTTGTTCTGTTCCCTTCCTCCAGTAAAATCTCTCACCTTGTACAGCTCTTTGGAGCTCCTTTCTATCTGCTAGACTGCATGCTGCCTGACTCATGAATCACTAAATATAAAGCCAGTAAGATCTTTAAAATGTACTCAGTTGAATTTTGTTCTTTTGCCTTTAAGCTCCAGGGATTTGGCCTTTTGTCTACTGAGTGCTTGGACGGAATTAGCAACAAACCTTTAAAAAGTTAACTGTTTTTTTAAATACTAAAAATTTAAAGTCGTCAATATGTGGGTATAGCGTAAGGCCCTGGTGCTGGGTGTCTGTAAGGACCCTGTTTCTGTATCTGTCCTCCCTTCAAGCACTCCCAGAGGTGTCCACTCTCTGTAACCACTTTTCAGTTCCTTCCGATGTTTCCCTCACTCAGCTTCCTCTCATGAGAAGCTGATCTGGAGAAGGTTCTGGGCTAAGGGAAGCACAGCTGGGCTTGTGGCCTGCTTCTGGGTCCCCAAACTGTGGATGCTTGTGCTTCCTGGTACACCAGTCTGTGACCCACTCCAAAGGCATACACAAGCCCTCTTCCCCCATCAGGCAACCAACAGTAAGATGGAAAAGGCATTGTAATGTGAGCTTATAATGGTGGGTCTCAGTGGAGCCGCACCTCAGGCTCACCTGTGGAACCTCAAGAAGAATATGTGCCAGGTGACACTGTTGACACTGAATCAGTTTCGGGAACAGGGTCTGGGCAGCCAGGCTTGTTGCATCCTGCTGAAAATTACCCAGGTATGTTATGCACACGAGCTGGTCCACGACTTCTAATTACATTTTGAAGAATCAGGTCACTGTGTCCCCTGCTTGTGTTGGAGCCCCTCTGGGCAGCCTTCCTGAGGGCTGCTTTAAAGTGACATCGACATCCCGCCACAAATGCGCCAACATCCCCAACTCGACTCATTCTGTGAAGGAGGAAGTTCACCTAAATACGCCAGCAACGTGCCATGCCCCCAACACCAGACGAGCGCATCCCTGTGCCCGGCACTGCTCTACACACTCCGTATACACCATCCCGATGAAACCTCACAGCAACCTTATTCTGCAGATGAGAAAACGGAGACTCAGAGAGACCTTGTAACTCGACCAAGGTTATTTAGCCAGTGAGTGGTAGAGCTGGGATTAAAATCCGGGCAGGATGCCCCCCCAAACCACACTCTTCACTGCAGATTCAGGAGCACCAAGAAAGAAAACACTTAGCTTTTCCAGCTCTTTCTCGGCATCAAAGGCTCCTATGCTCACGACCCCAGCCTACCTACCAGTGTGTGAGTGCTTTGGCAATCGGTAGCCTGGACTTGAGCAGGGCTGCCATGTGCAGGGGGACAGGTCATGTCCTGTGGTACATTGTGAGGGTAAAGGGCGGGGCTGAGAGCCAGTCCGCGCTCTGCTTGGCCAGGCATGTAACCTGGGTGAGGGCTGCATCCCCCTGCCAGGAGAAGCCATTTCCCCGATATGCACAAAGACTCCATATGGACCACCAGATGGCCCTGGGGTGAACACTTGAGGGAAATTCAGAATTTTCCATAAATTTCTACTTTTATTTTCTCAAGAAAAGTAAACTTCAAAGTAATAGCTGGCACTCATAAATATTATCATTTTGATCCACTTCCATTTGAAGGTAATATTTATCGAATGCCTTACCACCCACCAGTTATTGAGTGTAACACAGGGGCTACCACGAGAAGTGGGCACAGAAGGGGCAGAGGGGGGAGATTAAAGCTACTGAACTATGAGAGCTGAGGGACCCCAGAGCACTGTATTAGTCCACTCCTGAAACAGGGCTCTCCCGAAGGATAATCTGGGACAAGGCAGCCCATGTCCAGTCTGGCACCATGGCTAAGAGCCTGAACTCTGGTGTCAAGTGGCTCTCGTCACATTCTGGCTGTGACCTTGGGCAAGTTTCTTAAACTCTGCACCTCAGCTTCTTCATCTGCAAAATGGAGCTAAAAATAGAATCTACCAGGTTAACGTGGGGATTAAATGATAATACCTATAAAGTGCCTGGCTTAATGTCTGACACGAAATCAAGCTTAAAAAACATTAGCTATTATTAGTATTACCATTACCAATTAATTATTATTAGTGGTAAATGTCAGCCGGAGCAAATACTACCAAGTCTTGGCCCCCAGGCCCCAAATCTAGGGCACATGAAATTCCTCAATGGCAGGGACAAGTATTCTATTTCACTGTGCACCCAGGGTTCCCCAGTCCCCACCCTAATGTTTAATACCCCAGAGGGGCTCATTAACTTATCATTCTTCTTTAATGCAAAGAGCAGTTATTACATCTGAGCCTTAGCTCATATGTGGGCATTTAGTTACAAGTATCATTGAAATGATTTGCTTTTTTCAGTTGCATCATCTGTTAGCACTTCTTCTAAGCCTATGGAAGAAGGCATTAAAATTTTAAATAGAAATGATTCATGTTGGCTATTGGCAACTTATTAGCAATTCCAGTAAAAAGCTTGATAGAAAGGAAACTAAAATAATATTTAACACAAATACTTAAATCATCTATACATTTCCAGTCTGTGCACTTGTCCTTTCAGGTCAGAAGGTCACTCAAATCTGGCTATATAAACACGGCCAGGCGCTGGCTGCTTGTGGGGTCCCGTTCCTATTTTCGATGGCGATATTCTTTTATTTCACAAGAAAGCCTCCCCTGGGATCTGCTTCATCACCTCTCCTGTCTCTTTAGACTCCTGGCAGACCACATTTGCTCCTTTGCCCTCACACCAAGGTTTTGCGGGGATGAAGTCTTGAGACCTCCTCTCTCTTATTTTAAACTAGGAACCTAATGATAGGTCAGTTTGGTTATGATTTATTTTAGAGAACATCCTGATGTTTCAGTTTTTTGATTTAAAAGTCTTTTTAGTTTATGTCTCAGTTTAATGGATTCATTAGGTTGTGGCTGATTCAGTAAAAAAAAATGTTTTTAATTTGGGTTCAGTCTGGGGTTTTGCACATTTATGTGCTGATTTTGGATTCTGGTTCAAGCTTCCACTGAAGTCCCTGATGAAAATTTTTGACAACTGTCAGAGGTAGTCAATTGTTCCGAGCTTTCCCCTTCCTGTTCCCAGGGGCCATCCTTTCTGCCCCTAAAGATATAGAGACATCTTTATCCTCAGAGGGTAGAGCAGGGCCCCTGCTTACACACTCCTGGGTTCAAACTCCAGTTCTGCCACTTAGTAGCTGTATGAATTTTAACAAGTTAATTAGCATCTCAAGACTTGTTTTTTTTTAATCTATAAAATGGATATAATAGTGCAACTTAATTCTTAATAGGATTAGAAGAGACAGTCCAGATAAAATGTAGTATCTCATTCTATTGCTCTTTTTCGCCCTGATAATTTCCCATGAAAATTCCAGAAAACAAAACAATTCCTACAACCCTTTTCTCTGGCCCACCTCATTATGATAATAGCAACCAATTTAACGCTTGTTGGTTGAAAGGATGTTGGAAGCAGGGATCATTTTGTAAGTGGGGATTTCCCTGGGGCTGAAGTGGAGAGATGAGTGGCCTGGAGAGTCCCCGGCTTCCAGGGCTTCCAGGGAGCCCGGGCAACTTAGCTCTGGGCAGGCTGGACGGTTAGGAGCTATGGGGCTCAGGCCAGGCTGACCCCAAAAGGAGGGAAGTTAGAAGAACATAATCATGGAAGGTAAGTGCAAAAATAAATATTTAGCAAAATAAGGGACTGTGGGTAATTCATTAAGCATTCCTGTACTAAGGTCTTGGGAGAATATGTTAATATGGGTACAGAAATGTAATTGAAAGAACAAATACCTCACTTTTAAAGAACAGGTACATGCATCATGATGTAACAGAGTATCAACAGAGCCAAAAACTGTGCGTTAACAAATGCAAAATCGGTGACTCTTATTATTTGGGGGAGCCCTGCATGCCTTTACACATATTCCCCCAACCCCCTACCAACCCCACTGTGAAGGATAAGCAGAGAAGAGGCTAGGGTTCTGAACATCCAGAGAGAGCTTCTACCCTCGAGCGGCCTCTCTAGGGCCACAGGTTGCTCTTTCCAGTCTGGTAAAGGCACTGAGCAAGGCTGCCCTCGACCGTCATCTTAGCCCTGGATGAGATTATAACTCAGTTTCTTCCCACACAGAAATAGCAAGAACATGGATGTGGCTAGCCTCACCAGCATTAGGAGACAGGGTGGGGGAAGGCAAAGCATTTTTCAGCCCGAGTGCTCTGTTCCCTTCACACCTTCAATCTGTTCCATCCTCACCGCTTGGGGAAGGGGGCCTTTAAGCACCATAAGGTAAGTTATGCTCTGAGTGGCAATCAGTACCAGCAAGAAGGAGAGGGGGCAGGGCAGAGTCCTAGACCTGGAGACGTGAGGCCGGATGCAGGACACAGGGGGAAGGAGGCCAGAGGGGAAGCGGCTCGGGGCTCCCTCTTGAGGAGGCCTCTGTACTGATGCCCTATCCCCCGCCCCGCAAACAGGACCCTGGCTGTACTGTACCACAACTCTGGGAAGGTCTGGCTTACTGTGTCACTGAGCCTGTCCACTCTGCTCTCCCAGGTGTCATGGGCATAATAATAGGGTTAGAGTCATAAAAGTAAATTCCCCAAGGAAGATCCTACCTCTGAAAGCAGGCAGCCCCTCTTCAAAACATGATCCCTAGACAGAGCCTTTCCCAGGCAGCAACTCTTTCAGGACTGTGTCCTGAGGTTCCTTTACATTTGATGACCAGAGTCCATTCCCAGTTCACAGAACCATGTCCACAAGATGGTGCTGAGTCCACACAAAGAGATGCTCTTGGGTCTTGAGTAACTGGGAATCTAGTCCGCCAAACCTTTCTCAAAATGTCAGATGAGGGAGCCTCCCTTCAAAATAAACAGACCTTGGGTGTTCTGGATAACAAAAAGCAAAGGGAGCAAGCTTCTTAGTGGAGCGCGCCTTCTAACGCCTTCCTAATTTGCCACAGATGGACTCTAGAGATTCTGCAGACCAGGGGTAAGGACCACTCCACCCAGTGTGGGAATTTCCTCCTTAGGGGAGCAGTCCTCACGGGGAGCCCTCAGCTGTCAACTCTGCCACGCGACAGCCCTTGGAAGGTTTCCATGTCCCTTTCCTGGGCTAAGCATCTCCCATTCCTTCAACTATGCCCTAGCAAAGAGAATTTTATAAGACGAGGAACTTTAGATTGTTTAGTCCAACGCTCCTATTTTAGATATGAGAAAATGGAGGGACGGAGAAGTAGAATGACTTGCCTACGGTCTCATGGTGTGACCAAAACAGGTTTCTACACTTCTGGCTCCGCACGCCTTAAAATGCACCATACTCCTCAACTGGCAGCTGCTGGGACCCGCTCACTGACAGCAGGACTTTACAAAGTACCTGACCTCCCTAAGCCTCAGTCTCTTCACATATAAAATGGAGCAAATCATACACACCTCCTGGGGTGCTGGGGGGATTCAACGAGTATAGGAACACCCAGTCAGTGCAAGTGAACAGCAAATGGTACGTGCGCGATAACTGATTTTATTTATAATATACAGAATTTCTTTTTGGCATGGAGTTCTTCTTTCTGTCCTCGTGTTCTTCCTCTTTGGCTTGCCAACTTCCAGGACTGAATTTTTTTAACTGATACTCAAAAACTCACTTATTCGGGTCAAATTGAATGGTGTTCACTTGGTCCATTACCTCTAATCTGTTGGAATATTTTAGAACAGTTCCATCTTAAAATATACCTACTGATTCCTGAAAAATGATATGCTGACTCCTGCTCCAGGAACTTTCAGATAAGTTTAGGGTGGTGACATCTGTGACAAAAAAGCTGTTTGCTATGCTCTCCTCTGGAGAGTGGCAGAATGGGATTCAAGTTCAGAACTGTTTTACCGATGACGACTTAGAAAATATTCTTCAGTCTATTAGAATAAAAGAGATAAAGCCGCGGCTTCATCTTTAAAGAGGAAGGAGGTTGAAGCCACACAGTCACGAAGTCACCCTGACCCTGTGAAGAGAAACTCCGGTGTCTTAATACATTAATATGTTTGGAATGGAGATGCTAGGACCTCAGGGTAGGTGAGCTTTTGCTCTGAGACCCAGAAAGCCTCAGAGCTGCTGGGGGTGAAATTGCTGGGAATAACCTATGAGTAAAAGAACAAGACATCAAGCCCCTGGAGCTGATCTGTGGTCTCTGGGTTGGTCCTTGGTTACAGGTGACCCAACGCGAAACCCTGACCATTACATTCTCTCAGCTCCATTGTATCAATAAGCACAGCAAGACTCTAATTTCCAACCATCCTTCTCCTTCCACATTCTCCCTAACTAGCCTGGGCCACTTGTTTTTACCCATCCCAGCATCCTCAGACCCTGCCGCACCGGGGAATTCAGCCAGCCCACAGCTGTTCCAGTGCCCATATCCGCTCACCCAGAAAAACACCGCTTTCCCTGTCCTGACTGTTCCCAAACGCAGCACAGAGACAAGAACTCCTCCCCTTAGTCCTGTTTAGCCCTATATCATTTACAAATCACTTTCATACACACCATCTCCTCTCCTTTCTCATAACACCCCTGTGGGCTGTGAAATAATATTTCCATTTCAAAGATGAAGATGCTAAAGCTCAGAAGAATTAAGCCAAAATCCCAACACCACGTGGCTTGTAACTGGCAAGGCTGGGTTTTCAACCCTGATCTTGTGACTCTGGGTCACAACTTCCTTCCAGCACACTTAAAAGGAAGACTATATTTATGCGATTCCAAATGTTAGTAAACATAAACCACCATCTCATTTATGATTGATACGTTTAGTGGTTGTGTATTTTTTATGCCAAATTCAGCATCGAATGTGTACTTGCCACTCAAAAAACTACACATTAGCTATTTTTACCAATAAAACCAGTTTTTCCTGATCAGTCGATATACCAGACATACTGCTGACCAAGTGGTCATCTACACATTCCCCTTCATATTCTCTGCCATTCTGCATTACCTGACCACACAGCATCTTGTTTAATTCATTCTGTAAAGTGGGAATGATACCTGAGATGATTACCATGAGAGTTAAACGAGGCAATGACTACAGAGACCTCAGCTAGCAAGTGTTCACTTAATGGTATTACATACTACTACTACCACCACTACTGCTACAACTTCATTACGTTCATTAAAACCAAGTAGTTTTGTTTTCTAAAAAGTGCCTGATGAACCAGAAGGCAGCGTGGATACAATGATTCAGAGAAACAGAAAAATGATTTTGTCCCCTCGGCCTTGTTTAATCCTTTCTTTCTTTCCCTTTTCAGCAGCCTCCTGGGGCCCACAGTCCAATGGAGGAGACAAGACATGCAGACCAACAGCTCCTCCATGATGATGGCAGTGCTCTAGTGAGCACGCCCAGCGTTCTGGAGCAGGCAGCCTTAGGCTGGGTTTGCGGAAGGCGAGTCAGGGAGGGTGAGGTGGAACTGAGTCTTGAGAGATATGGAGCATTTTTTTGGAATCCAAGAGGGAAAAAGGCATTCTATTCTAGGGAAAGGTCAAGCAACGGCAAAGAAACAGGAAATGGAATGACGCATCTGGGGAAGGGCAAGGAGGTGGGATGTCTGTGGCATGGGGTGTGTGGGCAGGGCTGGGTGGGAGATGGAGGGCGAGAGACTGGCAGGGACCCAGTCGTGAAGAAAGCATCGACTTTGGACCTGATCCTCTAGCCCAGTAGGTCTCAACCCTTACCTGCACATTGGAATCACCTATGGGAACCTGAAAACATACCAACAGTCGGGCTCCAACTCGAGATTCTGGTTTGTTTGGTCTTGGGTGGATGCTAGGTATTGGGATTAAAAAGAGAAACAAACAACTCTCCAGGTGATTCTAATGTGCAGCCTGCACAACGGTGAGTCATTTACGAGATGTGAAGCAAGAATCATTTGACACATTTGCAGACACGTCATTCTGGGAAGAGTTTGATGAGAAGGATGCCTGGAGGGGATCTAGAAAGAAGGTAAGGAGACAGGTGGGGATGACAAGGAGAGAAAGAAGTGAAAGCTATTTGGATGGAAGCATCAACTAGTTGGACCTTGGAGGAGAAAGAAAGAGGGAAGAATGAAGGTTGACACACCGGTTCTGTTGCCTACACGTGCCATTAACAGGTAAGGAACCAGACCAAAGAGCTGGTTTGGAAAGAGGATGAGGTCTGTGTTCCCTCTGAGGAGCCTGTGGAAGACGCAGCTGGCACTCTCCAACAACGGGCCTCCATGACGGACTTTGATGATGAAAGGAAGCTGGGCTGAAGGTTCAGCTGTGCAGTGCACTGACACACAGGAGGTGGCTGCACACACAAGCATGGACAATGCCCAAGGAAAGCGGGTAAAAGGGAAATAGGGCAAAAGGAGGAACTTGAGGACTACCAATACTGAGAGGGTAAATGATCTATCAGATCACCTGGAGGATCTTACTAAAAATTCAGTTTCCTGGTGCCACCCCAGACTGACTGCATCGGAACAGCCACAGGGTAAGACCCGAGGAACTGATTTTTCACAAGTTCCCAGGCACTTCTGAATCAAGGCTAGGCTTGACACTGTATCCATTTCCAAACACTGCCGTAACAAACTACCACAAACCTGGGGACTTAACACAAGAGAAATTTATTCTCTCACAGTTCTGGAGGCCAGAGGTCCAAAATCAAGGTGTTGGCAGGGCTGAGCTCTCCCTGAAGGCTCCAGGGAGGAGAGTCCTTCCTTGACTCTTCCAGCTTATGATGGTTCCAGGGTTCCTTGGCTTGTGGCTGCATAACTCCAATCTCTACCTTCATCTTCACATGGCCCTCTCCTCTTTATGTGTCCCTCTTCTGTGTGTTTCTTATAAGGACACTTGTCATTGGATTCAGGGCCCACCTGATAACCCAGGATGAACTCATCTCAAGAGCCTTAAAAAATTTCCATCTGCAAAGACCTTTTTTTCCAAAAAAGGTCACATTCACAGCTTTGGGGATTTAGATGTAGCTTTGGGGATTTAGACATAACTTCTGGGAGGCTACCAGACGCCACAGCAATAACTCATCTGGGTAGATGGGAGAGGGGACTGGGGGCCAGATCTCCAAGCTAAGTTCCCCAACAGTGGCAGGAAGAGGTGGAAGAAAGAAAGACAGAGCCATTTCAGGAACTGCTAAGTATACAGTTCCACTTCCGAGTCTCATGTAGCCCTAAGGACCCCAGGCCACTAAGTGTCCAGTGCCTCAGGCCATCTGAAAGTACAGTACAGAAAGGAAAAAAATCACCACAATCATAAATTAACAAAATACTAGACCACATTACCCTCAAAATACAGGCGAGAGCTTTGAGGGGCTGAAAAGGCTTTTAGTTAATTCACTTCCTAAACTAAATGAATTTGATATGAAGCTAGGATTTCATCTCTAAGGTACTGTGGCCATTTTCTCCTCACCACCTTAGTAGCTTCCTGTCCAAACAATAAGCCACCATGGCAGCATGGGATCGGTTATTTCTACTTTTCAAAATGTTTCTTAGAAGCAGGCAATACTCTCGGTCACCAACATTAAAAAACGTTCAGTGGGCTTCCCTGGCGGCGCAGTGGTTGAGAGTCCGCCTGCCGATGCAGGGGACACGGGTTCGTGCCCCCGTCCGGGGAGATCCCACATGCCGCGGAGCGGCTGGGCCCGTGAGCCATGGCCGCTGAGCCTGCGCGTCCGGAGCCTGTGCTCCACAACGGGAGAGGCCACAACAGTGAGAGGCCCGCGTACCGCAAAAAAACAAACAAAAAAACGTTCAGCTATACCTCCCTTCTCATCACCTACCAGGGTCCCAAAATCTTCACTGAGACTGGCTTGCCCCTCATTTTTACACTGATATATGTTCTACCTTTAAAGTTCTACATTTTTCTATTTGTGTCGGCTCCCTGATGCACAAAGGTTGTCTGTCCTCTAATATAGGAATTTCCCTTCTTGGCAACAGGGTTTGCATGGCCAGAAGGTCAATAGGGTGGGGGGAGGAATCAGGTACTTTGTTGAGGTTAAGGTCACAGCCAGGGGACTGAAGCCTTCAGAATCAGATTCTTAGTGTGGTCAAAACCACCCCGTCATACATCCCTACCGTATAATGTCAAAGGCACATCCCTCCCCAGCGTCCACCCCTGAGACTGTCCCAAAGTACCGCCTAGTTAGCAAGTCCACAGGGACCAATCTCTATGCAAGCCTGTGTCTGTACTTCACCACGGTGTCTAGAGCAGTGCTCCCCAAACATCAGTGCACAGGAGTGAGCTGGGGAATCATGGGAAGTGCATTTTCTGACACAGTGGGTTATGTATGTGTGGTCCATCTTCCTTTATGTCAGAGTGCTGGTGGCAGAGGTACACAACCAAGTCTAAGGTTTAAGGAAACCAAGTTTCCGTATCCACTGGGGAAATGACAAGAGTTATAATGGCGGAGATGATGCCAGTGACAATAAAAGCTAATGTTTGCTGAGCACCTTCTACATGCCAGGCCCTGTGCTAAGTGCTTTGCAGGCATTATGACTCACTTAGTGCCAAGAGAGCTGACGAAAACGAGAGTGATTAAAAGCTGTTTAGAAAAAAGGGAAGACGTTATAAATTCCAGGATGTGCGGAAGGTCAACAGAGTGTCAACAGAGAGAGAGGACAATTCTCACATTGTCCCAGGACGAGTTAGGAAGTTGCTAACTGCCTGATATTTCAGAAAGCATCCTTGGGCCAAGAGGTCAATATCAGAGACCAGGTATATCAAGATATGCCCGCTGTCCTCTGCTGTCACCCCATGGCCCAGTGCCATCCAGGTTAGCCTCTGCAGGCCTGGCTCCATTCAGCTGCCCTGGCCGTGACATGGCCAGGTAAGGCGGGGCTTCCACTGGTGGGTCCTTCCTGTTCCGTCCTGAAATGGGCACACTGAGCGCTGGGCAGCTTAGTCAAGGCTGCTCTGTCTGATGCCTCTCCAGATGTCCTCCGACATACAAGCTGTGTTCTGCTGCTGCAAATCACTTTGCCTGTATGACATGGACACACTTCATATCCAGAGTAGCTCCTTTATTTGCTGTGACGTGGAGAAGGTTCAACAGCCATGAATTTTTCTTGGGCTGGGTCTCGGAGAGCTCCACGCCCAATGCTCTGCAGGAAGACTGGGCAAGCTGCCATTGAGGAAACCCAGCCTGGTGGATGGAGTCAGATGGTGTGGCTCTATAACTGCCGTGCAGAGCAGCAGTCCAGAAGCTGAACTCGGCCTGCAGACCCGTTTCATTCAACCCCAGAGTATTTTAAAATGTTTTAATGCCCTCCAGTTTGCCATGATCTAACCATTCTTATCTTCCTATACCCAGCCCACGTCGAACATTTATATTACCCTCCTGTCCCTGGATGTATCTGAATTTTAGACCCTAAACTATAACATAAGGATAGATCGCTTAAGCCTGTAATATATCAACCTCCATACAGTGATTCCTAGCCCTCCTAAAATTTAAATGGTGAGATATCAGTATTCAAGCTTTCAAAACTACCAAAGTACTCCATCTTCATGAAGAAGGGGTGGTGAGAAGCCTTAACACGGAATATATTTGGGTCACATAATATTTCTTCAGGATCCCTCCAGTTTGTTCATTCCCATGTGGGAAATTTCCTACTGAGTCCTGGCGGACAGAGGGGCAGGTATCAAACTCTCCACTTTGCTTCAAAGTCAAATTTTTAAAAAGTATTTATTTATTTATTTTTTTGGCTGTGCCGCACGGCTTGCAGGATCTTAGTTCCTGACCAGGGATTGAACCTGGGCCCTGGCAGTAAAAGCACCGAGTCCTAACCACTGGACCGCCAGGGAATTCCCTAAAATCATTTTAATGATACAGTCTGCTCAGGCTTCGAGAAGGAGATGATAACTCCTAATCAGCCCTCCACAGAATCAGACTCTCACTCTCAGAGGCACCCAGCTCTCCATTTTAATAGAGCGTTCGGTTCCATAGTCATCGTACGCAGGTGATGTAATAAGGGAAGCAATAACTGCTGAGAATGCATAGCGGCTTAGCGGGTCAGGGTATTCTGAATTGATATCATGCTCCATCACAGCGTCACAGAGACAACAAGAAGTCTAGAAACTAGATCACAGAAATGGAGCCTGGAGGTCAAATAATGGGGTCAACACAATAGAGCATACCCAGCAAGATCACAAGTGTCCTCGGGGAATCTCAGAGAAGCATTCCATGGAACAATGGCGGTCACGCCCAGGAAGCAAACTCCGCTCTAGGGACGTCGAGGGGGCTGGTGCAGAGCCGACCCACTTGGTCTGGGGAGCGGTCTAAGCATCTGTCATGCTGGGGGGACCTCCTGGAGAAGAGCTGCTGATGCTTTTTTTTTTTAAAGCTATACTTTATTCTTTTATTTTATTTCCTTCTTGGCCACGCCACGCGGCATGCAGGATTTCAGTTCCCAGACCAGGGATCCCACCCACGCCCCCTGCAGTGGAAGCAAGGAGTCTTAACCACGGGACCGCCAGGGAGGTCCCGAGCCTCTGGTGTTCTTGCCCAGCTCTGCCATGCCTCTTCCCCACCATCAACAGACAGCCCCACATTCACAGTGGTTCCCCACCTGGATTCAGACACAAAATGCCAAGGCACAGAGACCACTTTTATAGACCTGGGCTCCCAGATATTTAGTTGAGTCCATGTACATACTTTCCTTGCACACACATTTCCTTCTCTTCTGTTTTCCACAATCCTTCCTCCCATGTTTTCCATCACTTCTCTTCCACCTCCCACTTTTCCAGTTTGAAGCCACTGCTGGCAATACCGCAATCTCTGGAAAGAGGCCAGCCATGACAGCACAGATCTCTGAGGCAGCACGGGATTGTGAAAGTCACCGCAAACTAGGATTCAGGAGATGCAGGTGACCGGCAGGGCCGTCAGGCAAGCCCACCGGCCAGTCTGACGTACAATCAGAGGCAAAGAAGCTTTTCTGTACTGCGGAAATGCTACAAAAACTCTGGCCAGACACACAAATGGATGCACGATGGTTTAGACAAAAGAAACTGACTGGGGAAAACTGCTGGGCGGGGATGGGGGGCGGGGGGGGGGGGCAGGGAAGAGTACGAAAGGAACTAAGTTCCAGTTGACTTTTGCCAATTTTACCCCCAAAGAAATTTGATTAAAACTAAATGAAGGTTTCTGGCAGTAGATATCCAAATAGTTCCCCTGCTCACCTGTTTCAGAGTGAAATTATCTGGGGGTGAGGGGAACAGGGAGCAATTACATCAATAAATATGTTGTCTGCATTTAAAAAAAAGTAAAATTCCCCGAACAAACGCAAACCCACTGTAGATAAAAACCCACAATAGACTGTTTAGAAAAATTATGCTTTAGATACACTGATCTAAAAAAAAAAAAAAAAACATCTAAAGAACAGGCTGTTCTGTAGAACAGCTCGAGTTTCTGCCTGTGCTTTCATTTTAGAAAACAAATGCTCATAGACTCCACAGGGGGAGGAGTTTAACACAGGGATTCAAACTCACAGAAAATGGCCACCGGGTTTTAGAAACCTGAACGCAACAAACAGGGGCACTCTGGGGACCTTCTGGGAACACAGGGCACTTACCTTTCACAAGAGTCATTGTCTAAAGGCAGATATAGCCTCTTTTTCCGACCAGCAACATAAATCATGGCCTCCAAAGTATTTGTTTGCTGAACGCCACAATGACTAATCACCCGACTTTTATTTTCCTCCCTGAGTCAGGAAACCTCATGGGGGGAAAAATAGGTCATGTTTAATGGAAGGTAGCTGCTAGGATTGGATGTAAGACTCCCGTTTAAGATTCATAAAAGAGAAACAATTAAAGGCCTCGAAAAGTATTTCCTAAAATAGAGAGACGCGCAAATCATATTGGAAATGCCTATCATTAAATAGAAAAGAAAGTCTTAACACAGATCATTCGAACATGGTACAAAGCTCCTGAGTGGTTTCCTGAAAAAACGTCAAAAAACAAAGATGAACATTAAGAATATTAAATAGACAACAAAACAAGGTAAGAACTCACTTCGCAGTGCATATTCATTTAGAGAAAAACACGTTCTCCCAGGCAATTTCTGAGAGAACATTTCTCTCTTTTTCTGTGCAAAAAGTCAACTTGCAGGGTACAGGGGCTAAAGGAACTCCAGAATTGCTAGACCTTGACAGGAAAAACTTTAAAGGTCAGGCTTTTTCTTTTTTTTTTTTTTTAAACCTGATTTAGCACAGCACCCGGGGTAGGCCAGTTCTCTAACATCTGAGAAAAACCCCATTCGGGGCTTCATTTCACTGCCACGTCATCCCTTTTTCCATGTATCCCAGCGCCTTCTGCTTCCTCAAAGTGGTCCTCCCACCCCTTCCCGTTTTAAAGCAAAGGTGGAACGTGCATTAGTGCAAAGGAAAGGGCAGAACACACAACAGGAGGAATCGGCAGCAGGCACCCGGGACGCAGCTGCTACGACTGGCTACTGCCTACCCCCATGAGCACCAAGGGCCACCCGAGACCCCGGCACCCCTGCTCTCCGAGTTCGGGTCAAGGACCACAAGACCAGAATAAATAGGCCTACGCAGGGACAGACCAGAATGCCGAGTAGGTTTTGGAAACAGAAAATCCTCACTTTGGTCTAGAAGCGAATCAGCATTCCATCAGAACTAATCAGAAATCTCCATGCTTGCATGAAAAACGCTTATACGTTTGGGGAGACTGACTCTGAACGCCAGTCTCTCTTGTCTGGGAAGATAATAAATTCAGCTTTGTTTTTACTGAATCGCTGGTCTTATTATCTAGCGGTAATCAACTCTGCAAATAGTCAGAAGTTGTTCTAACACACGAACAGGAAAACTAACACAAACAAAACGGGACCTAGAAACAACATCCAACTCACAAAGCAGGAAGTGGCAGCTCCTATCTATCTCACCTGGCACAAAGCCGGCCTTCAGGGGTTACTGAAATAACCCCAGGATGTCCCTGTAGCATTTGTACAGCCACTGGATTTCTCGTGACAACGGGGCACCCTGTGATGAACACGCACATAGGCGTGGCCAGCAACGTGGGGTGTGTGAGCTGGGTCTTCCTCTTCATACTCCCTGAGAAAATGTTTCATTCCTCTTGAAACTACATTATTGTAGACCTTAGCAATTTTCATTTAAATAAGAGAGGGAAAGTGCTTTAAAAAACAGGAGACAGCCTTCTGCCTCTCCCAGATTAAAAAGAAATGTTCTTCATTATCTTAGTTGACAAGAAGCCCAGGGCTTCGATGGGTCAGAAAGTGTGCACCGTAGTGTCCTTTTAGCAATGTCTGTGAGAAGCCCAGCAGGCATGATAGGCTGCTCTCCCCAACAGAATAGTTGTGGAGTGCCAGTGCCTCCTTAGGCTTTGCTTACTGACTGCCACCTCCTGCTCTCCTGATAATCTACCTTAGGACAGGACCTACCTGTTTCTGCAGACAGCGTACTGGACGGGCAAGGGACACTGGCTTCTGTTCCCAGTTTGCCACTAGCGGTGTGACCCTGAGCAAATCCTATGACTTCCCTGCACTTCCGTTCCCTTATCTGGAATGCAAAGAGGTTGGGCTAGTTTCTAAGGTTCTTCCTAGCCATAAAATTTCAAACCGTGATTCCCTACCTCCCATTTTGTCACCTTTTGATTGATTGCCAGCCAGTAAAAATCCTTATTTCCTCCAAAGCAGACAATGTCTCTCACTCTTGAATTCATGCACTTTCCTCAAAAGCGTATGGGGTAAAGGCAGAACCTGAGGTCTGGCCAGTACTAGTATCCCTTTGCGGACAGTCGGAGGAAGCTCTGCAATCCGGGACCCCTGGCATGCCTCAGACGTGAAGTTGCCATATGCTCGCTTCAGCACCTCTGTTTAGGGGCCTTTGCCATCACTGAGCCAAACCTTCTCCAGTTACAGCTGAGGAAATCAAGCCTGCAAAGTTACGTGACTTTCTTTCCCAAGGTTGCACAGTGGGTCACGGGAAGAACTGCCAAGCCTCCAGTCCTGTCTCATACACGGTGGTCTTTTGACCTCTCCCCAGACCCCCTCTGCAGGGCTCTGGGCTCCTTCCCTGGCCCCCTGTAGACTTCCTCAGGGTCTCAGAGGGTAATCAACAAACACTTATTGTGCACCTCCGGGCAATCCCCTAAGGAACTGTTTTAAACTTTCGAAGTGACAGAGCGACTCTGGGAACACTTAGCCCCACACAGGGACCGGCACAGCTATAGCAAGACACAAATCTTGATCTTATCAGTGCAGAAATCCATTGGTGTTTTCACTCTAAAAGAAAAGCCTGCAGTAGCACTTGGATGGTAGATAAGAATAGGTGACAAAGATAGGGAGGGCCCACGAGGGTGGAGTCCTGATCTGGTACCTGGCACATAGTTTATATTTGTTGAACTAACTCAAGTTTGCACATTACCTTTGTCCACTTGCTTCTTGTCAAAAATTCTGAGGTTACTGTAATACCAGGGACAAGGGTCTCTAAGCCACAATCAGGAACAATGATCTATTTCATAGTCTCACTATGTGGGGTGTGGAGAGAGGAGGCTGGACTTTGGAGCCAGATAAGAGCCCAGGGCGCGAAAATCTCATCTCTACAACATCTGCCGCATTACTGAACCTCTTTGCCTCAATTTCTACCACACCGGGTTATGTGGAGATTCTAATAAGATGGCTGAGATAATGCATATAAGGTATAGAATGGACTTCATGAAATTCAGTTCTGTCTTCTCTCCTCAAGGGCTATTGGTATAGACGGAGAAACCCTGATTCTAGGCAAGGCTCCAGGACATTGGCATCCTGTTCCAAAAGAAGCAAACCATCAATGGAATGCCGACAACAGTTATAAAATGACTCAGTATTGTTTTTTAATAAACATATCCCCACTGAGTCATCTGATTTGTAAATTACGTACAAGGAACGTAAAGTGCAATTTAATATACACAAGTCAAATATGTTTTATATTCTCCATACATAGCTTAACACCAAGCATGTTTATATGTCTCAATCCTTTCCTGTGAATAAGCAAAGAAGAGAGCTGGGACTAGGAGGGGAAAAAAGGATAAATTATTCTCTCATCTATAAAATGAGGTCGGGAACAATGTGAACTAAAAATTATATGATTCCAAGATGCGGAGAACAAAGGATATATAATGACACAGATGTTTATCAACCAGAAGACACAGAGTCAGGTAGACAAATGCATCAAAATATTTTAATGGCGTGATTGTGCACCGTTACCGCCATTAAATATATTATTGGTAACAACGTTTAAAGTTACGCTGGTTTTGCAAACTCTGGGCATAGCGACAGGGTGTCACCACTTACTCTGCAGGGAAAAGAAGATGATTTGGGGGCTGTATGTCACCCAGTACTGCCGTGGATATACCGTGGATGGCGATAGTGAGGTGCGATAAGACCACCGTTCCTTCACATCTGGGATCCATGTGTTTTTATCTCATTGCAAATATAATCCGTAAACATGAATAACACAAATGTAAGAATTTCGAGCACAGGCATATCTTCATGGAATTGAAATCAGCCTATCAAGTCTCAGGTTTACACCCTTCCTCTGCTTCCTAGAAACTGGCATTTCTTAACCTTCATCACAGCAGTGCTTGTTTAAAATGAAGATTCTCAGGGGTCCCACCTGAAATTTACTGAATTCGAATCTCTGTGCTAGGGACCTGGGAACCTACATTTTAATAAATTCCCCAAGTGGATTCTTATCCGTACTAAACTACTGGTCACTTGAACTCTCACAGGATAGGTTAGCTATCGTGGGAGGTATGCTCTTTCCATGACAAAACTAAGGCTTTGTGTATAGATGAATATTATGCAAAAATATATATACCTAAAAAAAGTTTTAAGGGGAAGGGAATCAGCATTTATTAAGTGCCTACTATAGTATAGATCCTGAGCAAATTATATATTACTCAATCTTCAAAGTAATCCTATTTGAGTTATGGATGGAAAAAGTTAGGCTTAGAGAGTAACTTTTCTGAAGTCACAACCCTGGAAAATGGCCCAGCTAGGTTGTGAAACTAGATTTATCTGACCCCAGCCTTCTCATTCCATTGTACTAAGCTCATATGCCCATGAAAACACACACACACTCTCACTTACACACACACACACTCTCTCTCTCTCTCTCTCTCTCTCTCATGTCATACAACAGCCATATGGTAAAAGGCAAAATACAAATTTAATTACTGTTAGAAACCTTTGTGTCAACAGAAATGTAGTTTTTAAAAAGCTTTCTATCAACGGATCGTCTTTGGTCAATCTGTTGACAACAGAATAAAGTGGATGACTACCATTAAAACCACATTTAACAGCCTGAATTTTAGTAATCAGAAATGTGTTTGGGGGCTTGCGAGGATCAAATTTAACAGTGACTCTTCATTTGCGCAAGCTACGAATTTTTTGCAAATGAAACCACTTGATATTCATTCTGCAAGGAAAACACCAACAAAGGAAAGGAGAACACCAACAAACGTGTGATCTAGCGCTTGTCAAACCAATGGCCCTCCTGGGCCTCAACCCTCCTCCTCCTGTGTCTAACACTCCAGGCTCCCTCCTCTGGGAAACACCCTGCTCTGGCTTCTGGAGCCCTGTTCTCTTGTTCTTCCTCACTCTCTTTTTTTTTGCGGTATGCGGGCCTCTCACTGTTGTGGCCTCTCCCGCTGCGGAGCACAGGCTCCGGACGCGCAGGCTCAGCGGCCACGGCTCACGGGCCCAGCCGCTCCGCGGCAGGTGGGATCTTCCCGGATCGGGGCACGAAACGGTGTCCCCTGCATCGGCAGGCGGACTCTCAACCAATGCGCCACCAGGGAAGCCCTTCTTCCTCACTCTCTTGCCTGACTTTTCTCTAGGTCCTCCCTGGGTCCTTCTTTTCTCATAAGGCTCCACCCTCAAGCTTTGCTTCCCTAGAGTCTCCCACCGGAAAAATCTCCTCTCTCACCTCTCGACTTTTTCTCACAACCCAGTGTCTCCCAAACTAGCCCTGGCCTTCCTCCGGGGTACAAAGTCGCTGATCGTCTGGGGGACATCATACCTCAACACTTCAAACTTAGTCCCTCTAAAATGCAGCCCCTCACCTCCTTCCAAGTATCTTCATGGGTGCCGCTGCTTTGGAAATCTCAGTGTCAACTTTAGCTATTTCTTCTCTACTCAAGATTTCCAATTGAGTAGACTGGAAATCAGATAACAGATTGTGTCAATTTTTCCCTTCGTGTCTGTTCCTTTCCTGTTTCACTGCTATCACCCATTTCCGGTCTTCCCTGAGTTCCCCCCAACCCTGCCTTTTCCTTGGTGGACTGTGGTCCTTGTCTTAACTGGTCTCCCTGTCTCTGCCCTGCCTTTCCTTCCGATCTCATAGTAGGTACTCGATAAGTATTCGCTGTAACATTTATAGAACTCCTAGAAGTTTGCAAAGCACATTCATACTCAACATCTCCTTTTGGAGTTTCAAACGTTTTCCACTTGGAGCTTAAGTTTATTACAAGTAGCATTCAAGGCTTACAGCCTGATTTCTGTTACTTAATGCAATCACTGGAGCTACCTCTAACTTTGTACCTTGTAAATTAAAGTAGCTCTTAAATTGCTTTACTTCTGAACATTCAGTGTCCTGTGCGGCCTACAAGCTAAAAGAGGAGAGCATTTCAAGTCAAAGAAAGCCCCCTCGCCAAACTGCTTTTTCCTCTGCCGATAGGTTAAGTGGACAAAGAAAAGGCCTCTATGTAAAGGTGACAGTAACAGCAGAATCAAAAAATTAAAAGAAATTCCTTTCTGAAGATTTTAAGATTTTAAAAAAGATTTTCCTACTTATCCAGTTGGAATCCTATTTATGGGTTAATCTCCAACATCCTTGCAGCCAATATTCTAGCATGTTAACAGAAAAATTCTAATAGTTGAACGATAATTCCTTGCTAAGAGAATGCGCATGACCGTTATCATGACTGTAAAAACACAGTCATATGTTTGGTCTTGAATACCCAAGTAAGTGCCTTGTAGGAGCTCAATAAACATTTGTTGCATGAACAAATAAACAAATGAATTCAGAGAAGCCCTTTCGTTTATAAATTAAAAGCGTATGTATTCACAAGTGGATGGAAGGGTATGTTAAATTTGAATAAAATGAAAACTTGCATTGAAGGGCCAGAAGTATGATGTATCAACTACTCTGGTCTCTTCCGGATCCGCTCCAACTGACTGCCGGGGAAGCAGGTGAAGGGGGGAGAAGCTAATGTCAGGCATTGCCCACCTGACTCCACCTCTCTGGAGTTAAGATTATAAGCTCCTAGAGGGCAAGCACTTTCCCTTGAACTTCATGGTGCTAGCACTGTGCTTTACATACCGAACGTGCATCCTAAGTGTGGTCTGAGATGCAAAGCCCTCTACGACCTGCCTGCATTTTCACATTTCAGTCCTTCACATCTCTTCTTCCTTACTTCACAGGGTTATTGTGAGGAATGAGTAAAAACACAGCACTTAAAGCCCTTAACACACTGCCTTGCACTCACACACAAAAGTGCTTGATAAATGGTAGTTGTTATTATCACTATCTGGGGCCCTGTCTATGCCTCCAAGGTGAAGTTTAGTGTTCTGGGCTGTCAATACTCATCTATGCAAACTGTGTGTGTCCTGGGGACGGGCTTTTCACGCTTGTATCCTCAGCGCCTAGCACGGTGGTCACCCTGCAGCAGGCCCAGAAGCTGACTGTATGACTGAGCGATCGAGATGCGAGCCCCAGGCCTTTCCCCACCCAGCCCCCTGGGTCTCTCTGAAAAGTCATTTAACCTCTCTGGGCCTCAGTGACGTCTGTGGGTCCTTCCGGCCTGAAGAAGAGACCTACAGAACCTCCCACGACAGTCACTGACAGAACTGGAATGAGAAGCCCTTAGTTCCCCCTTCATGTCTCCTTAACAACAGCTCGCCTAAATGTCATTGTCACTTTGTAATCCCCAAACCTGGTGGATCGCTGGCAGCAAATCATAAGCTCCTTGGGAGTGGTTCAGTCCCTCAGAAAAAACATTTCCTATTTCACGTAGAGTACGGAGAGATGTAAATTCAGTTACCTCAGTTAGAACAGAGCAGGCTTAACAGAGTTAGTTTCTCGTGCTTTGGAAGAAATCACTTGGAAATCCTTGGTTCTGAGTCTTCCATCTCCACCGCATCGAGATCTAAAAAGAAGAAAAAAAGCAGTGTCCCATAACTGGGTGCCAGGACTGAATATATCAGCAACAAAAGTGATTGCAATTAGCCTGTGCACTGAACACCTACTGTAAGTAAAGCACTGGGCAAAGTGATTGACACATGCGACTTCATATAGTCCTCACAGGAGACATTCCCCCATTTTTACAGCTACATAAAGAGGCTCTGAAAGGTCACGGAATCTATTCAAGGTCACAGAGCTAGTTTATGTTAGACCTGGGACTTAAATGCAGGTTCAACTGATTCCAAACCCTGGGTTATTAACCTGTTAGTCAGGGTTTAGAAACTTTGACAGTGATCCACCGTTTTTAAAAATCATATTATATAAAATGAAACCCCAAAGCCAAAAAACAACGCTTACTCTTATTATGTGCAATGCACTCTGATATTTTCTAGTCTACTCTATTATTTTTTATATTGCATTATATATTCTATATCTTCAAAAAAATCCGGTAGTAACCCACTAAACTGATTTCACAATCTTCTAATGGGTCTCTACTCTTGTTGGAAAAACACTACACTCAGAGATAGTACCTCACCAGAAGTTTCTCTGAAACCGCGGACTTAATCCTATGCTTTTTAACCATGAGAACCTGACCGAGCAGTTGAGCTAGTTAATTAGGAGAAAACTCTTTAACCTTTAAAATATGTATAAAGCACCGTAATACGTATCATCCATAATGGATCCTGAGAAGAGATATTCAATTTGGGCCAAAGTCCAGAATGGAATTAGTCACTTACCTATAGCAGAGGAGTTATAAAGTGGCACCGCGGACAGACTAAAATCTCAGGTGATTTATAATATACCCTGCAAAGAAGTGGCTAACAGCGGGCGGTCATGTTGTACCAATAGAAGAGAGCTAACTACTGCCGAAGTAGAAGGCTGAGATTGCAAGCCCCTGGGGGCAGGGCCCTGCCTTAGCACGTCCCCTTCAATTCCAGGGGCTCTGGTGTTCGACCAAGGAAATGCTCAGCTTCCCGATGGGTCAGGACCGGGGTCCGAGTCGCAGTCCCGGAGAGGGGAGATGCGGCTGTTAGCGCAGTTCCCAAGCCTGCTGGACTGGCGCCCGTCACGTCCCCAGCCCTTGGGTGCGCATTTGTCCCCGGCCCCCCGCCTACCAGCACAGCCGCGCAGATGGGCCACTCGCTGCGGCGTAACGTGCCCGACCCTGCGGCTAGACCCCCTCCCCCAGGGCGCGGGCCCGGGCGTCCCGGCACCTGCGGGCGCCGGGTCGCCGTAGCAGTTCGGCTCTCCGACGTCCGCGGAGCTCCCAGCCCTGCGCCAGCGTTCCCCTGCCGGGTTTCGAGGCTCCCTCCTGAGAGAAGAGGGGGCGGGCCGGCCGCGTCTCGCCCACCCGCCCCGCATACGGCCCCTGCGGTGGCACTTACAGGGCTCGGCCGCTGCCCCGCGAGCGCGTTCCCCGGGGGTCCATGGCGCTTCCGGACCCGCGAGTCAGGCCGCGGCGTCTCGCAGCACCGCCCAGAAAATGGACGCCGGCGGCTCGGCTCGGCCGGCCCGGCCCGCCCCCGGCGTGGGGTTGGGGACGCAGCCTGGCCGGGAAGAGGGCTCCCCGGCCTTAGCCGCGGGCCGGATGTCGGAGCGTCAACGCGCCCAGGACCCGGCCTCGGGACGTACTACGACCCCGCGAGGCCTCAGGCCCAACCTGGGTGCGACTGGGGGCGGGGTGGGGGGAACCCACGACGGCCCCAAACGCCAGGAAGGGAGCAGCGGCCTCCGCCTCCCTCTCATGGGGGAGAACACAATTCAGAACCTGCCGCGAGGGCAGCCGAGTTAGGGGCTTTACGGCCACAGAGCCTAGTCACCATCAGAACCAGGCCTGGGTCCGCAGAGGGGTCCCTGGGTTCTGCAACCAGATTCCAGAGAACATCCAACCTTTGCATATTTAAGAGTCAGGCTTCAGAGAAGTCAACTGCAGTTTTAATTTAAATTCTCAGGAATCGAGTGTCACCTGCGCTTTCCCACGGCTGACAGGAGAGGCCTAGATTGATTTTCCTAACGTGCGATAAAAGCTAGTTCACGCAAAAGACCCGGGCCTCTTCCTGAAATAAAGCGCACTGACTGCCTGCTAGGATCTCTCGTCCAAGATTCAGGGACTGCTCATTGAGAAAGTATTTACTGAGGCCTGCCACAAACTCGCCCTGCGGAGGAGCTAACAGCCTAGTGCTCTAATGTACAGGTTTTGTTTGCTTGTTTTCTACAAAACCATCCATGTTCCCTGCCTTTTGGTAGTATGAGTCTTATTTTAAAATTTTCTTTTGAAAAGATTCATTCCCAGGTTACAATTTATCAAGGGTAAGAAGTAGGTTCTTTGCATGCCTTACATCCTGTTTTTAGCTTGGAATACAGCGTACACAATTCTGCATCCTAGTTCCTGATCACGTTTTAAGATTGTGATCATTCTGATGAATAAAGGAGATTCCAATATTGCATACAAAGCGGTTAAAACATTTTAATAATCACAGAGAAATATACTGACTTAAAGTCAAATTAAAGCATCACGTAATTTAAAAATAAAGACAGGGTTTTGAAGGTTGATAGACTGGGCAACCTGCACACACACGTACACTAGCAGGTCGCAACCTCCTCAAAGCCAGTGCCCTTTATTCTTTCTCCGTGGGTCATGTTCAGAAAGAGCTATTCCACTAAACTGCATTTATTAACTGAGGATTCATCTTCGTACTTAAAAAAACCCAACAATCCTGCAATGTTTTTGTATACGTAATTGCCAATCAGCTACAAAACCTGAGCGAACACGTTGTTAATCATGGATTCCAAACTAAGGAAATCTGTGGTCTGATTGCAAGTTTATGTGTTTCCACTGAGGCTTTTGGGAAAACTAAGGCATGGGGATTAGGCACTTCTAGTTGGGAAGTGCCAGTATGAGGTGCTGTTCTCTGTGCTGCCCAGCGATTGGAAGGTGGGAGGTGGAAGAGTGAGGCAATTTGGCCTTTGGATTCTGCCTGCCTGGGTTTAAAGCCCAGCTTTGTCAATTACAAAGCTACTCACTGTGTAACTTTAGGCAAATTATTTAACCTCCCTGAGCCTTGGCTTGCTCATCTGTAAAATGGGGCTGATTTTCATATTACGCTTACCTCGTAGGGCTTTTTGACAGTTAAATGGGATAACACGCGTGAAGCATCTGCATACGGCTGTCGGTGCTCGAGGTCAAGTATTCAAAGTTCCTACCATCCAACCAGTAAGAATCGTAGTTCCCATATGTAAAGCAACTTTTATACCATGGAAATTTTCCATGGGTAGGCTGCCAGGGTCACATGGGGAGTGACATAAAGGGATTTTAAATATAGGTCTGACTTCACTTTCTGTGCTGCTAACATGTTTCAGGTGATACCTTGATCAGATGCTGTCAACAGCTTGCTAAGGGTGAAATCGGCTCTGGCTTTCCTAAGAGGCTTAGCGAGTGAATGGCTCCTTACATCCACTTTGGAATTCATAAACAGTGGCATTTCTTTCTCACTAGGGCCAAATGTTTCTCCAAAAGCGAGTAGATTTCCCCTAAATTGTTATTAATAACTAAAATATCACGGCAACAGTTTTAAACACCACAGCCTAAAACTTACATAATCAGACTGTCCTTCAAAATTTTCCACCCTTCCTCATAACCGGTCACAGATTCTCTCTCTTAATCATTCTTCTTAGTATGGGGAATTATCTGGAAATTTCCAAGAACGTCCCAACTTGTCATAATTTTATTCTTTTCTGTAAAAATGTATTCCTTTCAAAACAACTAAATGTGATATATTTTTATATCCTTATAATATTTGTCATTTCCATGCATTTGCAAATAAGAAAAAAATATCCTAAGACTTTTAAGATTCTCTCCTCTCTTAAATTTCTACTAGTTCTTCAACATCTCCACAGCATGGCCCCTGATCCTTTTCTAGCGGCCTTTTCTAGGAAGCGGTCCTTGATTTGTACCTCATTTCATTTAATCCCCACATGATTTCTGTTATGTTACAACTGCCTGTTTCAGCTTTCTGATTTAAGACTCTTGGCCAATTTATTTACTGCCCCCCTTCTTTCTCTTTTTTAAGGTTTCAATGTTATCATTACATAGGAAAAAATCTAAAGTGTGTCCCTTTGAAACCCACTTGCTTCCTTTGTTTCCCACCATGGGTTAGGAATCTGTAACTCGTTCTGCCTCCCATTCTTCACGCACTATTAATTTAATTCATTGTTTTACTTCTCTCTTCCCCTCATCCTGGGTACTCACCAAGTTCTGTCGCTTGGCTCCCTCTTATATGGCTGCTTCTCTCTTTCCCTTTAAGCATTTTAAGAAAGTCCCTGTCCAAATCATCTTCTCTAATCTCCACTACATTCCTGAAAAGCGTCCTGTGATGTCATGTTGAGAAGTCTACCAAGGGCCTTGCAGAGGCAGTGTGTAGAATGCAGGTGGCAGCTTCCCGCCCCCGGGAGCCAGGCAGGAAGTAGTAGGAACTGGGGCCTACAGGATCATTCATGTCCCACCTAAATGGGGAATGGGGTTGTCACTACCCAGCCCCAGACCAATTGTTGCCAGGTGGTAATGCCAGATCTGCAGAATTTTCCAATGAAGCCCAAATCAGGATTTTTATATAAAATATATTCTGTGTCTTGATCAGGTCTCTAGCTGTAATGACCACTTTACAGAAAGTCTCTGAGACAGAGGAACATGTAAAGCAGTTGGGGGACGGGTGGTGGGATGAAATGGGAGATTGGGATTGACATATATACACTAATATGTATAAAATAGATAACTAATAAGAACCTGCTGTATAAAAAATAAACAAATAAAATTAAATTTAAAAACAACAAAAAACAGCACCAAGGAATGTAATCTGAAATTTCCGATTTGGGGAAACTCTATGAGTCAAATTGTTTCTTCAATAAAATTTTTATGACAATAGCAAGGATGAAAGAAAGAGAGGGAAGGAAACCTATAGATTAAGTGAAATTTAAGGGAACATTAATTGGACTGTATGGACCTCATTTGGAATTGTGCTTTGAACAAGTTTTTTTTTTTTTTTTTTTTTTTAAAATGACCTAACTGGACAAATCTGAATGCTGACTATGATATTTGAAGTTATTAAAGAATTATTGTTATTTTTTGGTGTGATAATGATGCTGTGGTTCTTTTTCTTTTTCTTCCTTTTTTTTTTTTTTTATATAGCAAGTGTGTACATGTCAATCCCAAACTCCGTAACTCTCCCTACCCCAACCCTTCCTCCCTGGTAACTGTAAGTTCTCTGTGAGTCTGTTTCTGTTTTGTAAATAAGTTCATTTGTAAAGCGATATCATGTGGTTATTTTTCTTTCTTACTAATCAACATTTTTTTTTAGGATTCCATATTTTTAAAACTTTTTATTTAGAACTATTTCAAAGTTATAGAAGAGTTGCAAGAATAGTACCAAAAAACTATATACACTCTAATCATATCTTTTTAGCTATTTTTATTCTTGAATCATTTGTAAGTTGCAAACATTCTCTTCCACACCTAAATACTTTAGCATTTATTTCCTCAAAAAAAAAAAAGCGTCTTCTCTTAGTATCCTTGTCTTTTAGAGAATCATACTAAAATATTTAGCAATAAAGCGATATGATCTGGGATTTGCTTTAAAATAATACAGGAGAGGATTTACATGAAACAAGATTGGCCAGCCATTGAGAACTGTTGAAGCTGGGCGAGGACTGTACAGGGGTTCATTAAACTAGCTTTTTCATATTGTACGCACGTTTAAGATTTTCACGATAAAGTTTTAAAAGATTATGTCAATGAGAGACTTTAAAATGATATAAAATGCTTATGATATTAAGTAAATAAAAAGAAGATACAAAATTGTCTATATTATCTCAACTATTAAAAAAATCGCCAGGCACAGATAAAGGACTGAAGGAATGCACGCCAAAATGTTAACATTCCAAATTAATTCAAAGTAGATATATATTACTTTTATAATTAGAAGTAAAAAATACAATTCAAAAAATAGAAAACAGAAAGTTGGCAATGGATTCAATTAAAATTCTTGTTAGAAGTCAAACAAAGTACATATATGGGTTGGACTGACCAATGGGCCCCCGGTTTGCAGCTTTTGTCTTAGAAAATGGGTCCACAAACTACGTCCTACAGGCCAATTTTGCTTGCCACCTGTTTTTGTACAACCTTCAAGCTGAGGATGGTTTTGACATCTTTAAATGACTGAAAAAATAAATCAATAGTAAAATAATATTCATGACATGAAAATTAAATGAAATTCAAATTTCATTGTCCATAAGTGAAATTTTACTGGGACACAGGCACAGCCAATCATTTCTGTATCTATGGCACTATGTGTGTATATATATAAAATATATATAATTATTATTATACTTCATATTATATATTAGTATGTTTTTAATTTCATCAATAAAGAGTTCATAGAAATTTATTTTCTTTGTTGTTATATAAATACCTACATATAATCCTCAGTTTTGCCTTGATCCACAGAGCCTAAAATATTTACTATCTGGTCCTTTACGGAAAAAGCCTGCCAACCTCTGGCTTAGAACTGGGCTTCCCACGTGACCTAAAAGCACCTTGGTTTAGCAGAAAGTGCACTGGACTGGGAGTTAGGCGTGGCCACTTAACTCTCTGAGTGACCTGGAGAAATCAGAACTTCTCCAGGCCACAGTTCCCTCAATGACAGAATAAAGTGAGTCTAAGTTTCACACAGCAACTGAAGTCTGTGCTTCACGTTCCCGTAAGAGCTAAGCAAGAAGTACCGGCTGAGTAATATTCCATTGTATATATGTGACTCAGCCATAAAAAGAAACGAAACTGAGTTATTTGTAGTGAGGTGGATGGACCTAGAGTCTGTCATACAGAGTGAAGTAAGTCAGAAAGAGAAAAACAAATACCGTATGCTAACACAAATATATGGAATCTAAGAAAGCAAAGAAAAAGGTCATGAAGAACCTAGGGGTAAGACGGGAATAAAGACACAGACCTACTAGAGAATGGACTTGAGGATACGGGCAGGGGGAAGGGTCAGCTGGCACAAAGTGAGAGAGTGGCATGGACATATATACACTACCAAACGTAAAATAGATAGCTAGTGGGAAGCAGCCGCCTGGCATGGGGAGATCAGCTCGGTGCTTTGTGACCACCAGAGGGGTGGGACAGGGAGGGTGGGAGGGAGGGAGATGCAAGAGGGAGGAGATATGGGAACATATGTATATGTATAACTGGTTCACTTTGTTATAAAGCAGAAACTAACACACCATTGTAAAGCAATTATACTCCAATAAAGATGTAAAAAAAAAAAAGAAGTACCGGATGATGGCGGCATTACATGCTGGTGTGCCAGCAGGGGCGGTGCTCCTGGAGACCAAGGAATTCAAACAATCAGAATATCCACTGGGGATGGTTTACCGGGCACTCAGACCAGGGCCTGGAAAGGTGGGTGAAGAGCAAGGAAGACAGGCTTTGGGGGCTCCAAAAGCAGAGCAGCACACCTGTGAGGCCAACATGACTTTGGGCAAAAGAGTTTCTAAAGTCTGCTGCTTAAAATGGGTATTTGGGGTCTATCTCCAGAATGAGCTTTGTGGAAAACCAAAAGCATTTGGTCACAACCCATGTAAAAATCTGCTCATTTAAAGTTTAACCCAGCTCTAGTCAAGTGACGGCAGCAGGGCTGGGGGGTGGTCTCTGGCATCCTCAGCATGTAGAATAGGAGCCTTGGGATAGAGACTTCATAAGCTTCTGGGATAAATCACCCTTAAGGATGCCAATCTGCGGGCTTTTCATAACAGTCAACGTGGGACAGTTAAGCCCTAAGGCCAACATTGCGGCCGAACCAGACAGAACATGAGAGCACCCAGTCCCTACACAGCAGGCCCGCAGCCTGCATCTCGGGGGCTCTCCCAGCCTCCTTTTACTCGTTGCAACCCCTCCCACTCCTCCCGTGTACCCCACGCCCCCATCTTCAGGGTGCAGCACAGCAGCCTGCCTCCTGACTGCCCGCTTTGTTCCCTCCTTCTGATTTTCCACACACCCCTCCCCGCCTCCTTGTTGCCCTCTCCCCACTTTGCCTCCTAGATGGCCCTTCCACAGTGTTTCCCGAATATCCTGCATTTTCTGATCTTTCAGTGATGCCCCTCTCTTTCCCTACTAAAGGTCCCCCCCGCTTCCCTTCCACAGCTCAAGAAACAAGAGAAAAGGGGAAAACATTACAAGGGCACTGCCCTTCTGGGATTTAACCACATACTCAGCTGGTGGCTTTTGTTTTCTCCTCTCACTGACTTGTAAGGCCCTCGGGGCAGGGACTCTACGTCATGCTCAGTGCTGGGGAAGATGGGCAGGACTGTGAGGCCTTAATTAGAGTAAGGCCTCAGACAGGGTAGAAGATTTGAGCAGGAAAAAAAAAAAAAAAGAATTTCAAAATATCTATTTGGCGGCAATAACCACGGGGTAAAGTAAGAGGTTTGTTTAATCATATAAAAAAAAATCATGAAAGTCTTCACAGCATTCTATGAACGCAGAAAAAATATTTATACTGGCATTTTAAAAACAAAACCAAACCAGAAAACAAACTTCCTCCACAGGCCAAATATAGTGACTGCAGAGCCAAATGCTAGTCTCAAACCCTGAACAGGAATAGCTGCAGAAGCAAGAAGGTCATTAAAGGAAAAGATGCAAAATGAATGACAAGATCAAAAGAGCCATTTTCTGGTCAATGAGATGTTTGGGCCATGGCAGTGCCATGCTGGGATCACCTAACAAAGACAAGGGCTTTGGCAATTGGTCTTTGATTTACCTGCTTCCCACAGAAGCAGGACAGCCAGCAGGGAGACCCCCACTGTCTGTCAGGGAAGGTGAAAAAGCAGAAGCATCTTGCCTGCATCACGAATTCACATTTTTGCATTCAAGGCCTTCTCAACTTCACATCTGCTCATGAATGCGAAAGAGTGGCAACCGTTATGGAGGTCACCTGCTAGGCCAGGCAGACCAGCTTGGAGAAGGGCAGCCAGACATACGGTGGCTTATCGGGAACCAGGACATTTTGGGAAGGTGATTGAGGATGAGACACAGAGTCCCAGGGAAGAACCATCTTTTCCATTGGTTGAGATGCCCCCAAACTGAAGGCTAGCCTTCAGGAAACAGTATAAAAGGCCACGAAGAGAGCGGCATGCCATTCATCTCTTTCTGGAACAGAGAGGATATACAATTGTACCTGTCCCTAGCCTTGTGAAAGTGGACATGAGCTTCACAGGGAATTTCGTGTCACATTTCCATTCTGCCTGGGTTGTAGCGGTGCTTGTCACACAGCAGATGCTCAACAAATATTTGAAGAAGTGAACTGAACAGTTGAAGCCCCTCCCTACTGATGGGCAATATTCTACTACAAAGAACTAGAACATTCTTCATGCAGTGGAATGTTTTATGGCTAGTCAAAACCAAACAAAGTATAGGGAGTCAGCCAGGCCACTTCTAACTTGTGATAAGGAAAGCCCACTAAATTGTGAATCAGGGTTAGAAGGTGCTTCTGAAACATTGAGAAGACTCTGAAGGGTCTTATGGTTTCTCAGGTGTAGAGCAAACCTATCCCTTTGTTCTTGGAGCTTTATGAGCAGACGAACCTAAAAGGCATGAAAGAGTTCTGGTTCCGAAGAATTTCCTTAGTATTATTTGTTCAAGTAGCGAAAGAACACTCCAAGCAGTGAGGTCTTTAGAAAGGCACCAACAGAGTTCTGCAGAAACTGAAGCGTTGGAGGTGTCAGAGGTCAAAGACAATTTACTGGCAAGGTGGGACAGACCCTTCCACCTCTTGCCTTTGAAAACAAAAATTAAAGGAAGTGGCTCTCTCAATGTTTTGCCACAAATTGAAGTTCTGGAGTTCTTAAGAAAAATAAAGCAACAGGCTTCCCAGAAATTTCCTTGCTCCGGGATTCCTTTCTTCTGTGGATTTCTTGGGCTAGCACTGAATCTGTGCCCAAATTTCAATACCACCTAGGACTGCAAAGTCCAGAACTTCACTGCACCTTCTGAGGCCGTGTTGCGGTGGGTCTGAGTCAAAGGCAATGACTCTGCTGGCACTGAGTCCTGGGAATCTGACTAAAACCAGCCATGCGGGCCTGGCCCACCGTCTCGCTTCGGGGGCAGCTTACCTAAGTCAGGCTCAACGCACCAAGTCCTCAGAGCTGGCTCTGATATAACGGCAGTTACTCGTAGAAAGGAGTTTTGTGGTCTGAGCATGAGCACCCCGCTTCCTGGTAACGCTCTCCATCAGCCCTTCCCCTGTCTGCATCCATGTCACCATCCAGGTCTCCACCTAAATACCACTCCTCCGGAAGGAGTTCCCTGGCCAACCATTCTAAAGTTGCTCTTCGGGCTTCCCTCGTGGCGCAGTGGTTGAGAGTCCGCCTGCAGATAAAAGGGACGCGGGTTCGTGCCCCGGTCCGGGAAGATCCCACGTGCCGCGGAGCGGCTGGGCCCGTGAGCCATGGCCGCTGGGCCTGCGCGTCTGGAGCCTGTGCTCCGCAACGGGAGAGGCCACAGCGGTGAGAGGCCCGCGTACCACAAAAAAAATAAAATAAAATAAAGTGGCTCTTCGCCTCCCAACAACACACCCTTGTTTTTTTAAATTTTATCTTCTCTTTCTCCTTTGCACTTGTCTTCTCCAATTAATTGTTTACATATTTATTTTTGTGCCCCCGGCCCCTACCACTCCACCACACTAGGGGTGGGTCTATGAGAGGCAGGCCCTGGTCTCTCCTGCTCATTACTATATTTCTAGCCTCTGGAATATGCCTGGTATGTAGTACGTACTCAATATATTTGTTGAATGTTTAATTACCAAGAAAGACATTAAGAACAGCATTTCCCTTGGAAGGGAGCTGCTAGAATGAACCATATGGTACCAAGGAACTCAAAGGCTTAGCATATTAAAGAGAAGATCGTCTTTCTAGATCCATCTCCTCATATCAACCAGCCCTAAGATGTGGTCTGGGTACCCATTTCCTCTATGGGGGATCCATGGAAATCGCTGAGGTAGATCAACATCCCTCTAGTAGCAAGAGATGCCATCTTGGTAATCTCACTGCGTTAAGGCTTGGAAAAACAATTCCTATTCTCCGAAAAAAGAGTTGAGAATTTTAGACTACAAATCATTCAGGCAGAAAACCACAGATTTGCCCATTTTGTTTTGGTGGGAACAAGGCAGTTGTTTGCACGTTCTTCCTGTCGCACCTGCTCTGGCCTGCCCAGTGTAAACACCTTAGCCAAAAAGTATAAATGGGTCAAGCACTGCCTTTCCAACAATGAGAAGGGATAAGTGCTATGCTCTACAACCGGCAGGAAATCCAATGATAATTGTAAATGGGTAAGTTTAGAAAAGCTTTGTGCCTGGTGAAATATGAAGGCAAAGCATTAAGGCGAAACACAACAACGTAATAAATGATAATTCTTCTTCCTTTCACTGGTCTATGAATTACAATGACAGTGGTACAGTATACTTCCCAACAGTCTTATTTGGCTTTCAAGCTCCTTGACTTGTGTTTAAAATTCTTTTAGGAGAGGCCAAGAGCAACATAAATGAATAATGCCACAAAAAATCATGAGGTATGAAAACCTATAAGGTAACACAACCACGCTTGAGTTAAAAACAAAAGGATCGACATTTTACAGAGAAGAAATACACTGTTGAATCTCTCAGGCATTCAATTGTAGGGTAAAACAATTCCATTGAATCCATCTAATCTTGTGATTAAGATTCAAATGGGTTCAAAATGATTAATTTGTACCGGCCTATCAAAATAGAAGACATTGAGTTGTAATCTTTCCGAACAGCAACAGTGTTTTAATTACAAATGCTGGGCTCATTATTTGCTCAAGAACGAGTGACAATTAGCTTGATCCTACTGCAACTGTTAATGCTACTGATACTGAAATAAACAGTCAATGCTGAATCAGGGTTCCGACATTTCCCTTCAGTTTACGATCCTCTGATTGATGCTATATGCAAAAGGTACTTAGTCTTTTTAAGTCACAGGCAAGAAGGAAAATGGCTCCCAAACAGCAAAAAAAAAAAAAAAAAGGTATTGCAGGAAGGATATTTCATGGCAAGCCCAGAGAACAAAATCACTGTGAGATGAATCATGTTCTAATATATTGAACCAGAGAAAAAACTCCAAGCAAAATATTTAAGTTGGCCTCAAAACAACAATACAACAACAACAACAAATCTTTAGCCCATTAGAGGTTTGATTCGATAGACAGTGCTTTGGAATATTAGACAGACTGCTAAGATAAAGCAACTATTTACACATGGTTCCGCAGCTCAATGTTCTACATACTGGAGCAAACCTCAGGGAGGTTTTGGGTTTGGCAGCATCTCCCTCCTAACACACCTACAAAGATGGTTGCACAGAGGCTCCATGTGCACTTATAGTTGGGGCTGGGGTGGGCTTGGGTTTGGGTCCTTCTCTACTGAGAGCTCGGAGGTTACCAATGGAGGGATCAGGCAAAAACAATAGCATAAGCATTTTCTGATTCTCAGAATTTCTGAGGTATCTATTGTTTCAGTGGCGCTGGTGAACTCGTGATAATGAAACTACACCTTTGCACAACAAGCCTTGACCAGCATTCTGGAGCACATGACAAAGAAAACCTTAATTTTGAAAGTGCTGAGCACAAAGGGGAAAAGAAAAAGCTCTTACTGTGCAAGGTTTCTATGTATAGAAATATGGCTTAATTTTTAAGGCTTGAAGACCGCATTTATAAATGTCTAAAACCAGTTCAGACTCTACACAAGAGGAAAAAGAACTGCAACATTTTCATGAAACATTTTTTTTAAAGACTATCTTTTGCATATCTGTTACTGCATTTTAAAATAAGATGTGGTTACCAAAGAAACAGGTTCTGGCCCAGTGTTAATTTGAAACTAAAATCTATTTGAGAAGTTAAGCTCAAAGGAAAGAACCCATGAATTTATTTTGAAAAGTGCTAGAATTTGGTGCTTACAGAACCACAGCTGTATGGTTTGCAATGAACCATTCTAGGGACTCTTTCATTCAGTGAGGCTATTTTTCTTCTCACAGAGCCATCTATATTTAATAGTTCCCCCTTTAAAATTGTGACTCCTCATCTTCCCAAATAATAGATATACAAATAATACATTTATTCTTGTACATTATCTAAAATTGATTTTGGAAGCCTCTAAGTTTTTATTTTCATCTCTCATATAACACGTTTAAAGACCGCTTCTTAAAATTTAAATATTTTAAATGTTTCTTATTAAGCTTATTTGCGCTGTTCAAAATTATCTCCAGAAACCCATTTATTTTTAGTTTCAAGCTAAAATGGAGCTGAATCCACAGACTTTTCAAAAAATTCTTTTGTGGTCTAATGGCGCCACACCTATCATATATATGATTTTTTAGGAGGAATCATCTCACTTTTATAGCAGAATCATTTTACAAGTTTATAAAAGCTATATATTTGTATAGTATCTGAATAGGAAAGGCCATCCAACTGAATACCCTCCCCTCCCAATTACAACTGTCTTATTTAATTTGTTTTAAAAGTCATATTTTAATCTATTTAATGTTCTTGCTACATGGCTCAAAAAAAAATCTATAAAACATGCAAATTTCAACCTACCTGTATGTATCACTTAATGCAGTGCTAGCATCACAAGACATTCAGCCATTTTTATGTAAAGCGATGGAGACCAACTGATTTCTCCGTCTTCTTGCTCTCAAGTTTTAGATGCAATTGTCACACACACACAAAACCATACGCAGAACAGCTTGAATGTACTGTGATCACGAGAACTGAATTTATCAACAGGAAAACAGGTTTGAAAAAAGAAGTTTCTCATCCAAGGTTTCTCTGAGGCTGCAACCAAGGAAGTAGCGTGTTGAATTTTTTTCCCTTCCTCCTCTGAGAGTTCAAAGCCTGGAGCTGACCACTGCAAAGGCCACTGTCACATCTGCTGAAAATCAAACCACTGATACCAGTACTGAAAATACAAATTTGAGAACCAAGTTGTTTGTACACCATGGAGTGCATAAGAGTTAAAAATAGATTCCACCTTGCCTCCTACCCGCATAATAAACATGTAAGTTTCAAGTGTTTAATTTGATATTCACATTAATTAACAATACAACATACATTATTTAAAAGACAGCAAATGCAAGAAGAAAGGGGAGACACCATCTGGTAGCAGAGTTTTGTTGTTGTTTTTGTTTTTAGGGTTTTTTTTTTTTTTTTGCCTTTGTTAAAAAAAAAAAGGTAAAATTCTATTTTGAATGTGATGAAAAGCAAACATCCGGAAGCAAATGAATCGGAGCTGAAAGGTGATGCTGAAATAGCTAAGGCTGTAATGAGGCAAAAACAAGTCTTCGCTACCAGATGATATGGCATCCCGAGCATTTACATACTCACATCTGAAATACTAGGCAACGTGTAATGAATTCTATACACAGCATGCACACACACAGCACAAGCACGGCTAATCCTGCCTGCCATCTTAGGCTCGCAGAAGCAAGATACGCACTGCAGGCAGCACACGAGCACTGGGGAAGGAGGAGGCAAAGGACAGCTCACCTTAAATGCAGTGTCTGATTAATGTTGTAAGTGACATTGCATATCAGCCTCAGAGTCTTGGTTCAACTGGGTAGGAGGGAACAAAGAAAAATGTCATCAACTGGTGATGCAAGATGAGCCCAATCACTAAACACTGTTTAGCAAACTCCAAATTCTGCAACCAGACAGTAGAAGGCATTTCATACAGTTCAGCAGAGCTGCTGCACAATGAATGTGCCCTTCTGCTTCTAAGAATCAGACAATCCTTTTGCTAAGGAAGAAAATAAGCTGGAACGAATACTGTCACATCTTCTTCTTGAAGAAAGCTTTCAATACAGTATGTATCTGGTTCGGGATGCATTTTATAGACTGCTAATTTCATAGAATGGCTAGCAACAATGACAAACACAAACCTTTTAAGCTACTGCAAAGTAAAGAATAATATTATAAAGGGTGTAGCATTTCTAGATTATTTTTCAGAATCCTAAATGGTGCCGGCAGGCTTGTAGAAGAATGCATGATCAGCTGTCTGTATCCGTGCTATAACCTCTAACCACAAGCCGTGTAAATGTATTCTGCTAAATGTATCTGCAGTACAGAACGGCAGATACCTCCCCAGTCGGAATGGTATTAAAATGTGAATGAATTTGCTTAAACTTAAAAGCAGAATAAAAGCACTTACAGAAAAATAAACTGATGCTGAGTTCCTTTCGATGTATAGCTGACCATCACGAACGATAAAATAAAAGCTGTCCTTAGGACGCTGACCTAAATAATGTTAAGTCTTGCAACAGCATACTGTACTTGCTCAGAACCTAGGAAATGCAAAATGATTTTTCTCCTTCCTCCCCCTCCAAAAGCTAGAACGTAAAGTAACAAGCCGTTAACAGGAATACCAAAAGGCTTTGTGTATATATATTGTACATAGTGTAAGGGAAGAAATGGTGTTGAGCTGACATGCAATGTTTCTTTGTTTTACTTTGAGGCTTAGCTACGCTCCCACGATGACATTGACATCACGGAGGTCAGGGCTGACACTGGGGTGCTATCTGTTTTATGAGTGAAATGTTTTCCGAAAATTAAATCTCATCTACTCAAACACCGAATTTCATGTCTTCTTCAATATCCCCTCCCTACTGCCGCTGCTCAGGATTGATGGGCTTTACTTTGGCTGTATGTAATAAATTGGAATCACCTTCTGTAGAGACTCCAATACATAATCGTAGGAATTAATTTTTTAAACAAAAAACCTTCAAGAATTCTTATACATCCCCTTTCAATCTTTCCTATCAACACACACACACACACACACACACGCACACACATGCACACACACACACAGACGAAGCTCAAATTGCAATGAAATGTTTAACATGTGGAACAAAAAAATGTGGAAAGAGCTGCTTATTCAGGATTTTGAAGAAATGCCTAATAAGCAAAGACTGTTTTGCTACAAAACCAGTGTCACCATGTTGCCAAAGAGAGGAAAACAGAATAGCCTGCTAGCAAAATTTCCTCCAGATCCTGCCGGCAGGTAAAAATCAGAAAAGCATTTCATTTACCATGCTGTATAAAACATGAAGTCTTTTATTTTTAAGGAAATGGAACAGATTCTTTTCTACTCTTTCTTCAGCTACAAAGAAACCATATCCACCCCCAGCCTTAGATCCTGGACATAAGCCAACATTTTTAGAAAATGTTATGAGACTGATTTTGAATATATAATACGTACGTTTTTCTTCTTCTTATTTCTCCAAAAGTCTTTAATTGCCTATTGCATCACTAAATATGCTAATGTTAATTAATTTTAACACGTGCAAAAATGCATTAATCTTTTCTGGGGTTGTCTCTCTCTTCTATAAGAACTGGCTGCAAATAATCAGGTTAGCAAAACATTTAAGTTGCCCAGAATATTTTTAAAGGAGAAAATGTATTTGAACATCTGAACTTAAGTACTAGTTTTCACAGCCGGATCTTTTGTTTCTAGCTCTCATTCTGTCTCCTTCCACCGAACCCAAGTGATTTTTTAGCTCAATGTGTGGAAAGTATCCAGCCCACCTCTATCCCGTACACTTTAGAGTCTCTGAGCTGGGTTGTCCAGATGGTCGGTCATACCTGAACCACTCCGAGCCCTCTTCGCTTTGGAGCACATCTCTCTCCCACAACTATTTCAGAAATAAACGTGGCTTTAACGGAAACAGTAGCTCCTGGTCTAACCCCGATGGTGGACCCATCTTCCCCGCCCCCACCATCATTGCTCTATGAGCTCTGGTTAGCATTGACAGCGACGGAAAATTAGGATGGAGTATCCCTAGGCTAATTCCTCCTTCACCATGGAGGTTGAGAATTAGTGAGCCTATAACGCTCAGTTGCAAGGTACCAATTTAATATATGGTCATCTATAAAGCAGGGTCCTTAAAGCGGGGCTGGAGGAGGTTGAGGTGAACACAGACATTTGATGCCCTTGGTGTCTGTCCAGATAGTCCTCATTAGTAACACTTGAAAGTTAGACATTCACATTAAAATACTCACAAATTATTATCATGCAAGCTAAATATACACGATGCGGAATCTACTCTGACCACATAGAAGGAAGTCGCTGCCTCCTCTGCCTGAGATAGTAAATGACAGTGACAAGGACAGTAATCCAGATCAGGCTCCCACAGAATGAGTGAAGAGCGTTATGTCCGCTTTGCAGGGGCAGGATGGTGAATGCGGTCAGGTCCCTTACTGGTGCTTGTAAGCCGGATGCCAGGGCAAGTGGTTTCCAAACCTCCCAGTGGGGTTCTCTGTCTACCGTCTGTCAAATCGAGCCTAAAAGCCACGTTATCGGTTTATTTTGTGATGTTCCAAAACATTCAACAAGCAAATGTGGCTTGTTTACCGAACCTGCTTGTATTAAACACATTTGAGCTGTAGCTGAAAGCATTTACATGGATGAACTTGTTTAGACAGACATTCTCGACTAGTAAATCCTGTTTTGCACGTAAAAAAAAAAAAAACCATGGTCATGCCTGAATCACTTAAGCTTTGTCATGATTACAAGTGGCAAGGGTATGCACTCACTTATGATTTTTAAAAATTGTGTGCTCATCAACCTCCTCAGGGCATAGGCACACACGTGCATTTAACAGACAAATCCCTTTTCCGTGATGAAAATTTTAACCTGTTTTTGCCTCTTTGATGAGTCAAGCACAAGGAACCCAAAATAATCGGCAGGAGCAGCCTGGAGAAGGACAGAGCTAGCAGTAAGGGCTGCCTCTTTCACTTTGATTAATGCCCTTACTTGCTTACAGTCTCCTTCTGCAGTCAGCCTGAGCGCATTCTCTTTTCAGTCCTGTGGGTTAAAGTTAAATTGCATGACTTATGCAAAGTACATAATTCAAGTATGAACAAAGCTTGACTCTCTGTTTAAAAAAAACATAAAGTCAGGGCACTGAGTCCCCGAGGAGTCCTTGGTTAATAAACATTTGGATTGGTTTGCACATTTCTTTGCTCCATTCACTGCATTAAAAACTACAGCTGGTTTCCGTTTATACCTAATACAGATATTCAACATTTGTGGGTAAAATCTGTTATCAGGTTCGGCTACTATAATCTTGATTTTTTTTTTCCTAATCTCGACTTTTAAAAATAAAATGTTTACCAGATGTAACATTTTTGTTTAAGTTCTTAGAATTTAAAAAGTTTAAACATTTTTATGAGGTTGGTTATTACATTTGTTTGTAGGATATTCATGGAAACAATATGGTGACTTAATTTATCAATGACTAAAAATGCCTCTGAATGATATTTTAGCCTAAAGTTTTAGGAAAGTCCAATGCTACTTTGAACATCTACATTTTGCCTAGATATCAGGGCAGGGGCTTCTGCTTTCTACTTTGATCAGAGCTAAGTCTATAGTAGCTACCATTTATTGAAAACCTACTCAATATTTTAGCTATATTATTTAATTCTAACCCAATAATCCTGCAAGGTGGGTATTAGTTATCATCAACCTTAAGTGAGGAACTAACTGAGATTACCAGTCACACATAGCAGAGCTAGGATTCAAACCCAGTCCAATTGATTCCAAAGTCTGGGTCTTTCCACCAATCCTAAAAGGATAAAACCTCCTCCATCCACATTGTCCTGATGTATCGATAGGAATCTTCTGATTGTGCAGACTCCTGGTAGAGGGGACCCCTACTCCCTGGAGCCAGGACTACCCCTGTTTAGATGAACCAGCCTCAACTCTCCAAGCCCTGGGAATTGTGGGTACCAACTGGAGACAGTTTGGACCAGCAGGTGGAAAAGAATAAGAGAAGAGGAATTAACTAGACCATGTTGGAAAGTTAAGGATAGAAAGCAGGATAACAGTTTTGGTCAGAGATTTGTCATAATTTGGAAATGTTTTATCAGGCGAAATAAGTGGAAAAGCTTACACATGCATCTGAGCAAACTACTTCACCTAATGAAGTCCAGTCTTTTCATGGTACAGATGAGGAAACTTGAGACCATGAGAGATCTAGATATTTGCCCAAGATCACACACTTAGTGAGTTTACCCATTTGCTGTATTAAAACTCTTCTACAAGCCTGCATTTGTGAATAAATTTGTTATCCAGTTGTTAGATTATTCTAATCTAAATTATCAAAGAGGGATTTCCCTGGTGGTCCAGTGGTTAAGACTCTGAGCTACTGTTTCAGGGGGCACGGGTTTGATACCTGGTCGGGGAACTAAAAAATGGCCGTGAAGAAACTGGGGGCAGGACGGAAATAAAGACGCAGACCTACTAGAGAATGGACTTGAGGACACGGGGAGGGGGAAGGGTAAGCTGGAACAAAGTGAGAGAGTGGCGTGGACATATATACACTACCAAATGTAAAATCGATAGCTAGTGGGAAGCAGCCGCATGGCACAGGGAGATCAGCTGGGTGCTTTGTGGCCACCTAGAGGGGTGGGATAGGGAGGGTGGGAGGGAGGGAGATACAAGAGGGAGGAGATATGGGGATATATGTATATGTATAGCTGATTCACTTTGTTATAAAGCAGAAACTAACACACCATTGTAAAGCAATTATACTCCAATAAAGATGTTTAAAAAAAAAAAAAAAAAAAAAAGACTGACCTGGTTTCTACTCACAAATAGTGTTTCTGTCCTGAACAGACAACTTAAGTCCATATGATGAGTTCCTTCCCCAACATATTTTAAAAATGGACTTTTGAAAAGCCTAACTTTTGAGTAAGAGATTTTCCAAGCTTAGTGTTTCAAATGCATCATTTTAATGATTGCCTCTCTATGTGAACATCTGTACATTCTGCCCCCATTTAAGATCCCTTCCAGCTCTGAAGGTTTGTGATTCTAAACAATCCAGCCCCACTTGCTTGCTTTCTAGGTTGGTTAGGCCAAGAGCTGGACTCCAAGTCTCCTGCCTCCTGGCTAGGTGACCAGATGACTGTCTCGCTCATTGGCAGTAATTTTAAATGCCAGCCAGATGGCTTGCAAAGGGGGCTTTCAAATCAACTCCATCAGCTCCACCCTGCTCAGAATATGCGAGGAGGATTATCTCTCTCGGTGGTCCTGAGGCAGTAGAACAAAGGCTTGGGTGAATGATCATGGGTGAGGAGTTTGAGCTCCAGGAAGCCTGCTCCAATTCTTAGACATGAGGTTTCTCACTTCCATCCATTAGCACTTGTGTAAGATGAAGGCAAGCAGTACACACTTGACGGCAAGGGCCAGGCAGCAAGCCTTGGGGACCAAACTGAGGTTACCCTCGAGGAAAGAGTTGGAGGGAGAAGGGAAATGTGAACCATGTGGTTTTCAACCGAGAAAAAGTGGTATGTGACTTAGGGTTGCCCGGGAGACTGTGGTAGACAACATCCCACCCCAAGCTAATTCAGCTCAGACTCTCCCATGGGAACATCCTCAGCATGGCTCACCACCATTTTCGATGTCACTACCTCAGCTTTAGCAGCAGAATAGCCCCTGCTTTCATTTTGCAGTGCATTGGAAATGTGGCACTAATAAAGACCTTGCGTGCCCACGGAGATCAAGAGCATTCCTGCATCTCTAGTCACATGTTCATTTGCAGCCATCACTGTTTGCCACTCCCCAGATGGAGAGCAAATGAAACAGCAGGGTCTTCTAGATCCTGAACTGGCAAAAGACATTCAGCAAGAAGGCTGAGTTTCTTCTTTCTAGAGAGATTAGCAGGCAACTAGGTTGAAGAGGGAAGGTGGTGACGTCAATGAAAGTGGAGAAGGAAGAATTCTTACAGATGGGTAAAATCTACCCCATGTGAGAACATAATCCTCTCCTCATATCTTTCTTCATCCTGGGCAGCAGATATTCCAAGACAACCTGGGAACAAATTCATTTGCTTTCTCTTCTCTCGGATGAATGAATTTGTAGTTCGGAAAGGTCACAACCATGAACCTCTTCTCACCAGAGCAGCCTAACAAACCTCAGTGAATCTCCACTTCCTTTGGACTAAAGACAAAAGCACAATATGTTTTTATCGTGTTGAATTACCTGCCTTTACTCACGTCTCTGGCTGGCATCCTGTGAGATCTCTGTATCTCCCACAGCACCTAGAGCATTGCCAGGTGCAATGGAGGGGCTTATATGGGTAGGATCTTGATTAACCAACGCCAGATTAGGGGTCCTTTCTCTGCTCCCACCACTACCAGTGGAATCTTCAGCTTTGTCCTTTGAAACCACTTCCTAAAATTAGAGAACTTGTTCCATGAGTTAAGGAACGGATCTGGAGACTAAAAATACCTATGGAAGTCTTTCAAGTTCTTAATCACTTGTTTACCAAGTCGGGGGGTGGGGTGGGGGGACAAGTTGTCTGGCCAGCAGACCACAGGCTTTGTTTACATCTGTCCCTCCTAGAACAGGGAAAGGGGACACAGAAATAAGGGTGGCTCGACGACCACACCACTGCCTCCAAAATGTGCCTCAACGTCTCCTCGGGCTCTCAATGGCATAGCCCATTTCACAGTATTATAGGATAGGCAAGGCGCTTCAGATGATGCCATCTGAACCCCTTCTTTCTTTTTCTTTTTAAAAATAAATTTCATTTATTTATTTATTTATTTTTGGCCGCGTTGGGTCTTCATTGCTGCGCGCAGGCTTCCTCTAGTTGCGGTGAGCGGGGGCTACTCTTTGTTGCGGTGCGCGGGCTTCTCATTGCGGTGGCTTCTCTTGTTGCAGAGCACGGGCTCTAGGCGCGTGGGCTTCAGTAGTTGTGGCTTGCGCGCTCTAGAGCACAGGCTCAGTAGTTGTGGCGCACGGGCTTAGTTGCTCCGCGGCATGTGGGATCTTCTTCCCGGACCAGTGCTCGAATCCGCGTCCCCTGCGTTGGCAGGTGGATTCTTAACCACTGCGCCACCAGGGAAGCCCCTGAACCCTTTCTCTGAGGGAGGAGAACATCAGATTCAAAGAGAGTGTGATATCTGAAGACCTCAGCAACCAGGATAAAAGCCGTATTCCTTAATTCCTAGTATTCTGCTCTTTGGGATTCAACACACTGGCTCAATTAAAAAAAAAAAAATCCACTTTTCACCTAAATAGGTGCCTGACAAATGGTTATAGAATAAGTGAACTAATGAATAGATTCCAGTATAGAGGGTTTATAACTTCTTGCCCAGTTCCTCTCAGAAGAAAATGTTATAGAATACTTAATTTTTTTTAAATATAATTTTTAGCAAAATAATAAATATTAAGCAACATATCACCTGGGACCAAGTGTTATTTGAGAAGTATCAGACGTGATAGGCTTGATTGCTATATTAAGTCAATCAGATTAAGTTCAGCCGGCTGAAGTAGGCTTTTATCCTATTTGGTTTGCAAAGAAAAATCTCATGAGTTAGCATAAGCAGCTAAAAATAAGTTGCAGGTTTCATTTTCTGTTGTTCAGTATGGTTTTGAAACCAGAAGGTGCAAAACTAGGAGATTCACCAACGCCCACTGAAGATCAACAATTCGAATAGTCCCCTTTCTGGCACAGCAACCTGATGACAGCTCACAACCAGGCCTAAGACACATACACCTATGTCCCTCTCACCATGGTCTCTTGAGATGGCTGCCCCTAATGAATAAGGCACGGCAGGAAATTAGGGACTGAGGCCAGTCCTGGGGGACAGTGGCTTGTGTGTGTGTGTCTTGTCATATCTGGACAGGATGCCGCATAGACATCAGCCCCATACGCACAGCCTCAATCTTAGGTGGTGCTGGGGATCCTTCCACAAAACAAGGGAATAAATAATGCTAGAATTTCACTAGGATGAGGTCCTGAAGGTAGTGAGCACAGCGGGTACCCCTCGACCTAAATGCCCAGGGCCTTGTGCAATTCCATACTGCAAACCCAGGGGGCTCACGATAAGTTTAATTTCAAAACTGTCTTCCCAGGGCCAAGTCTGGCAAAAAGGTGTTTGACAGAGGCCTAAATGCTTCAAAGGGAAGGCAGCCGTCTCACATTGGAGCGTTCAGCTGCGGCATGGGGCCCGGAGAGAGCAGAGCTGGTGAGAGAAAGCCCTCAGCGGAATGAGATTGAGAGGGGGCAGAGAAGGGTTAATCTCCTTCCATTAGAGGAGGGGCCATTTGGTGAAGGTGAAGAGAATAATCGGTATGAAGAGCAGGGAAGACAAAGAGCCATTCCAGAAAAGAAATTACCGTGCAAGGGTGAGAATGATGATTTGTCCTAGATTTTTCACCGTGAGACCATTTCTTAGATCTGAGTCTTTGAAGTTACAGTCTCAGGGTGGAGGAAGGGAGAATATTCACACTCAGTGCTGGAAGATGAGCTGTGATTGGGTCTGAGATGGGCTGACTCTGATTAACTCTGAGAAGCAGAGGGTGAGGCCAAAGCCACCAGGATGCCGCCGTAGACGCCTAACCATAAATTAGAAAGCGGCAAAGTAAACAATAGGAGTTGCTCATGAAAGAGAAGCCAGTGGAGTGGCTGAATCCCCCTTCCTTGGGGTGAGGAACAACCTCCCCCTTTTTTTAAACCTAAAATAAAACTTTTAAAAAGTTGCTTTGAATAATTTTTGGGGAAAGAGTTGAAGATTCACAAGAAGTTGCAAAAATAGTACAGTAACTGTATGATGTCATCTGTCTTCCCAGAATGGTATTATCTTATACTGCTGTAGTACATTCTCTAAACCAAGAAAGTAATATTGGTACGACACAGTTAACTCAGGTACAGACTACTACTTCAGATTTCACCAGTTTTTACATGCATGCTGTGTGTGTGTGTGTCTGTGTGTCTAGAGCTCTATGAAATTTTATCACATGTGGAGATTAGGGAAGCCATCAACACAATCAAGATATTCCATCACCACAAAGAAACCCCTGTGCTACCCCACCATAGTCACACCTTCCACCAGCCCTAACCCCTGGCACTGATCTGTTCTCCAACACTGTAATTTGGTCCCTTTAAGAATGTTATGTAAGTGCAATCCTGCAGTCTGTAACCCTTTGGAACTGGCTTTCTTTCACCCAGCAGAATGCCCTTATGATCCATCCATGTTGGATGAGCCTTTTTACTGCTGAATAGCAATCCATGGTATGGAGGTACCACAGTTTGTTATCCACTGAAGGACACTTGATAGGTGTCCAGTTTTAAGCTATAACAGATAAAACAGCTATGAATATTCATGTACAGGTTTTTGTGTGAACCTAAGCTTTCATTTCTCGTCTGTAAATACCCAGGAGTGGGAATGTATGGTAAGTGTATGTGTAACTTTATTAAAAACGATCAAACTGTTTTCCAGAGTGGCTGAACCATTTATACTCCCACCGGCAGTGTATGTGCAATCCGGTTTCTCTACATCCTCGCCAGCATTTGGTAACATCAGTATGTTTTATGTTAGCCATCCTGACAGAGGCACAGGGGCTCCTTTTGATGGTGGGCTGTCTGGCATTTCGATGCCAGCAATGTGGACTGTCTGGCATTGCGATGATGGAAAATGGGGCTCTTGATATGGGGTGAGGTTTCAGGTTTGTCTGGTTCCTCTTGACGGCAGTGGTGGGACATTGCCATCTGGGAATGCTGGGCTTCTTTGAGGCAGTACCTCTTGGTCCAGCAGGCAGACTTGAGATCAGTGATACTCGCTCCCATGGGGTAATAAGGCCATGATATGACAGTCAAGGGGCAGTGACAGACTTTGCCTGGGCTGGCGTCCTCCTGCAGCTTTGGCCAGAGACTGTATAAGTGCTTTTTATTCCTAAAGTTGGTAACTTATTAGCAGCATGTGTGTTTGTTCCGGCTGGCCGGGGGGGACATGGAGTTAGCACAGACAGGTAAGGATGGGACCACCAGTGGCACTTGTCAGATGTCACAGGCCACACTGAACACTTCTTGCCCTTGGACCTCCTACTCTGTTGACCACTCAAGACTCTCCAGCAGCATGTGGACACTTTGTCTGGATGTCATGGAAATCTGACTTCCACCTCCTGGGAGTTAGATCTGCAGGCACTGCTGTCACCACCCCATGGATCTTCCTAGCCTAGGGATCCAGGTCCTGCCAGCAATTAGAATTCTGTGTGCATAGCAGAAGGTGTCTCAGCCAGGGAAGTTGTTCAGGACACCAGGGAAATGGGCTTTGTGAAGGGCCAACGTCATTGTGATGACTCGAGTTGGCCCAGCCATGTCTGGAAAGTCACCTTCCATCTGCTGTACCCCGGATTCAAGGGAGGCTGTGGACCTTCCCAGAATCCATACCCGTCATGACCTTGGCTCCACAGGTTTGGACCAGGAGGCCAAGAATCAGGTGGGCAGTGGTCCTGCATGGGGACAGCCAAGAGATCATGGAGATCACTCACAGAGGCAGGGAAGCTCTGTGATCCTAGGCAAATTCCTTCATGCTTCTGTGTGCAGGGTGGGTGCAGTGAACGAAGGTTCTCCTTTGGCTTTTGTCTCTTGTGCTTTACCTGGTGCATTCACAGGACGTGGACGTGAACCTGGGCATGGAAGAACCTAAATGGTGATATATAGAACCTGCCCGTGAACTGGGGACTGTTGGGGGCTGAGCAGACTGTGGAGGCTGAACCCAAAAGTCAAACGATACGATAGTGGCCCTCCAGAAGTTGACGTAGTATTGATAAAACAAGTGGAAGGGCAGCCAGATACCATCAGGTGACCAGTGGGTATGGTCTGATGGCTTTGAGCAGAGATATACAGACAGGGTGGATAGTCACACTTCCTCTCCGAAGGTGGGGAGAATTTTCAAATTTGGTGTTTGTTTGTTCACTATGTTCTCTGGTGTAACAGAGAATTTTCCAAGTTTCCATTCTTGGGTACCTCTTCTGTGGCCCATTGTCCTCGTTCACCCAGGTGCCCCTACTTATCTGCTGTTAGAAGGCAGCCCAGCCCACAGCACCTTTCGGATATAATCAGGCAGGTGCAGACTGGGGCAGTACCTTGCCTGACTGTGAAGTTGGGTAATGAGACTCCATCCTCCAGGCTGAACGCACGGCGGCTCCCCCCAGCTCTGGCTTGGTCTTTTCAACTCACGCTGCTGCGACCGAACTTTTGCCACAGTATGAGTCTTGCCCTTGCCTGCCCCTGCTCTGTTCTCTTGGCTTCTGATTCTGGACCCGACCTCCTACTCAGCCCTCATGGTCTGGATCCGTGTGGCTATCCTATGTCCTCCTTGGTCTAAGTGTTACCACCTCAGGGTTCAGGGCCCAGAGTGGTCTCATGAGGTGACCCTTGCAGGGTCTGGGCTGCCCACACATGTCCGGAGGTATGCCCTGCCTATCAGAAGGCAGATAAAAATTCCCTGGTGGAAGCAGGTGCTCACTTCAGGAGTCAGTCTTCTCTCGGCGCCTTGTCTCCACTATTGTAACAGAGAAGAACAAACCTGACTCCATAGTGGATCTATTCCTTTAGCTCTAACCTTTGTGCTCTGTGGCCTGTGCTTAGTCATGCTGGCTCTGCACCTTTTGTAAAACAATGTTGCCGATAGCCTGAAATATATGTGATAGCCCATTCTCAAGGCTCTGACCTTTAAAGGTATAACACTTGTCCATTCACATAGAGATAAAAAGTTGCAGAACAGAGAATAACATTTGTCTTGTTGGAGGTTTATGGGAACATTGTGACCAGACCTACGTGGACAGCTGCAGGACCAAAGGATTGTGGCACCAAGAAGTTTGCAACAACTAGCCACATCTCCTCCCCTTTTAGTATAAAAGATGCCTGAATTCTAACTCTGGTAGGCTGGTTGTTTGGGACACTAGTCCACCATCTTCTCAGTCTGCTGGCTTTCTGAATAAAGTCACTATCCCTTTGCCCCAGCACCTCGTCTCTCGATTTACTGGCCTGTCGTGTGGCGAGCTACTGCTACTACTACTGAGCTTGGACTTGGTAACACTACCCAGAGGTTGGGTGGATCCGGGCCCTTTGTTTATTCAAGTTCTAGTTCTACCTTTGCCACTAAATCTTTGGGTAACAACCATAAGTGAGTAAATTAACCATTCTGGGGCTCAGTTACCTCGTATTTACGGTAAGGTTTCCTAACTCCCTAGCTGATAATCTTTCAACTATACCAAACCACGATTAAGGAGAAATTAAAATTCAGAAGCCAAAAAGAGCCTTTAAGTTAAATTCCGGTTTAGATATATTAGCTTAGGTAGGGTTATCTATTTTCTGTCTAATAAGTGTTGCTGAAAATGAATGTTTATTGAATTGAATGCAGCATTAACAATAATTCTCAGGCCTTAATGTGCATAAGGATTGGGAGGGTATATTAAAATGCATATTCCTAGGCCGCCTCCTCGGAGCTTTTGATGCCACTGGGGCCTAGGAGCATGCATTTTAATATGAGAAACTGAAGGGGACTTAGGTTTTGAAATAGACTTCGGTAATTTTTTAGAGGCTAATTTATCAATATGCATTAGGAACTTTAAAAATAGGTCATTTGACCTACTGATTCAATTCTCGGAATTTTGCCTAAGGTGTCCACCAAGATTTATCTACAAGAATGTTTTTGTGTTTATAATAGCAGAACACTAGAGGCAATAAAAATGTACATAAAAAAAGAATGGATAAATTAAGATATATCCATGCAATGGAAACACAGCCATTAAAAATGAAATTTTCGGGCTTCCCTGGTGGCGCAGTGGTTGAGAGTCTGCCTGCCGATGCAGGGGACACAGGTTCGTGCCCCAGTCCGGGAAGATCCCACATGCTGCGGAGCAGCTGGGCCCATGAGCCATGGCCTCTGAGCCTGCACGTCCGGAGCCTGTGCTCCGCAACAGGAGAGGCCACAACAGTGAGAGGCCTGTGTACCGAAAAAAAAAAAAATCGAATTTTCAAAATCATTTAGTGACTTGAAAAAATGTTTACAACATAACGTTAAGTGGGGTGAAAAAAAGCATATAAAATACCATTTCAGAAATGTTTAAAAGAAGAAAAGAATACATATGAAAAATTGAAAAGAAATACATTGACATGTTAATATTGAATTGTTGCTTGGTTGTTGGATTACTAGAGATTGTTGGTTGCTTCTTGATATTTTTCTGTATTTTCCAGATTTAGATTTTGTATAGTGACTATGTTATGGGTCTTTTTACAAATTTTTTAAAAGTAAAGAAAAGGAATTTACCTCATGTAGAGTGAAAAGAGAGGGAAGAGAGGCCTCTTGGGAGCCCAGCCCAGCCATGGCCTCGCTGCTGCAAGAGGACTTGGAAGACAGATAGACTGAGTCCGGTGCTGGGGTGAATTTTAAGCTACATTCTCTTTTGCAAAGTACCTTGATATAGTCGATGCCAAGGAATTTGGGTCAATGAGAAAGTCCTTTTCACTAGATACTACTTTCCTGCTGCATTTGAAGATAACAGACTATAGGAACTGGAATGTGGAAGGGAATTCAGTTTCCACAACATCTTTACTGCTCTTGGGTTGACCTCATGCTTGTTGCCTCTGTGTGTAATCCCCCTGGCCCCTACCCAGAACACCAAGCAGAGAGACTGCACTCTGCTTAGGGGCTTCTGGACAGATGATGGGCTCTATTCCGGCTTGGGAGATGCCACCCAGGGCCAGTGCTTCTGTGGAGTGCTTTCAAAATCTCCTCTGGCCAATGCACTGGGAGCCCCATCGAATGCCAGGAAGCATCTTTTTTTTGGCAGAGAGATGGCTCAAATCTACCCTCCCTCATGGATCTTAGTGAGTCCCAGGTCAAATGTCTCTGAATAAGATTAGAAGCTTCGCGGTTAGGCCTCTGGCCTAGAGTCAAAGCTTTTCAAATGTCCTTGAAATTTTTACACCACATGCTTTGGCTAGTTAGGAAGTGGTGTGGGGACTTCCCTGGTGGTGCAGTGGTTAAGAATCCGAATCTGCCTGCCAGTGCAGGGACATGGGTTTGGTCCCTGGTCTGGGAAGATCCCACATGCCGTGGAGCAACTAAGCCCGTGCGCCACAATTACTGAGACTGCGCTCTAGAGCCTGTGAGCCACAGTTGCTGAGCCCGTGTGCCACAACTACTGAATCCCGCGCGCCTAGAGCCCGTGCTCCGCAACAAGAGAAGCCACCGCAATGAGAAGCCCACACACCTCAACGAAGAGTAGCCCCCGCTCACCGCAACTAGAGAAAGCCCGCGTGCAGCAACGAAGACCCAACACAGCCAAACATAAATAAATAACATATATATATATATATATATATATATATATATAAAGGAAGTGGTGCTAAGGATTTCAGATGAAAGTCAATTTAGAGAGACCAAAAAAAGAAATAAATAAAAATGATGATACTTACAATATTAATAGCAATATCAAAAGCCAAACGCCAATGCTGACCATAACTATGGTACTTGTTTTCATCAACATCTTGACTTGCCACACATTTTCCTAAGTTGCCCAAACCATTTCACATATATTACCTTACTTATTCTGACAGAATCTCAGTTTTACATTTTTTAAAAATACCATTTCGGAAGCGGGAGGAAGCTGTAAAGTTCTGATGAAAACCAGAGGCTTGAGTTAAAAACAAAACCCTGAAGTCTTCCGTGTGGTGTTTTCCAACTGCGTTCTTGACAAGAAGTCAGGGGATTTCAGCATGAGAAATTACGAAGCCCCATTACCGTGAATTCTTCGCTTTGGTGTCTGTGACGTGGCCTGATTGCAAAATCCTCCAAAGGGAGTAACAGGACATTCATAATGCTGACCCAGAGCAAGAGGGGAGCTTGTACTTCTGTGCCATGAAAAGTATAAAACCTCTGGGGTTAAAAATAAAAAACTGGTCCAGGCACTGCCTACGTCAGCCAGTTGTGCCCAGACCACATCTGCGTATCACAAATCAACAGGGATGACCTAAGCTCCTCAAAGACTATGACCCCAGATTTGAATTCTATCCCTCCTATGGAATTAAGAACAGAAAAAAAAAATTTTTATATAGATAAAACTGAATCACTTTTCTATACACCAGAAACTAACCCAACACTGTAAATTAATTATACTTCAACAACAATATTTTTTAATAAAATAAAATATAAAATTATACGTTAAGGAAGCTCAAGAGAGTCTAACTTTCCCCATAATGTCTACTTTGACGCTTTTTTGAAAATGTCAAAGATCCAAATATTTACAAAGTGTGTATTTGTTACCCCTGCCTTGCTGGTGGGTCCGTGGTGTCACCCAGCGTGCTGTACCAGTTCCCTGTGGAGGGTTCGTGTTGGCGGCGGTGAAATTTTTTTTTGGCGGCCGCACTCCTCTCTCTGCCATGCCAGGCAGCTAGACATTAAAAATCAGCAGGTTGTGTGTCAATTCCTGCACACTTAGTGCTTTGAGGAGTCATTAGCACATGGCAGTTGAAATTAACAAGCGATGACTAAAGAGTCTCCCCAGTGAATGGACCCTGACTCCTTTTCCTCCTTGACCATGGCCTTTGGCCCTGCCCTTCCTAGCAGACTCCTTTAGGCTTGTACATGCAGCAACAGATCGTCCCCACTTGGCTCCAGCTTTTGAAACCTGGTACTTGTTCTCAACTTACTCCTCCTGGCTGCTCCCTTGTTACAGGTACTGTACTCTCCCGTTCAAGCTGGTCTTATCTTTAGTTTACTCCGCTAGCCCAGCCAGCTCTCTCTGCTCAGTAGACACTTCTGGGACCCACCAAACCAAGAAAATGGACTTTCAAAGGTTGAAGCACTTTTGCAATACGTAACTTGTTTTTCTATTCCACTCCTCCTTAGCCTGCTCCAGATGTGAGGGGGCTGGGCGGAGGCGAGGCAGCAGTAATAGGAGATGAGGCCAGACGTTAGGCTGCATGAGAGCCTGAGAGCTGTGTTAAACCAGCCAGTAGCTGGTCTTCCCGCACAATGGACAATGTATATTCTTCAGGGTGTGGGTGTGACTGCCAGAAATGTCAAGTCCAGGGGTAAAATATAATCAGAAACCGGACTGTCCAGTCAGATATTGACAACAAAACTAGAGAAGTAGGTACCAGGCAGCTCAGGCAAGGACTGGAGTCCATTTCTACAGTGTGTGTGCTGTTGAAGTGAGCACATATAGTCTATTTTTATTGGAGGTCTTTATGATGCCTTGGGAACATCATAAAGGCACCACCATATGGTTTCTGATATTTACCAGTGAGGGGGATATTGCACTAAGACCAACAGTGGTGAAAGGCTACATAAAATATCAAATTAGTTCAGGGCTCTTCAGACAGGGCTTATAACCTTACCACTCATTATTTCAGTAAATGTTTTGCAACTTTTCCTGAAAAGAAAAAGCTAGAATTATATATCAAATCCTTTGGGGAGCATTAATCTCCCCAGCCAGAGCCATTTCTGCTTTTACATGTTTCTCTAATAACTTGAGTTGAAGATCCCATCTTGTCAGGAATTCCCTCCACTACCTCCCAATATTAAAAAGCATGCCAAGATCTGGAGGAGGGTAGCTTCCCAACACCCCCAAGAGCAGACAGAACCATGAGTTAAAGAAACCATGAGCTTTCCTAGTGACCACTGGTGGAACAGAATTCTGTTGGACAATTCGAACAACCATGACTAGACCCAGGACCAGGAAACTGAGCCAGAACGGTCCTAGACTAAGAGGACCTTGTGGGGGGGAAAAGGGGGGAAGAATGTCCTTCGTGGTTCACTGGCCACTGGTGGCCTGATGGTGCTCATGTAAATGCTTAGGGTCAGAATGGACCGAGGCATCTTGAAAAATCTCACCCACTGCTCCTTGCCCACTCTTTACCTAAGAGTGTCTGTTAGAGAATTCTAAATACCTGATCACTGTTTATTTCTCCCACTGCTTCATTCTGCTGTCCTATCCTTGAGCATCTCTAAGTTCCTTATTATGCTCTGCCAGAGAGGACTACCTCTTTTCTCCAGAAGTTCTCCTGAGCTGTCACTGGCAAGTGGCTGCTCCCCACCCCAGGGACTACATTTCCCAGACCTCTTTGCAGTCTGATGTGGTCATGTGACTGGCATTTTAGCCAATAGAGTATGAGTAGAAGTGTTGTGCACCACTTCTAGGCAGGGGCCATGAAAGTCTCCATGTGCACCTTTTCACACTCTTTTTTTCTTCCTCCACTGGGAAGTGGAAACAGTCCCAGGTGACCTTGGAAACCACATACTGCAGAAGGTGGAGCCTCTCTCAACCCATGTCTCTGAATGAATGCATGAAAGAGAGTTGCCCCACTAACCTCTACTGTTACAAGACCAAGAAATAAACTATTATGTTTGAGTCATTTTACATTTTTCGGTCTATTACAGCAATTAGCCTATCTTAACTATTCCTATTACCCTCTTTGATACAGCTGTTATCATTGTGTGCAGAAGTCCCTGTGCCTTCTCCCCTTTCCTTAAACCTTACTGCAAAGCAAAAGAATAGATTTAGTAAACTAAGCAGCCATTAGGGACAAATGACACTCACCAAATTAATGGTCACAGCATTCAGCTCTTACAGCCAGAAGAAGAGTGGTTTAGCAGAGCCTCACTTCAAGACAACCTGATATACGAAAATAAAACAAAAAGTAAAATGTAAGACCTACAAAACAGATATATTGGTGTGCCGTGGTTCATTTCCAAAGAGTGTTTTCAGTTTATAAAGGAATCTGCCACTCTTTTTCAGTAAGCAACGAGCTTCCCTATTGCATTCATAACATAAGATACATTTTAAAATACCCTCCCACCCCATCATTATAAAACTGAATTTATAAAGAACAATTCTCCTCTGCTAAGTAAGCTGTACAAAGACTAGATAATGACTCAGGAGATGACTTTGGAAGCCAGAACTGGGTATGATTTCTATCTCTGTGTGCTCTGCAGTTCTTACGTACGCGTTAAAACTTTTCTCTCGGGAATTTAACTCTCTTGGGTAGAAACTTCCAGAGCTTGTAAAATTATAGGCTATGCAAAAACTTAAGATTTCTTTAGGGAAATTAAAACAGACACCAAAGATACAATATAATCTGTCTTTGTGCTTAATATCATCCCAGATGCGATGGCACACGTAGAAATGAAAATAAGCTCTCTGTAAACGGGGCAGTGAGACAGTGGAGGTGTACACACCAGAACAACCACAGGCAACCAGAAACACGCTGGGTAAAGGCAGCTGGTTGTGGTCATTTTCTTACCAGAGCTGCCATCTTTTAACAGGTTAGGTGCGAAAATACCATTTGACGGCATAGGGCACGTATTTGCCTAGAACAGGGTTTATTTTTGTGTCGGATTACTTGGTATAAGATCCAGGAAGCAAATAGTTCAGAACTGAACAAACATTCTGGCTGTCCAAACAGAGCACCAGGGCAGAAGGAGGAAGAGGAAACAAAACAAGAGCAGTGACGGGGTGGGAGGCACGACGTGGGCCATTTTCCCCAGAATTCAGCCTTAGTGTGTGTGTGTGTGTGTGTGTGGGTGGGTGTACACAGATACACACACACACAGATATATATATATGTGTGTGTGTGTGTGTATATATATATATGTATTTTTTTTTTTTTTCTTCTGAGAGGAAACGCATTCTTGTCTGGTCCTGTGGAGAAGAAAAAGATCAGAGAGATCCCTTTGGTGCCGTATTCGGAGGGTCTCCCAGATGCAGCCCTCATCCCCCCCTCCGGGCTGGGGCCTGCCAGACACAGGTGTCAGGGAACAAGATGGCGCCCCACAGTGAAGGGTGCCGAGTGAGGGGGTCTGGGGGTGGCCTTCACTTACTCGGAGGCGCTGGCTCCTCTGAAACCCAGACGCTGCCAACTGCCTGGACTCAGGAGTTATAACCGCCTTCTTGCTCTGGGTTCTTCACTTCTGGTCGAGATCAGCTCCACATATCTTTCTGATGATGTCACCCATTCTGACTTCCTACATTTTGAAAGTTGATCTATAAGTAAAACCTTCCGTGAGGCTTCAAAAAAAAAAAAAAAAAGCAGCAGCAGAAAAGAAAAGAAAGGTGTGCTGTGGGGCGATGGAGAGGAGGAGGAGAGAGGCAGTTGCCTCCTTATTTTGAGATTTGCTGCAGCCTGCGAGTGCCACTCCCCAGCCAGTTTCCTGGCTGCAGAGGGAGGCCAGTGGCCGGGTGTGGGTGACGTCAGGGCCAGGCCTGAGTCATCGCCAGTGGCCGGTTTGCCCTGCCACTCGGAAGGGGACAAAAGGAATCTTTGATGTCCAGAGGCCCTCCTCTCGGGACACTCGCCTGGACGAGCAGCAGGCCAGAACATTCCTGCCGCCTCCCCACCCCCGGCCGCCCTTCCTACTTCCGGAACCATCCCAGGCAGATTCAGCAAGGCCTCCCCAGGGGACATCGCCCTCCTGCATGGCAGAGGCATGGCCGCTGTCTGCCAAAGAAGAAGCAGGGGAGGGTATTTCTCTGGGGATTTCTCACCTCACCCTCCAGCATCCCCCCCCACCCCGCTTCCCTGTGGTACCACCTTACGCAGGGAGTTGCCGTGGTACTCAGAGAGATCTGGAAAGGTAGCAAGTGCTCTTGTCACCCACCCTGGGCAGCAAGCAGAGCTCAGTGTCTATTCTCTGCCTTCGTACCATGACCCTGGGCCTCCGCGCTCTGCTCCCTGGCTGGCAGTGTGAGCTTGTACATCCTGGATTGAAGGGGGGCCCTCTCTTTAAGAGGGGTATTTATATCCCAGTGCCTGCCACGGGGCACAGTAAACACATGAAGTATAAGTGAATGATCATTTTAAAATAAAATAGTAAAGAACATGTATCGAATACTTGCAGTGAATGTTGGAGCCTCTGTGCTAAGTGCTTTAGAGATTATTTCGTTTATTTTTATCATGACAAAGCTATGAGGTAGGTACTATTATTATTCCTAGTTCTACAGATGAGGCGCTCAGAGAGATTAAGACACTTCTCTAAAGTCTCATAGCTAGTTAGTGGTGGAGTCTGCATCATCTGATCTCAAATCCTGTGTTCTCAACCATGATGCTGAGTGGCTGAGCGAACGAATGAATATTGACCAGGAGCAGCCTGTCCAGGTGAGGGGAAATGAGGGTAATGATGGGGCTTGAAACCAAATCCTATGAGGAAATAGCGGAGCAATTGGGGATGATCTGTTTAGGGTAGTAGGCATCAAGCTCTTTTGATGGGTCAATACGATGTCTGAAGCTTGGATAACTCAGAGTGGCCAGGGGGATGGGGCAGGGGGCGGGCAAGTCTGGTCGGGTTCAAGCGGCGGTCAGGAGCTAGAACCAGAAGACAAAGCTAGGGAGGTCCGGTGGTGCGTGGTGGATGCAGCGTCTGAGAGCACAGTGGACAGAGAAGCTCAGAGGAGCCAGGCCCAGACTTGTCTTTATTGCCCCCTGGCCTCAGGGGTGTGGGTGGGAGGGTGAGTGCACTTAAGGTACAAGCCTGCGGCAGACATGAAGACAATGGGGAAGAAAGACACGAGAGCGTTCTCAAAGACCCCGAGACTTGGAGAAAGAGCTGGAACTGCCATGTGGTTTCAGAGCACCAGGAGGGGCTGGAAGTGACAGGAAACGGAGCTGGACCTGACAACGGCAGTCACTGCCCTGAGCGCCGCCCTACCAAGAATCAGCTGCCTTTCTGGGACGGAGTGAGAATCCCATCAGTGGCTGTACTCAAGCCAAGGCGAGGAGGGCTGGCAAGAAGAGAACATCCATTTATGGGGGTATCTGGGCCCTGGATAAGAATGACCTTGGAGGTACCTTCTCCCCCTATGGTTCATGATTCTGTGGTTTGTACTTTTCCATGATTCCAAGAGGAAAATAAAAGCCGGGACTTTCCAGCTCCTTGTGGCAGTGGGCAGAGAGGTTCTGGCCTCCTCAATGATGCCACTCCGCGGCTCTCCTTTCCGCTGTGGGGCAGGGTGTCTGGTCACGGGATCCCTCTCCTGGGCTCAGGAAATCAATCCCTCTGATCGTTGGGGACGCCGTTACTTTGTTCCTGGAACTGCTGCCAGTTGCCGCTCTGAGGACTTACACTTGTGCTGTGGGGTCTGACTCCCCAGGCAGGAGGACTTAGCAGAGGTGACTTTCAGAAGAGAGAAAGCCACGTGCTTTGGATCAAGGCAGCAGCAACCCGGGTCACTGTCAATGTCCGCACAGAGCCTGACCTTGGGCTGAGGAGAGCGCTTTAAGTTCCAGGCATTTCTGGCAAAGGCTTGTTGATGCTTTTCTTCTCTCTGCAGAAAATGACCCTGGGCACCTCCCTGCTGTTTCCCCAAAGGCTCCATGGCCTTGCTTGCTTCATATACACGGGTATTTATTTCTCTCATTAGATGAACGGAGTCTGATTCTTTTTCAGTCTACCTTGTGGGACCAGGATAATGTGAGGAGAAAGATAAAGCAAAGGAGAAATGACGAATAAGCTTAAGTGAGATGCAGCTCCTTGCACTGTATGCTCTGGGGTTGATTCTAACAGTGAGGATAAAATCAGAGAACTGGGCAAAACATCTATTTGAGGACACAGAGATGTAAGTACAGTGACACCCCTAACCTCTACGCCATCTGGAGAACCCTCCTCTTTGGTACAACAAATGCAGTTATATACTGGAAAGTTAAAAAACAACAAGAAAGACTTAGAAGACTTGTCTGTACTTGCTGCCTCCAATTCTTCTCATCTCAATCACTTTTTAAAAAACAATTTATTATTATGGTATAATTTATATGCCCTAAAGTTAACCCACTTACAGTGTACAAGTCAATGGATTTTAGTCTATTTGTAGAAGTGTGTGATCCATAACTTCATGTTGGAACATTTTTATCACCCAAAAAGAACCCTTGTGCCCACCAGCAATCATTCCTCATTCGCCTACACCTCCCCGCAGTCCTGGGCAAACATTAATCTTCTCTCTGTCTCTGTAGATTTGCCTTTTCTGGACACTTTGTATAAATGGAATCATGCAATATGTGGCCTTTTGTGTCTGGCTTCTTTCATTCAGCATAATGTTCTTAAGGTTTGCCCACAGTGTAGAGTATATCAGTACTTCATTCCTTTTTATGCCTAAATAATATTCCATTGTGTAGCTATAACCACATTTTGTTTATCCATACGTCAGCTGATGAACACATTATTTTCATTTTTGGCTGTTACAAATAGGGTTTCCATGACCATTTGAGTACAAGTTTTTGTGTGGACATATGCTTTCATGTCTCTTGGGTGGATACCAAGGAGTGGAATTGCTGGGTCATAAGGTAACTCTATGTTTAACATCTTGAAAAACTGTCAAACTGTTTTCCAAAGAGCTGTACCATTTCACATTCCCATCAGTGATGTGTGAGAGCTCTGATTTCTTCACATCCTCACCAACAATCTTACTGTCTGTGTTTTAGATTCTAGCCATCCTACTAGGTGTGATGTAGTATCTCATTTAGGTTTCAATCTGCATTACCCTAATGACTAATGATGTTGAGTATCTTTCCATGAACGTATTGGCCATTTGTATACCTTCCTTGGAGAATTAGACAATTCAAATCCTTTATTAATTTTTTAATTAAATTATTTGTCTTTTTATTTTTTACTTGTAGGGGTTCTTTATATATTCTGGATACAAAGCCTTTGTCAGTTATATGTTTTACAAATACATCTCCCTGTCTGTAGGTATTTCATTTTCTTTATGGTAGTCTTTGACGGAGAAAAAAATTTTAACTTTGATGAAGTCCAACTTATCTATCCTCTCTTTTACCATTTGTGCTTTTGGTGTCACATCTGAGAAACTGTTGTCTAACCCAAGGTCATAAAGATTTACACCTGAGTTTTCTAAGAGTTTTATAGTTTTAGTTCTTACATTTAGGTCTATGATTCACTTGAAGTTAATTTTTATGTAAGGTAGGGATCCAAATTCATTCTTTGCACATGGATATCCAGTTGTTCCAGAACCATTTGTTGAAAAGACTATTCTCACAAGAATTCTGTATATCTAAAACAGATCTAGAATTTTAAAAGTTATTTAAATATAGTCTATTCTTTCCCCCAACGAATTGTCTTGACCCCTTTGTCAAATCTCAACTGACCACAAATATTAGTTTATTTCTGGACTCTTAATTCTGTTCCACTGATCTAGATGTCTGTTCTTACACCAGCACCACACTGTTTTGATTACTGTAGCTTCATAAAAAGTTTGGAAATTCAGAAGTATGAGTCTACCAACTTTATTCTTTTTCACAGTTATTTTGACTATTCTGGATCCCTTGCATTTCCATATGATTTTCAGGATTATCTTTTCAATTTCTGCAAAAAATCCAGCTAGGATTTTGATGGAGATTGTGTTCTACCTATAGATCAACTTGGGGAGTATTTTCCCAAATTTATTAGCTATATGAGTTTAATGTTACTTAGCCTATACCAGCCTCCTTTTCTAGTCTGAAAAAAAAAAAAACCCCAAACCAAAAAACACCACCACCTCATGGGTTTGTAATGCAGATTAAATAAGATAGTGCTTATGTAACCCTATTAAGTCCATGACCCACCTGGGCCAGTGTCAGGATGATGTTATAGTCTGAGAAATCCAGCCCAGTCACCAAAAAGTAACTTCAAGTTAACTTATATTCAATACTTGCATTTCTCAAACATCATACAGAGGCCCTTGCAATTCTTCTTAACAGCCTTTTCCCCCTCATATCCAAGCCCTTCATACCCCACAGCATTAGCTTCCCCTTCTTTCTCCCAAGCTCCCTACAAAGCTTTTTCTCCAGCCCTAACCAGTGTTCTTCCAGTCCCTCTACCTCTGTCCAGTTCTTCTTCTTCTGATGGGGCAGGAAAACAAACTGAACAGGCAAAGCCAGAACTCTTCTTAGTGAGCAGGAAGAAAGGAAAATCAGGGAGAACTCAAGCTTAATTTTTGTGCCATCACTTATATAAAGTGTTTAGTGCAATGTCTGATGTATAAGAAGGGCTCAATAAAGGTTAATGGTATGGGGTTTAGATCAGGACCTCTGAGAATCAAGCCTGGAGGCTACTGCTCAGTGGCTCATCCTCACTCATTTAGGTGAATTTGGGATTTTTGCTCTTTTTTCTTCCTCCTCAAAGAATCAGGCCCTAGAAAAATGTAAAAAGTTCATCTTTGAGGCTCCCTGAGTCATGTTTGGGGGCCATATCTCTATTTCTTCCCTTACCCAGCACCAGGACCCTATGTTTCCTCCTCTTCTCCCATGAAAACTTCTGGTACAATGCTTTTAAAACTGGAAGTCAAGACCCACTGTCTATTGTGTCAAAACGAGCATTGGTTTCCAGTGACAGAATAAAAGAAAACAGAGTAGAAAATTTCCAAGTGCATTACACGTAAGACTTCTGTTTCAGTTTTACAACGTGTGTGAGCTGGGTCTCTCTGCGAAACCTATTTCTTACTGTGGTTCAGGGTTTTTACAAAGTTTAAAAATCAGTGTTGGAGTAGATTTCTTTTTTAATTAATTAATTAAGTAATTTTTGGCTGCATTGGGTCCTCGTTGCTGTGCGCGGGCTTTCCCTAGTTGCGGGGAGCAGGGGCTACTCTTTGTTGTGGTGCGCGGGCTTCTCATGGTGGTGGCTTCTCTTGCTGTGGAGCATGGGCTCTAGGTGCGCGGGCTTCAGTAGTTGTGGCACGTGGGCTTAGTTGCTCCGTGGCATGTGGGATCTTCCCGGACCAGGGCTCGAACCCGTGTCCCCTGAATTGGCAGGCGGATTCTTAACCACTGCGCCACCAGGGAAGTCCCCTGGAATAGATTTTTCACTTTCATTAAGGTGTTTAAATATCTCATAAGAGCGTAAAGTAACACCCCTCCAAGTGGCCTGTTCATTTTGATGGGGATTGAAACCTTATGTCCTGTCAGTAGTAAAAGATTTGGGGACATTGAGGCCTTTTCCTGTCATTTATAACACTTTGATGGAGGAATATCTTCTGTAACCTGTTTGGACCTACCTTCACCCAGTTCCCTCCCCCCATCCTCCATCCCCACCAGGCTGTCTCTTAGCTATCACCTCTTCTCACTCCCACAGTATCTGCAAATCCACACCCTGAACTTGCATGGTGGTTTCTATTTTTCAGAACTCTTTCACCTACTCCATCTCATTTGATTCTCACCACTATTCCATGAAGTCGACAGGTCAGATTCAAATCCATGCTTGACCATTTAACTCAGTATTTAACCTTAAGTAAGTAACTTCTCAGCCTATCTCCTCAGCTCTCTTATATATAACCAGAAAGGTTAAGAGACTTGGCCAACATCACACAGCCTGGAAGTGGCAGGACCAGGAAGAGAACTAGATCTTTCACCTTTTAGCCTCGTTGTTCCACAGACTCTCCTCATGGAGAGGCACAGCTTCTTTTTTGTGGTATGATTCATCTAACTGCCTTACAAAGAATGTTGAAAAAGTAAAGAACATTTTGCACTCTTCCACCATATCTAAAACAACGACTTTTATGGCTCAAATCACAAGACAAATAGCTCTTCATGCCTCGTGGTTAAGGGTTATCACTCTCAACATCAAAGGCTATTTATTAAAGGCTGGGGCGTTGGGAACCGACAGCAAAGTCCAAGGAGGAGGGGCAAACAAGTTCCCCCAGGCTCTGTTTTGGCCTTTGTATTGCAGAGTGCTCCCCCTAGTGGCTCTGGAGGAAAACAGCTTCTGGAAAGCACATTTCTAGATTCCATCCATGTTGATGCCATCAGGGAATGCTGGTGCTTCAAGGGAGCATGGAGAGCACTTGGTTCAAGGTCTCCCGTCACTGATGAGAAATTGAGGACTAGAGCAGTGATTCTCATCCAGGGTCATTCTGCCCCCAGGGGACATTTGGCAACGTCTGTAGACATTTTTGGCTGATTTTTGGTTGGGGCTGGGGGGATGTTACTGTCAGGGATACGTAGAAGCCAGGGATGCTGCTAAACACCCTACAATATGCAGGACAGCTCCCCCATACCCCCAATAAAGAATTATCCAGGGGCTTCCCTGGTGGCGCAGTGGTTGAGAGTCCGCCTGCCGATGCAGGGGACACGGGTTCGTGCCCCGGTCCGGGAAGATCCCACATGCCGCGTAGCGGCTGGGCCCGTGAGCCATGGCCGCTGAGCCTGCGCGTCCGGAGCCTGTGCTCCGCAACGGGAGAGGCCACAACAGTGAGAGGCCCGCGTACCGCAAAATAAATAAATAAATAAATAAATAAAAAAAAAAAAAAGAATTATCCAGCCCCAAATGTCAATAGTGCTGAGGTGGATTAGAGAAATGGTGTGACCCTCCCAAGAACTTGCATTTTTTCCTCCCCCCACCCACCGCCCCGCCCCAGCTGTATTGAGATATAATTGACACATAAACAAAGACTTGCAGCTTATTCACAGCTTTTGACAGCTCAGGCTAAGTGCTCTCATTCATTCCTTTTAAAGCGTTTTTATTAGAATTGAGAAAAATTCAAAAGCAATACATGCTTATAATTAAAAGCAAATGTAATAAAAGATTTTCCATCACTGCACATAATCAATGTTAACATCCTTAGTGGTTTATTAGGTGGGACTATATTAAAATGCCAACTTTAGATTATTTTTGACTTACAAAAATGGCAATGTCCTGTGGTAATACTTAAGATATTCATGGGACTTCCCTGGCGGTCCAGTGGTTAAGACTCCATGCCTCCAGGGGCACAGGGGGCACTGCAGGGGGCACAGGTTCGATCCCTGGTCAGGGAACTAAGATCCCGCATGCTGAGAGGCCAAAATAAATAAATAAATAAAAGCTCTTTTAAAAAATCATATTTAAAAAAATGATAGTCATCCACTTCTCCATGTGCTTACCACAACAAACTTCAATCCATATACGGAGGGTTCTTTTAACTTTGCTTGTTGTACAAAAGCTGGAATTGACAACAACTTGCTTTTTTTTTTTAATTTAGTAAATTGTGAATCTCTCTTCAGAGCCTTCAGATAAGGATCTCCTGTACGTTTCCAGAAGTTGGGGATGCTCGCTACTGTGGGCTCCAAGGAGATTAGATGGCCTATAAAAGGGCATTTAATGACACTGCGTCACGTGGTGTGTGTCTTTACTATCTCTCTGACACTTGAGAGTTCACTGTTTTGTAGAGAGCTGGGCTCAGCATTAAGATCTTCTGTAGGCCATGCTATCTAACTAGAAATGAATAACATCCTTTTGTTGTTGTCGTATTAATTATTATAGATACTTTCTAGTTACAGCAAGTAATATTGGTTTTCTATTGACTATGGTGCTATAGAAACTTCATTTCATAACAAATTCCCACGTACTGGTCAATTTTATGTGTCAACTTCACCGGATCACAGGGTGCCCAGATATCTGGCTAAACATTATTTCTGGGTGTGTCTGTGAGAATGTTTCTGGATGAAATTAGCATTAGCATTTGAATTGGTAGACTGAGTAAAGCAGATGGCCTTCCCCAGTGTGGGTGAGTATCAGACAATCTGTTGAGGGCCTGAATAGTACACGAAGGCAGAGGCAGGGAGAATCTGGCCTCTCTCTGACTTTCTGCTTGAGCTGGGTCATCGATATTCTCCTGCCCTTGGACTGAGACCTATACTGTGGGCTTTCCTGGTTCTCAGGACTATACCACTGGCTTTCCTGGGGCTACACCTTGCAGATGGTGGAACATGGGACTTCTCAGCCCCCATAATTCTGTGACCAATTCCTTATAATAAATTCTCTCTCTCTCTCTATCATATATATATATGATAATATAACTCCTTTCAAGTTTGGGAAACAGTGATCTAACTCTTGGTATGGCCAATCATATGCTGCTCACTCATTCTGATAGACAAAGAGGTTTTTCTTCCAGATATTTTTGTTCATTTGTTTGTTTTGCCATTAGAGTAATGCTGCAATAAATATCCTTGCACTTATACTTTCATATTTTATTCCTACGGAATAGATTGTCCAAAGTGAGATTGTTGACTCAATTTTTTCGTGTGTATTTTTAATTTTATAGATATTTCCAGATGGTTTTCAAAAAAGCTGAAGCAAGTCGTACTCCTACCAGCAGTACATGAGACTGAACATTCTCTCACATCTTTGCCATCACTGTGTATTATCACTCTTTTTAAGTTTTACCAATCTGATGGGTAAAAATTGGCATCTTGCTTTTGTTTTAATTTGCATTTCCCTGACTCTAAGTATAGTGGTTAAAAGCAGAGTCTGAAGCCCAAATATTGACACTTAATGGCTGTATTCCCTTAATCAAGAGTCTTAAGATACTTTTCACATCTGTCAAATGGAGATAATCGAGGTACCCCCTTACAGGGTTGCTATGAGGATTACGTGAGTAAATATATGTAAAGCTCTCTGAAAAGTGCCTGGCTTATAATGAGCACTGTATAGGGGTTAGTATTATGGGTGAGTTTGAATAACTTATAGTAAGTTTATTGACCATTTGTATGTCTCTTTTGTGAATTACCTTTCCATACGCTTTGCCTATTTTTCTGTTGATTTGTTTGTCATTTTCTTATCCGTTTGTAGGTGCTCTTTGATACCTAATATAGGTATCTTTAGGCACATATTAGCTGTGTGTTGCAAATACGCACTTTTCTCTATCATTGGTCCTTTTTTTTTTTTTGCAGTACGCAGGCCTCTCACTGCTGTGGCCTCTCCCGTTGCGGAGCACAGGCTCCGGACGCGCAGGCTCAGCGGCCACGGCTCACGGGCCCAGCCGCTCCGCGGCATGTGGGATCTTCCTGGACTGGGGCACGAACCCGTGTCCCCTGCATCGGCAGGCGGACTCTCAACCACTGCGCCACCAGGGAAGCCCTATCATTGGTCTTTTGACTTTGTGTGTTGTATATATTTACATATACAACACATTTAAATCTGTATGTAGTCAAACACTTTCCTTTATGGCTTCTGTGTTTCATGTCTTGCCTAAGATCCCTTTTGCTTTTAATGTTAAACAAATGTACTCCTAATTTGGAAATATATTTTTAATTATTTATTTTACTCCACTATTTAAATCTCCATGATCATGACCTATGGTAGTGAGAACAAAAACCACAAATTAGCGTCTCAATAAGTTATCTTGTTATCCACAGGAATCTTCCCATCTTTAAAAACACTTTTCATTTGATCCTGTTGCCCGATTTCTCTCCTGCTTTCTCTTTAAAAGGTCCCATTCTTTTTTGCCATTTATCTCCTGTCTTCTCAAAACTCTAATTTACTATCTTCCTCTTTCCTGTTACTGGAAGATAGTAATTAAAGGTTACCAGTAACCAACTACTAACCAATTCCATCACCTTTTTCTTGGTTTGATCCTTCTTGCCCTCACTGTGGCATTTGACCCTACTGGTCACTCCCATCTCCACTGTCCTTTGGTGGACTAAAGATGCTGGTCTATCCTGACTCTTCTTTGGCCCGTATAGCAAACATCATTGTTTGCCTAACCAAGAGCACCTCCATCTCCCTTCCTTCTTGCTGGCAGAGACCACCACCCATCACAGAAGATGATAGTGTCACATAGGCACATCTTCGGCCTACCTAAGCTAAGGCACAGCTATATGCTGTGGTCTTGACCAGTGGTCCATGAGGGAAAGTCTTTTGGGTGGGCTACAGGGAAAAAGTTTGCTCTCTTATAAAACAAAGATGCATATTTTATAAGCAACTATATGAAGAGGTGACACCTTAAAGAGTAACAAGGCATCTTGCAACAATGAGGAGAAAAGTCAGAGCACAAAAGCCACTACACTAAGATGATAGAGAGAAAGATGGAAGAATGTGGGTCCTTGGCAACACTGGTAAGCCATGGATCAAATCTAGAAACTCCTATCTCCAGATTTCCTGTGAGTAAGATAATATGTCCCTGTTACTTAAGCCATTTATAGTTCAGTGTCTTCTTACTTGCAGCCCAAAGCTTCCTTACTGAGCACTCACATGACCCCATAACAGCTACTTACTTTTATGGGCTCATAATGGCTCTCCTTGGCCTTCCAGCCCCCTTCTACCATCCTGCATCTAGAACATTCTCTCTAGAGCCACTTTGATTGGAGAATTCTGTTGCTTACACCATCACTGGTAATATTATACCAAGCAAAAGAAGCTAGTTACAGAAGACCCCATATTATATGATTCCTTTCATATGAAATGTCTAGAACAGGGACAGAAAATAGATTAGTAGTTTCTTAGGTCTAGGATGGGAATGGAGGGTTAGGGGGCGACAGACAAAGGGTATAAGATTTCTTTCTGAGGTGATGAAAATGTTCTAAAATTGACTGTGATGATGGTTGTACATATTTGTGAATACACTAAAAAACATTGAACTGTATACTTTAAGTGGGTAAAGTGTATGGTATATGAATTATATCTCAGTAAAGCTATTTTAAAAAATAAAACCTTCAGTGGTCATCCATTACCTAGAGAATAAAGCATGAATTCATTACCTTGGTATTCAAGGCTTACCATCCTCCAGCCTCAAACTACCATCTAACTTAATCCTTTGCTACTTCCCTATAAGGCAGACAATCAAACAGATCATGAGTGGTTCCAGAAATACAACCCATGCTTTTCTGCTTCTCTGCCTTTGCTGCTATGTTCTCTTGGCCTAGAGGCCTAGAACCTCTCCCACCACCTTGGTCTCTCAAAATTTAACTTGCCTTCAAGGTCCAGTTCAAATGTTCTCCCTCATCTTCCCAGGCAGAATTGTCCCTTGCTCCTCTGAATTCACAGAATTCAATATACTTCATGTTTATATGTCCCTTTTACAGGCTTATGGACACACAACCTCATTGACTGTATTAGCTCCACAGTTTCCAAATCAAAAGTTGGGTAGTAACAATGTGTCAGGAAGAAAGAATATTGCAAATCAAGACCATTTCAGAGAGTTTAAGTTATGCGGTTGCCTTAATAGTCTTCCCACGAGAGCGGACCATCTCTGTCAGACATAGACTAGTGCTACGTATCCTTTCCTCCCTTGCAGAGTGTTCACCACTGTCTCTCAGGTGGATGAAAGAGCTTCGTTTCCCTTTTTCTCCAGGATGCATGGAAAAATGGGCTTAGGTGCTTTTAATGAATGGTCTGGTGGTTAATGAACCCCTGTGTTATATGCCACGTAAGTAAAAGCTAGGTTGATTATACACACATTTTTAAAGACTATAAAAGCCTTTAAAAAAATAAAAGAGAATATTTTTTATAATCCTATGGTGGAGGAGACCTTCCTAAATAAATCACAAAATCCCAGGTGCCATGAAGAAAGTCAGTGATGGGGGCTTCCCTGGTGGTCCAGCGGTAAAGAATCCGCCATACAATGCGATCCCTGGTCAGGGAAGTAAGATTCCACATGCTGCAGGGCAGCTAAGCCCATGTGCCACAACTACTGAGCTCGCGTGCCTCAACTAGAGCCGGCGTGCCACAAACTACAGAGCCCACGCACTCTGGAACCCGCACGCCACAACTACAGAGCCCACGTGCCCTGGAGCCTGCCGGCCACAATTAGAGAGAAGCTCACATGCCGCAACAAAAGATCCGGCATGCCTCCACGAAGATCCTGCATGCCGCATCTAAGACCCGACGCAGTCAAAATAAATAAAATAAATAAATAATAAATAAATATGGGGGGGGAAAAAGTCAGTGATGGATTTCTCTCCATAAAAACCTAAGACTTCTGGATGGCAAAATATACCATAAACAAAGTTAAAGGACAAATGACAGACTCTGAGAAGATATTTTCAAGAGTTATAATAATTAAAAGATGAATATCAGTACTAACTAAAAAACAACACATTCAAAAGGGCAAAGAATATGAACAAGTGATTCATAGAAAAAACAGAAATGACAGTGTGTGAAAGATGCTCAACATCGTTAGCATCAGGGAAATGGAGACAATGCAATGAAGGTCTTTTGCTTGTCAGATGGACCACCATGGAAAAGACTGAGACTATCCATAACTGTCAAGCATATGGGGAAAAGATCAAACATATAGTAGTGTTGCATATATATTTTAATATGTATATTTTGTGTGTGTGTGTGTGGTACGTGGGCCTCTCACTGTTGTGGCCTCTCCCATTGCAGAGCACAGGCTCCGGACGCACAAGCTCAGTGGCCATGGCTCACGGGCCCAGCCGCTCCACTGCATGTGGGATCTTCCCGGACCGGGGCACGAACCCGCGTCCCCTGCATCGGCAGGCAGACTCTCAACCACTGCGCCACCAGGGAAGCCCCTAATATGTATATTTTTTAAAGAGCAATTTCGTAGGATCTGATTATTTTCCGCCACGAACAGGTATTACATTCATAATTCCCAAATCAACTTTTAAAAAACCATTCTTGATGGTAAGTGAAGGAAATCTCAAATCCTTCCTATCCCAATTTCCCCATTCTAAGAGGCTTATACTGAGTACACTTTTTCCTTTCTCCCTTTCTTTCTGTCTTTCTGCGTTGGGTCTCTGTTGCTGTGTGCGGGCTTTCTCTAGTTATGGCGGGGGGGGGCTACTCTTCGTTGTGGTGCACGGGCTTCTCATTGCGGTGGCTTCTCTTGTTGCAGAGCACGGGCTCTAGGAGCATGGGCTTCAGTAGCTGTGGCTTGAAGGCTCTAGAGCACAGGCTCAGTAGTTGTGGCTCATGGGCTTAGCTGCTCCGCGGCATGTGGGATCTTCCTGGACCAGGGCTCGAACCCGCGTCTCCTGCATTGGCAGGCGGATTCTTAACCGCTGCGCCACCAGGGAAGCCCCTAAGTACACTTTTAAAGATAATTTTCAGGTTGCTTACAATACTGAATAAGGAACCCTGGTAGGATTAATCGTTTTGAAAAGCCCTACTCTATTTCTTTAAGTGAGAAGTTAATTTTAAAATTCTCCTTTGTTTGCCTGAACTGATATTAGCCATATTACCTGGCTGCTTCTTAATATGGTGCATAACCAACTGACTGACTCTATGGGGAGGGGCAAGGGTGGGGGAGGGACCGGGGAAGAGAGGGAGGAGAGGATGGGGTAGCTACTGTGTCCCAATTTCCTTCTGCCTGGCTTCCCTTGATCAAGGCTCAGTTGTATGGATGCTTTTCATTTCCCTGCTGTTGGTTTCCCTGCTTTAATATAAGGTTGGGTCTCAGTAAAGAGGTTTATAATCTTTACCGTCCACCAAGTGTGCCGACTTTTCCTGAGCCTGGTATATTCCTTTATCCCACTGTCCTTCCTAAATAGGGCCATATCAGTCCTGTAACACATTTGATGAGCTAGAAAAGGGTGTCCCCTCAGGCACAGCCCCCTGCCAGGCTGCAGGGCTCTGTGAGTGGAGCACAGGGGGTCTTCAGGCCCTCCTGATCCCCGAGCCACTATACTAGCAGCCCTTTTCCTCACACCAGCCCTAGACCAACGGCTGCACAGGAAATCTTTGCAAATTGCCGTTTCCTCATTTCGAATGGTCACAGGACACAGTGGCACCTGCTACAGTTAATGCTGCAGACACGTGGCTTGGGTTTCTTTCCTGGCTGCTCCTGCTAAGCTGCCCTTTGAGATTTCATCAGGAGTCCCAATGTCCTGCGTTAATGCTTTTAGCCACTTCACCGCTCCCCCCAGCACACACACAAACACCCCCCCCCCCCCACAGGCTCAGTGTTCACCCATGAAACAGAGAGTGACGGAGAAGTCAATCGGTGTCTTATCCTTTTTACTGTTGTGCCCTTATCAGTGAAAAAGAATGATAAGGTAATTTTCATCTCAGCCTTCGGTTTTAAGTTCTGGGCTTGTCTTCCTCAGGGGAAAAGAAATAGTCCTTTGTGCTTCGGAGTCTTAAACAGAGATATTTCTAGGTCCCAGGTGAAGGTCCTTCACTCAGATCTTCGGTTGGAAACCAGTCATATTAAGAAGAATTTTTCAGGATGGCGGAAACAGTTGCTGTTTTGAAAGGAGGGATATTTGGCCCAGGCTTATTGGTGGCTTCCCTGAGATGGAGAATTGTGTGTGTGTGTGTGTGTGTGTGTGTGTGTGTGTGTGCGTGTGCATGTGTAGAGGTAGTGGGTGCAGGTTTCCAGGGTGGCAGGAGGGTCTGTGTCCCACCATCCCTGCAGGAACTCAGGTGAGAGGCTACCTGAAAGCCAGCGGGGGCTGGACACCACACACTCCTGCTTTGAGAACCTGGATGGGGGTTTCCATGGATACCTGTAGCCAGTGGCAAGAGGAACATAGCAACAAGAAGCCTCTCCATGGTCCTCCAAGCCAGAAAAGGCCAGCACATGGGGTTGCAGAAGAAGCAGTGGTAACCATGGCGCCCTCCATGGCCTACGAATCAGGATATCCCCTCTTTCCCGGGCCTGTGAGAGTCTGGGAGCCAGGGACAGGGAGACCCAATAACCATGATATTGGACTCTTCCCCAACCTTGGTGAGTAAGAAATTTGAAGCCAAGTTGAATTTGATTTTAGAGAAATAGAAAAATGTAGCATCCTTTGCACCTGGATATGGTGGAGCAATTCTTACCTGTCACCTGCATTTCTCTCTAAAATGTAATCTATGGAATTTCCCCTTGGAATGAGAGGGGCTCCTATGTTTTGACCAGAGCTTCCTTAACTCCTTCCTCTGATCATAATCTTCACCTCTTAGAAATTCTCTCTTGTCTAAACAACATGCAGGGGACTTCCCTGGTGGTCCATTGGGTAAGACTCCACGCTCCCAATGCAGGGGGCCTGGGTTCTATCCCTGGTCGGGAACTAAAATCCCGCATGCTGCGCGGCGCGGTCAAAAAAAATAAAAAGAGAGTGAGAAGAATCATGAAAATGGGGTCTGGAATTGGGGACACCAGCCTAGACCTAGATCTTGATGACACTAGTAACTCTCCCACTGCCCAGGAGGTACAGCTGGGGACAACTGGATGAACTGCAAGTCCCTACACAAAGGGATTTAGTTCCTTTGAGTCAGAGTTTTAAATTAACACTCACTGCACAAAAAGGCAATGTGGTACACACTCTGCAGATACAGAGAAGTTAAAGATATGGTCCTTCCAGGAAGAAAGCACCAGCTCACTGGAGATATAAGACTATGGGCCATGAAATGCAGAATGGGGCCAAGGTGATAGGTAAAACACAGGGAGCCCAGGGAAGCCACAAAGACTGGATGAGTCAGGGAAGTCTCCCTGGAGGAGGCGTCCTGGGAGGAAACCCTTGTCCCATCCAGTTTCCTGATTTCAGTTGGCTGGAAGAGAGAGGTGAAAGGGAAGGAGAAGTTTCCAGGGACTTGAAAAAGGGACAGAGGTGAGAATGCTCACTGCTTGGTTGTGAGATAGATGGTGATGTTGGGAGTAACAGGGGAACACGGGAGTTCGATCTGGAGGGTGGGACCAGATCGTGGATGGCTTTCAATGCTGGGCAGCAGAGTTCAGACACGAGGTGGTTAAGTTTCCAGCACGAGAATTATATGATGAAAGCAGAGTTTAAGGTGGATTAGCAGGCAGCTCTCATGAGAGATGCCAAGTGTTAGAGGTTCTCTGGGTTAGTAACGATTTTTTTGTAATGATGCCCCTGGTATTCAAAAAAAAAAAAGTTGACTTTGAGACGCAAAGTCTCAAAGTGTATTGTGCATAGAACTTCTAAAGAGGTTTATTCCTTGATGTGACTTAATCCGTACTATTAGTAAAGGAGAGTAAAGGGATTGTTGATTTAGGAAATCAACAAGTCCAATCAGCAGGGTCTGGGTGGGAGAAACCTGAGGACTAGCCTAAGACCAAGTGCCCAAGTGTTAACTTCATAAGGTGGTCATGAGAAACTGCGGAAGTTGGCTGATGACCATGTTGTTCTGCAAGACCACACTTGAAGGAGGAATAAGGAGAGTGTCCCTGGAGACAATTGCTGGAGTCCAGCACAGCTTCCGAGAAACCACCCCAGCTAAAGGTGAGTAAGTGGCACTTGGGAGCAACCTCACTGCACTGTCTGATTTTGCATGTGACCTTGCTCATTCACTCATTCACTCAAATGCACTCCTTCATTCAGGTATTTATATGCACTAAGGCGCTATGGAAGGTGCAGACTCCAAGAATGAGACAGACATGCACAGGAATGATGGTAGCTCAGAGCCACTGTTCGCTCTTTCCTTCTTCTCCCTCTCCCTTCCTCACCATCCCCACCCACTGGAAAACTGAAATCGCTCTTGTATTGGTAGGTGATTGGTTCCCAGTTTTCTTCCATGAGTTCCAATGTCAACTCTTGCTTTCTGTCTAGTAACATAAGTGAAGACATTCAACAAGAAGTTTCTAGAATTCCTTCCTTCTCTGTTCCTTCTAAGGGGTGTGGGTTGGAGGAAGGGTCTTTGGTTTGTCTGAGCTGAGGTAAGGGATGCAAAATGGAACAGGCTGGAGAAGAGGGGGAATCATCCTTGGGGAAATGGGGTCAGATCTCCCTGAAAGAAGAGAGGATTAGGGTTGAGTAAAAGAGGGAGAGGAAGGAGGGAGGAAGAGAAACAGTGAGGGTGATGGAGACAGAGAGCTTGGTGGGGAGAGGAAGAGAGAGAGCGTCTGAGTAGTCCTGGTGAGTGAGCAGAAGGGTGGGGGAAGGGACTGCTGTGTCTCTGGAGGAAGCTTTGCTGTGTTACGCTGTGTTGCGCTCCCACCGTGGCCTGCACTGGGCTACTTTTCAAGGCTCTTGGGTGGGGAGGAAGGTTTTACCATTGTTTGGGGGGTTTTGGGGGGCTGCAAATCAGTACTAAGACAGAAGGCAGCTTAGTCTTATTTGGGGGTATTCCTGCTTCAATTATGTGGTCAAGTTTCCTCAGCGTTCTCTGTGCACATTTGATGTCTGAGCCCATTGGCCTGTGGGCCTGTAATGATTACAGATATGACCTTTATGACGACAGCATGGCTTGAAGTTCTTCCCCAGGCCCCTCACACACCAATACTGTTGTTTCTGCCATTTTTTTTTATCCCTTCCCTCTGCTCAGTCTAGCCAGCCATCCCTTGATGAATGTTTCTTCCACTTCTGTTTCCTTCCTCATCTTTCTTTCAACTCGAAGCCCTTCCACTGACCTTCTCCTCATCTATATATCTTCACTCTGCAACATACTTTGAATCCTAGGATTCCATGAAATTTGGATTCTGAGAGGTCAAAAGATCACCTGGTTCTTTCATAGCCTATACACACCTCGAGGACAGAAATATAGACGTTTGTGTGTCCCCAGAAGCAGGCAAGGTGCTGGGATGATTCTCCTTCCCCAAGACGACCACATGGCTCCTCCCTCACTGCATTCCAGTCTTACGGGTGAAAAGCAGCCCTCCTGCCCACTCCCCAGCTCATTTTCCTGCTTTATTTTTCTTTATCACCTGATATATTATACATTGGTTTATTAAATTGCTGAATATCTGTCTTCCTTGCTCCCCTAGAATGTAAGCTCTGTGAGGGCAAGGACCCCGTCTGTACCTCAGGCCTAGGAGTATACGAATTCCTGGTAGTTTCAGGTACACAGTCAATGTGGAACTGAATTAAAGAATTAGAAGTCTACTTCTTGAAATATGACCTCATAAAACGAGGCTTTCACTTTGTGTTGAAATCTTGAGCAACGTGAGGCTCAAACTGCATCTTCTCTTTCTTTTCCATGGAGATTTTGAAAACCCTCAAAAAGTATCAGCTTAACTGGTTAGATGAAGATTACACTTCATGGTTAGATGAAGATTACACTTAATACTTAATATTTTCAGTTTATGATATTGAATCTGAGAGAAACAAAAAGGGGAGATGGATGTTATTTATAATTTTTTCTAATTGTTTTGTTTTGTATATTGGACTTGGACTATGTATTTAAATTGGCCTTTGGAATGAAAGTATGTCATATGCCTTTTTTTAAAAAAGTGTGACTCATTTGTCAGAAGAATTCATGAAACATGTAAGTGTAAATATAAAGCAAAGACTTTATACTTATAAAGGATAAGTGTAAGGCAAGCAACTGGTTAATCGCCCCCCCCAAGTCAAACGGCAGTGAGGTCAGCTCTGCAGGAACCCCCAGCGTCCCCTTCCTGAGTCCTGGGCACAGCTCTCTCCCTGACCCAAAGGTAACACAATTCTGACTTGTGTGATCATCTTTCACCTGCTTTTCTTTATAGTTTTGCAACCCATGTCTTATAATTTTTAAAGCTTTGTCCAAATAATCATGCACATTGTTAAGAAAAAAATAAAAGCCATGGTTTTCTGTCTTTCCCAGTCCCACTCTGCAGAGGCAACCACTTCTTACCTTCCAAGACATTTCTTCTGGTAGACATCTCCATATCTTTTAACAATATGCTTATGTTGCTATTGCATGATGTACCCATTTTAAGAGGGTGAGAGTAGAGGAGAGAAGTGAGCTTACCAACAGAACAAAAATTTGAATTATATCTGACCTGTCATTAGCAACACTGGATGCTAAAAGACATTGGAGCAATTTTTCAACATTCCCAGAAAAAAAATTTCAACGTAAAAATCTCCTCCTAGCCAAGGTATCAATTAAATGTGAAAATTGAATACAAGGTGAAAGAAAATTGATTGCCTACACATCCTTTCTAAAGAAGTTACCTGAGGACCTGCTTCAGTAAACCAAGGGAGTAAGACCATAAAGAACAAGATGTGGGGTCCAGGAAGCAATTGAATCCAGGGAAGATACCAAGTGATTCTGGTGTAGGAGACTGGAAAGCAAACTGTCCAAATAGGAGTGTCTCAGGAGCAAAGAAGGGGATTTGAAAGAATGCCTGATCAGGTAAGGAGATTAGGTAGACTTGAGAATTAAATAATGGCAAAGATTCTCACAAAGGCAAATACAAACTCCAGGGAGGGAAAAAACCAAAAAGCTATACAGGAAAAGACATATAATCAGAGAGATTACTAGCCCAATGGCACACAATATTTTCACGGTCACAGTAATGTAGACCCTGTTACTCATTTTCAACTTCTAGACTATTGAGAGAGCATGAAAGACTTAGTTTTGGTCTCAGAACAGATTATAAACATCATAGAGGACCTCTTCTACAACCTCGATGTGTAAAATTTATGATTATATGTCTAGAAGTCTCATGCCCTTCACCTCTGGGAAACATCTTATTTTTCACATTATCTAATTTTTCTTTCTGTAATTTCTGTAGGTCAGATGTAGGACATCCTGGATTAGCCTCTAAGACTTTTTTCTCTTACGATTTCGATCCCTTTGTCCTTTCTCTGGGAGATTTCTTTGAATTTATATTCTAATGCTTCTGTTGAATTTTTTAATATAAATGTGGTTTTTAATTTGAAGGGGCTATTTACACTTCTCTGATTATTTCTTTTTCATTCATGGTGTTCTGTTCTTTTACGATGAAATATCTTTTCAGATTTCTCTGAGGACACTAATTAGAGGTTTTTTTCTTCCTTTGTGTTTTGTGTCTTTACTCTTTCCTCTGGATCACTCCTGTGTTTATTTCCATCTAGCTTTCATGTTGTGACCTCTCTTCACAACATCCTCAGTTGTCTTTACTTCAGAATGAGGCAATAAGATGCTCATTGGTACTTTTTTTTTGCACATGGATGGGGCTTATTAGTTGCGCGTTTGCATTGTGGTGATCTAGCTCTGCCAGTTACTTGCTGTGCGACCTTAGGCAAGTTATCTAACCACTCTGTTCTTCAGTTTATCCTAGAGTTGTTGTGAACATTAAATGAATTAATATGTAATGTATTCATTACACTGTTATATAATTATTTACTGCTTCTATTACTTTTACTATAATTACCTGGCAAAGACCCAGCTAGGGAACTCCTAAATCCCAGCATGTCAGGGTCTTATCTCTGGGGCCATTACATTTTGTAGAGAGAAGAACAAGGTTGTTGTTTTTTATTGGAAGGGGGGATATGTCAGGGGCAGCCTATCTGGCTGCCAAGTGGGGTGAGAGGCCAACTGCTCCTTTGTGCCATTTTATCAGTCACCATAGTTTCAGCCCCATCACTCTTACAGCTGCTGTTTAAGAATTGCCTAGTATCCCAGGTTCTGTCTTGCAAAAGATTTCCTTCTCTGTTCTATCTGCCTTCAAATTCCCACTCACATAATATAAGTTTAGCTTCCCCTATTCTCTTTCTTCTGCCATCACTCCTCTATAAACTATCTACCCTCCAGAAATTCTTTGAAATCTCTTATCTGCTGAGAGTCCCTTTGCCATTATTGAGTACTTATCACTATTTTAAATGTCATTATTATCATTTTAGTGGGGGTTTTGTTGAGGATAAAATCGAGCATGCTTCATCTGCCATCTTTAATCAGACATCCATACTCGCTCTTGATAGATACAGTGCCAGTTTCTGTGTTTGAAATCCTGGCTCTTTTACATGCGTTTCTTTCACTTGTAGGGTCCTTTAAACTTGGGCAAGGGACTTCCCTGGTGGCGCAGTGGTTAAGAATCCATCTGCCAATGCAGGGGACAAGGGCTCAACCTCTGGTCCGGGAAGGTCCCACATGCCGCCGAGCAACTAAGCCCGTGCGCCACAACTACTGGGCCTGCATTCTAGAGCCTGCGAGCCACAGCTACTGAGCCTGCATGCCATAACTGCTGAAGCCCGCACGCCTAGAGTCCGTGCTCCGCAACAAGAGAAGCCACTGCAACGAGAAGCCCCGTGCACTGCAACGGAGAGTAGCCCCTGCTTGCTGCAACTAGAGAAAGCCTGTGCACAGCAATGAAGACCCAACACAGCCAGAAATAGAATATAAATAAATAAATAAATAAATTTATAAAAACCAACCAAACAAAAAAAACTTGGGCAGGAGGCAGAAGGGAGGGAAGACAGGAAGTGGTAGCCAAAGTGACTTGCTATAGTTGAAGGCTCTTAGAAGGTAGTCTACTAATGCGTTCCCCTCCTGGAATGATACAGTCGATCTGAATTTGCAGTCAGCAGCAGAGAGGGTTTTAGGCAAAGGTTCAGGAAAGATATTGCAAGTAGTGATAAACGTAAATCACTTAGGGAGGGAGATATAAATTACTTCCCAGTTTCAATGTAGTTATTATGAGTATTTCTTTTACTGTGACTACTACCAGATCATTCCTCTGTGATATTATTGCTGGAAGTCAGTATGTACATTAGCTCAAGAATGAATGTGAGCTATTTTTGCAAAATACAAAATAGTGGTAGTTCTATTTTGAAAAACAATCATTCGTGGGCTCGTGATGCACTATTTCCATTACATTTATCCTATGAATGTACTGAGTAAAATTAGGCCACTGCTTTGAAGCTCAAGATGGTAGAATTCACAACCATTTATTTACTTAAGCATTTTAAAATGCTTATTACTGGCAAATGCTTATTACTGGCAATAATAACTTCAATAGATTCTGAACTGCCCTTCAAACAAATAATTACAGATAATAATACATTGGTAACCACAACACTAATTAAAGAATTTGCTAGTGGCTAACTTACGTTAAAGAAAAATACTTTTTTTTAATTGAAGTATAGTCGATTTACAATGTTGTGTTAAAAATACCTTTTAACCATGACATATGTTATCAGTCAGGGTCTACCCAGAACAACAGAAATTACCACACATATTTATAACAGAGGGAATTTAATGCAGGTAATTGGTTCCACAGTTGATGGACAATCTGAGAAGTTTAGATTAGTGACCGTGGAAGTCACTGCCAAGCTTGGGCCAGAGGGAAAATCAGAGGAGGTGTTGTTACCAGAGCCCAGCGACTGGGGTCACTGATGTCGGCTGGAAGCACAGCTAGCCCTCCTGGCCGGAGCTGGAGCCTTGCTACAGCTACTGTCAGAAATGTCATAGAAGGGCCAGAGGCTTCCTGGGAGAGAAACACCCTGGCCTTTCCCTTCCCCCGGCCCAGTGTTTCTCATTGGCTGAGCCCAGCTGGAACACAGGTGACCTGGCAGCCTGGAAAAGCCACAGTGTCCAGTCCCCCTGAGACACAGAGCAGAGCAAGGGAAGGTAAGGAATGGATCTGAAACCAATGGGCCCATGACGCGAGCAACATGTACATAGCATTATACATAGTATGGACATTCTTTAGGTTAAATATATGTGTCTGTGTATAATATGAATATATATGTGTATATCTCTGCAGCTCTGTTTGCACTCAGATTAAATTGGAGCCATAGTCTTGGCCAGTCGAGCCAGAGTTATCTTAATGGGTTAAGATCAGGTTCAAATGGGCCATAAACTATTGCTAATATAATAACTATTGCCAATTAATTGACACTTTTATTTTTTAAATCAGAAAACATATCAACCAGCCTTTGGACATGGAAACAATTTCTTTCCTCTCGTTTTATCTCTAATCCTAATTCTAGGAGCATATAATCTAAGATGCACAACTACAATTTCCATGATGGCATAAATGCCCACCCACACAGAATGCACACACCGTATGACTTCTAAACCAGCACCACCAAGTTTAAGATTCTTGGGGCTTCCCTGGTGGCGCAATGGTTAAGAATCCACCTGTCAATGCAGGGGACACGGGCTCGATCCCTGGTCCGGGAAGATCCCACATGCCACAGAGCAACTAAGCCTGTGCACAACTACTGAGCCTGCACTCTAGAACCCGTGAGCCACAACTAGTGAGCCCGCGTGCCACAACTACTGAAGCCCATGTGCCTACAGCCCATGCTCCGCAACAAGAGAAGCCACTGCACTGTGAAGCCCGTGCACCCCAACGAAGAGGGGCCCCTGCTCGCTGCAACTAGAAAAATCCCACGCTCAGCAACAAAGACCCAACACAGCCAAAAATAAATAAATAAATAAATAAATAAATTTTTTTAAAAAAGCTTCTTCGGTAAATGTCATGAGACTATGAAAGAATAATATTCTGAAACCCAGGCTTTGCAACAAAAATGAAGGATAATTCTTTGATTCTTCCTTTATAAAAGCTAGTAGTGGAAGTGCTGAGCTGGATGTTTTCCCACACTAATTTCCTCCTGGCAGACAGCAAAATAAAACATTCACAGTAGACAGTGCCTTCGTTCAGAGACTGTGAAATCTACCGGGTATGTGTAGGAGCCTGGAGCCTTAGTCTCCTTCAGACCTGAGCACTACGCCATAAAGGAAACCCCGAGAGTTTGAGACATGCCCTTGGCCTGTGCTTTCTAGAAAGTCGATGGTTGGCTACATGGAGCAGACCAGGCTGGGCCAGACTGGACATTGACTCATTTCCTATTTACCCTGAGTCTGAGTGTCTCACCCCAACTACCCTCTGCTCCTTCAGCAAGACTTTCAAGCCAAGAGGAAATAAAAACGCTAAGAAGCTGTAGACTGTGCTGCCTTTTTTCATCCTCCCCCTTTGTTGCAAAGGAACAACAGCTTGGATGAACAAAAGGCAACTGTACAATGAATTCTAAGTAATTATAATAAAAATGGGTAGAAGGGAGAAAAAGAGAAAGCGTAGAATAAATGAAAGGGGAGGAGCTAACAAAGAAACTTCCCAGCTAATGGGAAACGTTTATTTCAATGCTGCTACCCTCGCCGGCACCCCAGCCTCAAGGTTATTCACAAAGAAAGTCTCCTGGTAACTGGTTAGCCCTGCCGGCTGATCCCAGGAAGCCTTAGCCAAGCCAGTTAAGTGAGAGTCTCTGGGGTGAGAAGCCAGGTGTCAGTATCTTTAAGGTCCCTGTGATTCTGCCGTGCAGACAGGATTGAGAACCTCCAAGGTGAGCCCCTGCCTTGGGCAGAACGTGGTCAAAGGCTGAACGGCAGGAGTTTGGGAGGTGATTGCTCTCACTGGTAAAATAATCAAGTCACTATTTAGGGAACTGGCTGCCGGTCGGGGGTTGTTTCAGGAAATATCTTCCCACACAGTGGCCTCAGTAAGCCAGAAACTGCCACCCCAGCCCCTGTGGAGGACAGGCACTGCCCTCTGCTCATGGGCTCTGAGCACAAGTTCTCCATGCGGCTGATCTCGTCCCCTGAGAGGCCTTTGGGAACTCCACGGGGGTGTTTTCAGTTGCCACCAAGATTGGGGCTTGGGGAGGAAGCTAAGCGGTTGGAGTGAGTAAGGGAGGGATGGGGAAGGAACTAATGTTGGAAAGCTACTGCGTGTCGGGCACGGGGACGGGCACTTGCGAGAGGTGCGGGATCCCAGCATCCCACGCCACCGGCCCCCAACACGCACGCACGCACGCACGCACGCACGCATGCTCACCCACACTCCACACCCTTCTACAGATTTTCTGACTTCAGGGAGAAGTAATATGCCAACGCATGCCAGCTCAGAGATGGAACCCGAGGGGGAGATGGGAGAATACTCTCCTTGCACAATGAGGCAGGAGAATTAGTTCACACGAAAGAAGCTCAAAGTTGAATGAACAGAAGCACCGTGGATCGCACATGCAGGCAGACGGGACTGGGAAAAGAGAACTCTATCCTCGCACCGTGAGGTCTGCTTGGCTTTAGATCTTGTGGGACGGAAGAGCGGCAGCCGGAGCAGAACTCCACCTTCCTCAATGCTCACATCCCTGCAACCTCCAGTGTTTACCTCTTCCCAGCACAGGTGGTCCAATACCAGCTGTCCAGGCCCAGACCTTCCATCCCCAGGGGGCACCTCTGTGGTCACTCCACACCTGTGTCCACAGGACTGACTCTGACCAGCCTTCTCAAAGCCTTCTCTCTCTCTCTCTCTCTATATATATATATATATATTTTTAATGTTCTGCCTTCCTAGGAGCACTGCATCTCCCTTTCCCACAGAAACCACCAGAGCTTCTTCCCAGACCAGACATCTATCCAGAGTGGCTGCCTCGTCCTTTCAACCCACCCAAATACGGTTTTACCCAGCTACTTTCTTTTGCAAAAGTTGTCAGAAGCCCATCTGGGGCAGGGGGAGGCAGTTGCTAACTCTTGGCAATACTCAGTGAAGTCTAGACCCTTGATGACAAGAAGTGTCTAGATATATACCAGGTCTAGCTACCTTCTTGGGAAGATGGGAAATCACTTTATTTCTGCCCTAGGATTGACAGAAGGGCTTCTGGCCTTACCAACTCTGGTAGGCAGAACAGTGGCTCCCCGCCCCGAAGATGTCTACGTCCTAATCCCTAGAACCTGTGAACATGTCACTTTACATGGCAAAAGGGGCTTTGCACAAGTGATTAAGGTCATGGACCCTGAGAGGGGGAGATTATGCTAGATTATCTGGATGAGCACAGTGTAATCACAGGAGTCCTTCAGAGCAGAGAGCCAGTGAGAGGGGGGCGTGACTGTGGAAGAAGGGCCATGCGGACACACTATCCCTGGTTTTGAAGATGGAGGACGAGAGCCACAAGCCAAGGAAGAGGGCCAGCTTCTAGAGCTGGGGAGGGTGGGGAAAAGGGTTCTCCCCTGGAGCCCCCAGAAAGAAACACAGCCCTGCTGACACCTTGACTTTAGCCCAGTGGGACCCATGTCAAACTTCTGACATGCAGAACTGTCAGATAATAAGTACGTATTTTATCAATGATTGTTCAGCAGTTAGCTGTGATTTGGGTGTTTCCGTAAGAAGAGGTGAGCTCACGTCCTTCTACTCTGCCATCTTGTCTCCTCTATCAATAAGTATGTATTTTAAGCCACCAAGTATGTGGTGATTTTTATAGCAACCGTGGAGATCTATTACAGAACTGACTGAAATGTAGCCAAAAGATGACCACAGTTTAAGGTCTCCTGTCCTGCTATTACTAGAATACAAGGTACACCCAGGTTCCTAAGGTAAATGGAACACATGAAGCAGATTTTATGCTCTGGATGTACTATTTAGAGCCACGTCTGCCAGAGTTTCCAGGATCCAGGTTTTCTCTCCTCTACTGTTAGAGGTTCTTGGATGGAAATGTTTGAGAATCACTGACAAGAGAATCCATTGGCCTCATTCATGGAATTCACACAATGGAGCATGCCACGGGGCATACAGACAAAGGAGACAACGGCCATGAATTTGAGCCTCGCAACCTTCTCAAGGTCACACCACGTTGGAGGCAGCCCGTTTGTGAATATGCTTTTCCCAGAAGGAGAGTCATGCTCTGAAGTCTGCCTGGCCCTGGCTCCACTGTGCTTGCTCCAGATGTCAGTCCATTTCTTTCTCTGCAGTGGCCCCAGAATCTTCAACCTGCTCTGCCCTGGAATCGTCAACCAGCAGGGGGCCTAGGATACCACCCTCTGCTGGTACAGACCAGAAGACCCTGCGTGGCCTAGAAGCCTAAGCATGCTGTGGTCTTAGGTGCTATCTTCCAGCATATGTGGCCACCAAGGAAGAGGCCATCCACCTGCTCGGCCCTCTTTGCTCAGAGTCCTTCTCCACCATCTTCCCTCCCCTACTCCTGGGAGCTGTCCAGCCTTGCGGCCTGGTCAGCTTATGTTTTGGCCTCATGTCATCATCTAATCTCCAAGGGCCCTGTGACCGCTCCCTGAGGCTCCCGCCACACTGACTTTTATGACTTAACACCAAGCCCCAAGCTCCCCAATGATGCTGCTGCCCTGCTCCTTGGATGGGACCCCCTGGAATTCTGAGGAAGGTCACAAGATTACACTGGAGTCTCACCCCACTACTGGGGTCTTAGATGCTGTGATTTGCCAGTTTTTTTCCCTTTGCCAGTTTTTTAATTGGGTTATTTGTCTTACATATTCTAGATACAAGTCCCTTCTCAGAAATATAATTTGCAAATATTTTCCCCTATTCTGTGGGCTGTCTTTGGATGCTTCTTAATCATCTTTACACCCATAGTCTCTAGCACAGTAGGTATTTAATAAATCCTTATTGAATTCAATTGAATTCCTCTTAGGTCTTTTAGGCAAAGTCTTTCACCATCTTTTTTACTCTCCACTCCACTTCAATTTTCTTTCTTAGAGTATAAGAAAATATAAATAAAAATGAACAATATGAACAATGTGGACTGGACATACGCATTTTTGGAAAAAATCTAAAATGTAAGCGGTGGTTGTTGTTTTGTTTTTGTGTTTTTGTTTTATTGGCCGCACTGTGCTGCTTGTGGGATCTCAGTTCCCCGACCAGGGATCGAACCCGTGCCCCCTGCAGTGGAAGCGCGGAGTCCTAACCACTAGGTCTCCAGGGAAGTCCCTTAAAATGTAAGTGGTTTCTAAACAATAGATTTTAACAAAGCACTTGACCTCTCCAGGCCTCAGTTTCCTCCTCTGTAAATTGGAGAGCGGTTTGGGAGCTTGAACTTGGTCATGCCTAAGCTGGCTTCTACTCTAACATTTAACAAATTTAACAATAAAAGAGGTCAAGACCATTCCTGGTGGCATGCTGGGCTTAAAGCGAGTCACTTAGAGTAATTACCACATCTGTCTTGCTTGCTGTTATATTCCAAGCACAAAGCACTGTGAGCTACACACAGTAGATAATCAGCTAGATGAATAGTTCTACTCAATTCCCAGTAAACTCATAAAGCGCCACACTTGTAAATGTATCAATGACTCCCAAATGTATCTCTAACGTGGATTCTTTCTGATGTATCCATTTGCTGATTCAACACTTCTGTCTTCGGGTCTAACAGTCATCACAATGCTGATGCGTCAAAAATAGAACTCTTGATTCTCCACACCTCCCCAGATTTGCTCCCTAACTCCCTGCCCCATACCAGGCTTTCTCATTTCAGTAAATGGTACCATCTCCAATGAGGTGCTCAGGCAAAAACCCAGGAGTCATTCTTAAGTGCTCTTCTTCCCCCTTAAGGGTTATCCAATTCATCAAAAAGCCTTATCGGTTCTACCTTCAAAACATACTCCTAATCAGCCCACTCCTACCCTCTCCCCAGCTTACCACTCTGGGCCAAGCCACTATCTTGTCTTCCCGGGATTCCTACAGTGGCCTTCTAACTGATGTCCTTGAATCTACTCTACCCTGCCTGGATGATTCTGTAAAAATTTAAGCCACGTCATACCACTCCCGTGTTCAAACTCTCCAATGACTTCCTATCACACTTGGAATCCGTCCAAAGTCCTGACCATGGCCTAGAAAGCTCAAGTGATCAGGGCCTGTCTTCTCTCTGATCTGACCTCCACATCTCCCTGCCTCGCTGCCTCCAGTCCAGCCTTGCTGACCTCCCTATGCTCCTTAGACATACTCAGCGTGCTCCGCCTCAGGGCCTTTGCACCTGCTGATGTCTCCCTGGTTCACCTGAGATTGCAGCATGGCTCGCTCTCTCGCTTCGTTCAGGTCTCTGCTTGAAGGTCACCACCTCAGGGAGGCCTTATCCAACACCCTTTCTAAAGAAGCCCCTTCTGGGACTTCCCTGGCGGTCCAGTGGTTCAGGCTTTGCCTTCCAGTGCAGAGGGTGCAGGTTCCATCCCTGGTTGGGGAGCTAAGATCCCACATGCCTCGCGGCCAAAAAACCAAAAAACAAAACAGAAGCAATATTGTCACAAATTCAATAAAGACTTTAAAAATGGTCCACATCAAAAAAAAAAATCTTAAAAAGAAAAGAAGCCCATTTTGCAACTCACAGTCCCCTTATTCTGCTTTGCATTCATTCACAGTACTTAATGTCCTCTAAGTTACAGTATCTGTGTGTTTACTTCTTAATCGTCTCCCCGACTAGAAGGTAAGCTCTATGACAGTAAAGATCTCCTCTTTGTTTATTGCTTTGTTCACTGCTGTATTCCTGGTGCTGGGTACCATTTCCAGCACATTACAGATTTGTTGACTAAATAAGTAAATCATTGGTATCACAGTTTATCATCTGAGAGCAAGCCCTGGGTTTGTGCCCCAACTCTCCACTCGACAACTGAACAGCTTGGGCCAGTTGTCTAACTTCTCTAGGTCTCAGTTTTCTCATCTGTAAAAATGAGCTAGTGATACCTATTGTGAAGGATGTTGTGGAGCTTAGAGATAAGGGATGAAAGTGCTTAGAGATAAGGGATGAAACTGGTATTAGGCACTCACTGCATAGACCTACAATTACTCGTAAAAATAAACATCCTTTTTCATGCATTGCTTCGTTCAGGGACAAAGCTGATCATCAAACCTGCTCTCTTAGAACCACAACTTATGGATGGAAAATGGTACGTTAGAGGCTGAGGAAGGAAAGGAATCCATTGCAGTGCAGGGGACTCAGAGAGCTGGGCTTATCCACTAGCCAGAGTAGCCAGGCTTAGAGATACGACTTCCAAATTCAAGCCAAGGCACTGCTTTGTCCTGCGGACAATGATTCAAAACGACCTCAGCCTTTGTCTCATCTGGTCCTGTGGTCTGGTCACAGGACCAGAGCAAGCAGTTTCCTTTGCTGCTGTCTGCTGAGAGGCCCACCGACACGGTGAAATACTGCGAGCCGTTGCAATGGAGAAGGCATCTCTAAGCGTGCTGACACGCAAAGGCTTTCAACACACGTTGCCGAGTGAAAATCTCAAGTTGCAGATGAGATGCGTGTGTACAAACACACACCAGCAACGCTCTACTAGACTTGTATACAGGTTTCTATATACGTATGGAAGCACATAGAAACCGATAGAAACCATTACCCTCATTTTCACAGAGAAGTGGGCAGGCGACTAAAACTGGAAGTAGGTGTCAACGGAGACTTCAGCTTTATCTAAAATAAATTTCTACAAAGAGACGATTACGTCTGTAATTACAAATTAATTTTTAAAACTTCCCAACAAGCTGATGCTAAAATACCACATTTAAGGTCAAATGAAGCAATTTACTTTCCCCAACTCGCGGTTCTCAAATGGGTCAGTCTTACCCCCAGCGGGTGTCTGGCAATGCCTGGTGGCACTTTTTTGACATCCAGGGTAGTGTCATTTAGTTCCCCAGGGACGAGGGATAGTAAATGTCCTAGTGGGTGAGAAAGTCCCACACCACAAAGTAGGCTCCCGGCCCAAATGCCAACAGCGGTCTTGGTGAGAGACACTACAAAAGCTTGGATTGCTTGTACTTATAAATTCATCTGTGACTCCCCATTAGGAATTTTCTGTCTTTGATTTGAGCTGCCGAGATACCCAGCCCATGATCCATCTGGATATCTAAAACAGTAAACCTTATACCTGACAGGCTAGGGAAGGAAGTTGAAAAGCATGCCAGTGGCTCTGGCCGGGAAGCCCACATGGCTCGGGTTTTATGTCTCCATGTAGAGCGCGTGAATATTTCTGAGAATAAGGGTTGTCTAAGGCACCAGCCAGTGCCGCTGTACTCAGCTGAGGCCTAAAGACAAATGTCCCACCGGTCTGCAGTCAGGCCAGGGCTGACAGCCTTCCAGGGAAAGTTGGCAGGGGTCCTTTTCCAGGGGTTAAGTGTTCCCATACAGGACGGGCTGCCCTCAGATGCCCAGCCCTTGGGATCAGCTCCCAGCTCCCAGTAATGAGAGCTAGAAAGATAACGATAGGCAAAAAAGAACGAATGTGTTATATTTTCCCCTTCAATTCCTACTCTCTGACACCGTTGTGGTACATGCATTCATAAATATTAGTTGGGCATCTACTAGGGGTCAAGCATTACGCTAGGCGCAGGATATAGCAGACAACGAGACAGCTATCCTTACGTTCTAGCAGGGAAGACATCATAACTAAACAGATATACGTAAATCAGATCATTTAAAATATCTGTTAGGGTGAAATAACATGGGGTAATGTGATTGACAGAGACTAGGCGTGGTGTCAACATATGACAGAGGCCAGCAGAGACCTCTGTGGGGAGGCCGTCTGAGGAGGTGAGCTGGGCCCTGGGAAGAATAACTGTGCTGGCTTTGGCAGCCATGTGTCTGTAGGGGCTTTTCTTCCAACCCAGCCGCCTAGGACAGCGGATGTGGACCACACCTTTACCTGCTCCATGGCAAGGAAAATTATGATGAGTAATATTCACACTTCTTATTCTGTTTCCTAGCTGTCTCCACCCAGGATTTCACCCGCATCTGAGAAGCTGATTTCATTTGTTTAGGAGGTGTAGAGGTAGAGTGTACTGGCAGACAACTAGCGTGGGATTTTCCAAGTTACTGTTACTGATAAACACTTCTATGGCGCTTACTTTGTGTCAGGCACTGCTCTGAGTGCTTCACGAACGTTAAGCCATTTTGTCCTCACGACAAACCTATATACCAGGCCCTGGGGAAGAGTATTATCCTCAGTTCCTGCGTGAGGATGTGGGGCTGTTTCTCCCATCACAGCCCCTTCCGTGACGGTGAGGTGTGGTCCTGCATCAGCACTGGGCTGGGGGACATGGCAGCAGCGGCCGTGGTGTCAGAAATGCAGATTCTTGACCTGCCCAGGCTACTGAATCAGAATCTTTTCTCTCCAGTGATTCTTACGGATGGCCAAGTTGAAGACCACCGATCCAGCACATCTGTTCATTTTTAGGGAAATGACCTGAAGGGTGAGCCTTCCATTGTTAGCTAATTGTTCAAAATCTGCTACGTGTTTTGTGTTAAGGCACCTTTTCCCTTTCCTAGTTAACGTTCACTTCTCAGGTAGAGGCACTAAGCATGGGTGGAATCAACCAGTTAACCAAGGCACGTGTAAGCAGGACAAGGTACATGCAGATGGCCGGGGTTGCTGGTGCCTGGGTTGGGGAAGGTACAGGGGAGATGCTGCAAACTACAAGATATTGTTCCTGCCTCAGAAAGCACCTTGTCCCCGTGTGGAGAAAAGATAACAAGCGCCAAATGGGGGACAAATAGAGGTACTGTACTTTTACAGCGACATTCCATCCCAGGAACAAATAACTGAGGTCAGTGTAACCGTGATATATCCTTGGAGGAAAGAAAGAAAGAAATGAGGCAAGGGGAGGGAGGGAGAAAGGGAGGGAAAGAAGGAAAGAAAGAGAGAAAGAGAGGGGGAGGGAGGGAGGGAGGAAGAAAGACAGACAGGAGGGAGGGAGGGGCAGCCAGGGGAGAGGAGGTTGGGGAAGAGAAGGGAAGGACAGGGGATGATCTTAGGTTGTGAGGTATTCCCCCCACATTCCTATGAGGAGATGCCTCAGAGAGAACATGCACTTGCCCATGGAGCTCTCTAGCTGAGAATGGTTCTAACATTTAGAGATTTTTTTTCATAACACATGGCTCTCTGAATGCACAGTAATCACATCCCCTGGTTGTCAGCCAAAAAACACAGTCTGCTCTGGTGCTAAAGGAAAAACCGTCTGTGTCGGGTGAGCTGAGAGACGTATGGGTCCCATACCTTATGGGTGATTTACAGGATTTTCCAGAGACGTTTTGATGACATGTATTTTCATCTCATGGGCTGGCTTCAGACCCTGCCCTGTATGTAAGATACCGCACTATGTAGGAAGGCCTCCTGTGTTCTGACTTCCTCTACTGCCAAAGCTGAGAAGCTTGTTAACCAGACCCTGTCCCGTGCTGCAAAGTCCACCCTGGGGGAGAGGAAACGAGGCTGCAGCCTCCGGAGGAAGCAAGAGACTCACAGTCGTTGATGGATTCTGACAGTGCAATTCCCCCTGCGACACCCCTGTGCTCGCACAATGGACACGTGGGCTCAGAACTCCTGCAAACTACAGCGCAGGGTCTGCTGGCCGCTTGCCCTGTTGGGCCTCCTGTGGCCAGCCTGACCCCCTGGCGACCCCTCGCCTTCACTCAGCGCCGGCTGGACCCAGTCAGCCCCAGGGTCTCCCTCTTACAACGTGACCTGCGGGGCAGTGGGTCAGAGGGCCGCAGGCTCTGGCGCCAGGAGGACCCAAGGACTCTGGGCTGGTGGCCACCTCGAGGACAAGGAAGGGCTGACAAGCAGAGGCCGGCAGAGAGAAGTTGGGGTTGAGGGAGGCTGAGCTGAGCAACCAGGCGGGTGGGTGGCTGTCCCAGCCGTCCTCCCCTGAGCCTCACACCGCCTGCCCCTCTCATTGGACCGGTCCTCTCCGTTCTGTCTCCCGCATCCACCCAAGGCTTCACCGGCCCTGGCTTCACGCCGACCCCTGGGGGCCTCAGAGGCCTGCACGGAGGAGACAGGTATAACCACATGGAGGATTCATGTCAGAGCTTCCATCACTTGTGACCTCTGGTGACCCAAAATGCAAACTTCTAGAATTTAGATGGTCTCAGCAAGTTCATTTGTCTCTTTCTTACAAGTCAGACTTTTTTTCCTGGTTCTGTGTAACATGCCCACTCTTTGAGCCAAACCCTTCCTTTTCTGATGGTTTCTCAGTGTTACAGGTGCACTGTTCAATGGTGGGCATGAATTTTTTTCCCACTGTTTATCACATAAGCCATGGAAATAATAACAGTGGGATGCAATGGTTTTCAAAGTTTCAGCACAGATTTTTTTTTTTAATGTTACTGGAGATTTCCATACAGAAGAGCTATAAGCCTAGTTAGCTCTGGGTTCCTTCTGTCTGAGCCCCTCCCCTACTCTCAGCTGCAGGCTCCTCTAAAACCCAAGGGCCCTGGGAACAAACATTAGGTGCAGTGCTCAGGGCGGCAGCTTGTTTCATCCTTATCTCAGGCAAACATCAAGGAGCACCCGTTACGTATTATAGACATACTATAGCCTGCCCCAAGCTCTGGAAATGCTCTGGAAACACAGCAAAGTGAAAGACCTGTCCCCAGCACAAAGGGGAGGCAGGGCAGATAAGATGTCAGCAGCCATCAGCCCGGCCCGGTACAAGGGTGTCACAAGTACACTTAGGGCTACGGGCTCAGAGATGGGAGGAGAGACCAGGTGGGGCTTGGGCAGGGTTTCTGTGTATTTACATAAGAAGAGAAAGTAAAATCTGAGGGGTGGGAGTGATGGGTGCATCCAGACAAGAGGCACAGGCAAGGGTGGAAATATCTGTGAGGTGTCCAGGGAATGGTTAGCTGATGAATTTGGTTGGAGAACAGGGCGTTTGGAATGGGAAAATGGGAAGGAGGCAGAGTTCGAATGAAAGGCCAGGAAAATTCAGCTCACTTCAGAGGCCATGAAGAGCTGTGAATGATTCAACTTAGGAGAAAAAAAACATTAGGAAAAAGAAAAACAAGATAAGAGCAAGAATCAGACGTCGAGCTGCTCAGATGTGCTGTTTAACACGGTCTGCAGGAAAAGAGAGCGGTCAGCAACGGGAAACGATGACACATTTCCCGCTGCTGACCCTCCCCCAAAAGAGTCACACGCCTTGAGATCAGTGAAGGCAAAATGCATTATCTCCACTTATTCACCAGATATCAAGCAGCGTGGTGACTCATGTGAAGTCACCCAGCTGAGGACTCCAGGGGTCTTTACTCACAGCCCTTCCCAGAAGAATCCTCTCCAGTAAGAACACATGATCTCCAGACACTTGTGCAGCGGCCAGTGAGAACAGTTTCCCAGTAGATCTGTGCTTCTCAGACCTTCCTCTTTCTGCCCAAATCCAGGAATGGGGAACCCCCAAACTCTCTCCCAGCTCAGCCTCAGCTTATAGCCTCAGCTTACGACACACAGCCAAAGGAATTCAGAGAAGAACAGCCTTATGTTGAAGCTTCTCCAAGGTCATCACAGTGAAACATCCACACGTGACATGCACACACAGGCATTCCTGGAGCAGACACGAGCAACAGTGATGAACGGGTCCTGGAAAGGTGCAGGCTGCACTCGGCCTGCCCTAAGGGAAGGGCCCTGATGCTACAAACTTCCCTGCGGATGACGGTTTAAGATGCTCCCTCACCAGGCACAGTTTGATGGTAAAACATTTGGTCTGGCCAGCTCTCTCTGCCTCTGTGTCCCCTGCGTAATCAAGAATCCACAGATGTGGGGAAGATGGGAGGGAAATGAGGTATAGAGCTGAGTATCCTGCACAGGGTTCCCGGACAAGGCGGTACGTGTCCCCCCACGCATCCTGGCCCTCCAGGTGCAGAGGCTGTGCTCTGTCCAACAGCTCCACAGGATGGACGAGAATGACATCATCAGAAAAGAGGACAAAGAGGAAGGAGGACGGCACCGTACATCCCCCATCGGGTGGAGGAAGGCTTTCCGGAAGGTTGTGCTAGACTTCCCAGCACCTCTGCTGAATTCCTAGGAGTCTGTTCCTGAGGCTCTGGGGGCCGAGGGGAGGCCACCATGGTGGCCTTAAAGTCAGGACAGCATGTCAGTCTTAGTTCAGCCAGTGACTCAGCACTGACGGGAAGGCCAAGGCTCCCTGAGGTCACCGGCTGCAGTCAACACTGGGCTCGTTCACCTCCCAACGCCCGTCCCCGCGAGGAGGGAACACAAACCACCCTCCTGGTGACTGTGCATGCCACACACACAGTATACATGCCTCTTCCACAATATGCATGCCATTCCTTCACTGGTTTGCTAATCCAACTAGTTTTCTAAATTTACAAATATAATAGCGTGCACCTAATTAAAAAAAAAAGTCTCAAACAGTACCACAGGCTGTCCAATAAAAAGAAGCAACAGAGGTTTAAGGATAATTTTCTAGTTCTTGACACATCGGTGCAAGGCAGCTTCACGACACTTCCGCACTTCCGTTTTTGTAGCCGAGGAAACTAACCCACTTTGCCTGTCCTTCCACTTCTGCTCTCTTCCGCCCCATCCCTAAGCTCCGCCCCCTGACTATCATGGCTCCATGGCAACAAAGTTTAAAACGTCTTTGTTCTCTTCTAGAAATAGAATTGTTTGTGCTTCACCTAGAGCTTGATTCTTAAAATTAAAAACAACCTGCATTTATGATATTCTGATTGTGTAGAAATTGTTCCTTCCAGAGGCAAGTGGACACCCTCAGAGAAGAACAAGCAGACGCGCCACTAAACCGCTGCTGCTCTAAGGGAAATGAAATGAACTAATTGGGAGGATTGGGGAAGGGATGGAGTGAGGCATTCAAGTTGTTTTTCCGTGGCACGATGAAGGCATTCCTCTAACTCCTATCCTTGAGTTGGCATGAAGGATGGGAGGAACAAAATCACGGGCCTCCATTCATGGACTATTCATCTGTGTTTTTTGAGCACCAATTATGTGCTGCGTACTATGCTAAGTATTTAAGATGCATATAAGAGCAGTTCTCGCCTTCAAAATCTCCCTAGGGAGAAGGAAAATCAGAGGCAGTGTGCAAAGAGTGAACACTCCAGGAAGACAGGGTTTTTTGTTTTGTTTTCTGTTCTGTTCACTGCTGTAGTTTTAGTCTTTAGCCAATTACTGAATTAATGACTGAGCTCGATGCCTGAGTTATGCACAGTGGGGGTGGAGTGGGGGGCGGAATAGGGACTGGATTGGTAGGGGGGCACTTAGAACACTAAGGAGGAGACCTTAAGGCGCCTGCCTCAGGCTTAAAGTCTCAGAGAACGTTGCCAAAGAGAATTTGGGTCGGATATTGAAGCCCAAGTAGGAGGAGGGCACGGAAAGAAATTGGGCAAGAGAATCCCAGTCATATGGTAGAAGCAGAAGGTGAGTTTGGGAACATGGCATGAGATGAGGGGAGAATGACAAGAGGAGGCTTGTCATTCACAAAGGGACTTGTGTGCCGGGCTGACGAATCAGGCCTTTATTCCAGGGGTGACAGGTAATCTTGGAGGGCGTCTGCAGGGGAATGGTGCGGTCAGGTCTGTGTGTTAGAGACACCCCTGTGTGGGCAGGGTGAGGGGTAGATGGGCTGGAGGTGGAAGTCTGGCAAGGGGACGGAGGCTGTCTCTGGGATGAGACATGGTAAGAAGCCGAGCTAAGGCTCTGAGGTTGGAGGAAGGGCTCAGCTCTGAGAAACATTTAGGAGGTAGAATCTGCACAATTCAGTAGCTGAGGGGCTTTGTGGGATAGCTCAGCACAGGGTGAGCTCCTGATCGGGGTGCCTGAGGGGTTGGTGGCATCATTCACAAAAAGAGGGATTAAAAGAGCACAGGCTCAGCAAGTTTTGAGGGTCACTGAGCACCACTGCGTGCTGTGCATGTGGGGAAGTTTTAGACAGGTGGATCTATTTGCAGGTGAGAGAATTATGGCAAGTAAGTGGTAGATGAAGCCGAGGACAGAAAGATGTAGGGCAGTAGGTACATGAAAGTGTATGAGAAACACCACCTGTAAGGATGGATAGACACAGAGAAGTCCATGGAGACTGGGAGAGTTGACCAGGAAAGAGAGTGTCACTGTTTCATCACAGGGGTGTGTGTGTGAATGAATGAATGTATATATTAAATGATTTATCCCTGCCTTTCTTCCTGGCTCCTCCCTCTTGAGGTAACTTCAAGCACTAGACTGTACGACTAGAATCTGTCCCCATTCATCTTGGGGTAACAGCCGCCAGAGGCAGCACCTAATTCTTGATGTGGTTACAAAGTTTCTCTTGGATTTTCAGGAAATATTGGAAGTCAGGAAGAGTCTCAGTAGTTTTCCAACCTGTGGTTTCTCTGTCAGTTAGTTAGCATTTTTTTAAAATAAACTTTTTATTTTAGAATAGTTTTAGGTCTAGAGAAAAGTCGATACAATAGCAGAGAGAATTCCCATGTACCCAACACCCAAGTTTCCCCTACTGTTAACGCCTTACCTTAGTGTGGTACATTTGTCATAACAAATGAACCAATACTGATACATTATTATTAACGGAAGTCCATACTTCATTCAGATTTCCTTAGTTTGTAGGTAATCTCCATTTTGGTTCTAGGGAAGCATTCAGGATACCATATTACATTTAGTTGTCAGGTCTCCATGGGCTCCTCTGGGCTGTGATAGTTTCTCACACTTTTTTTTTTTTTTTAATGACCTTGACAGTTTTGAGGACTGGTCAGATATTTATAGAATTTCCTTCAGTTTGGGTGTGTCTGATGTTTTTCTCATTATTAGACTGGGGTCATTTGTTTTGGAGAGGACGACCACAGAGGCAAAGTGCCCTTCTCATCACCTCACATCAAGGTGCACGCTATCGACATGAGTTATCACTGCTTATGCTGACCTTGGTCACCTGGCTGAGGCTGTGTCTGTCAGGGCTCTCCACTGTAAAGTCACTCCCTGCCCGCTTCCATACTCTGCTCTTTGGAAGGAAGTCATGCTGTGCGGCCCACACTTAAGGAGTGCAGAGTTATGTTCCCTGTCTTTGAGGGACGAGACAATTAGCTCTTGAAATCTCATCCTGCATTTCATTTGAAGAAAATCTCTTCAGCTTCCTTTCCTGTCTTTCAGATACTCTTTTAGGAGCACACAGACCTGTCAACTATGGAGTCCAACTTTAAAGGGACCTTTTCTAGGACTTGACATTTCTACGTACGAGGCTAGAATAAGTGAAAATCCCTCACAAGAGGGAAGAATCAGAAAGGAAGTACTTGAAAAGAATTATGCTGTTTCATTGTATTATATAGAAAAAGTCCTACTTTGTTACAATAACAGCACTCACATCTATAGACCAAGAGTATCACAGTAAAGATACACAACATGGTCAGAGATTGCATCGTACAAAGGAGGTAAGGTAAAGAATTTTACAAGACTGTAGAAAAGAAGATTATTATTTAAAGACATAGTGAAACTCCAACAAGAATAAGTGCCACGTGAGTCAGGAAACACAGCGCTTGTATCTTAGCATAATAAATTTTTATAACTTAATTGAAAAGTACTGTACTCTGGTAAGACAAGACCCCATCCCCCTGCTTTGCTTCTCTCCAGTGTCTGTGTGCTGCTGCCCCCGGGGCCTTGCTACAGGGTAAGGAAAAACAAGAAGTGACAAGCCAACTGTTTTTTTCTCTCTCTCTGTTTTCCTCCTTATTGCCTGGACTTTGAAGTTCAGTGTCATATAAACATTAACTTGCTTCTTAAATAAAGCCACAAAAAGCAAACTGTAATCTGAGCATATGATTTATCCAAACTCTTTCCCATGAGTTCTAAGGATTCTAATTTCTTCTCTCCCAGTATGTCTCTATCTCATAGAGTTAGTTTTGAAATAGTCTTAAATTATTATTATTATTAATAATTATTATTTTGTTATTGAAGAGTTTTCCAAAGAATGCCTATCACAGATGACATTAGGTGGTAATATCCACTAAGTTTCTTTTTAAATATATTTAAGTTAAAAAATAATTTAATTTAAAGGAAAAAAACATGTTAAATGGTGGTATGAGTGGCAAAAAAGCAGGACAAAAATGATCACTGACTGAAGTTTGGGACCCACTGAACTCTTGCACTAATCAGTTTCACAGGTGAAATTTATTGACACAAAAGCCTGAATCATCTTATTATAACTTTGGGAACACCCCACAGCAGCTAAGATAGTACATTTTTTTTTTCTTTTTCTTTGGCCGACACCAGTCATCATCTACCTACATTACCAACAGTTTTCTTTTATAATACAGTTGCGCTGATCATAATAGTCTAAATCACTCTGGCAAATCCTTCAAAACAAATTACATGCCTCATTAATACAATCTTTGCAAGACTGGTATCAGAATGGATGTTTCTCTGAATTTGTTTTGGAAATGTTTTTAGATTTTTCTCCTATGTTATATTTTATTTTCCCCAAATTAAAATGATATAAAATTATAGTGACTTTTCCTAACATTGAGAACTTTAATATACGTCACTATCTGAATTGCTGAAGAAACAATCCCTTTTGAGATCTTGATTTTATAAAAACGATATAGCTTAATTATTCCCCTTCTACCTCCATCACGGTGGTGTGTTCTTTTGCCATGTATGTGTCATTCAGAGTTATTTTGCTGGACCTGAACTTTGTAGCCTGTATGATCTTAAATAAATGAAAGACTGATACTAAAAGAAACGCTAATTTCCATAATCTTTTTCTTTTTCTGCACTGAGATGTTTTTCCTTGACACATAAGCAAATACTTTTGAGTGGTTAATCCCTCTCAACAGCAGGAAGTCTAGATATTTGTGAATTTATTTAGTGCACATTAGTTTCTGATTAGTTGACCTTTTCTAAATTAGTTGACCTTTCTGATTAGTTTCTGATTAGTTGACCTTTTCTAAATACCATACTGACCAGTTACAGTCAATTCTCTCACCTCCATGATTGGCTTGCATTTATCCATAAATAAAGTCCTTGATTGTTTTAATTTGCTGTGGAGAATTGGGCATAGACAGAACAAATGGCTATTACATTACAGAGTTTTGAATTTATCTTAAAATATGAGCAGTGCTGTTTATGCTTAAGTTCCAAAGAGCACTTTGTTGTTGTTGCTATTCTGGTTGTCTACTATTTATTTTATCTTTATAAATACATCCTTCAATTTGTAAAGTGATTTAATTTGTTTTATTGATTCTAAAATCAATAAAATGCAAGGTGTCAGTGACAATGCAACTAATTAGCTTTGAAAACACAACTATGTTATCACCACATTATTTCTAAATAATAAATTAGCATTCTTTCCATTCATGGCAATCTCCAATCCTTTCCTTTTTCTCTCCTTCCCTCCTATCTTTCTCTCCTTCCTTCATCAAACATTTATTAAGTATCTGCCCATCTGGCACTATGCTAGATGTTGAGAATCAATGATGGATAAACTCTCAGTCCCCCATAAAGCTTCCTCTGTTGATTTAAAATTTTTTCCTTCTTGTTTCTTCCAAAGGTCATTTGGACAAAACACACTAATGAAATGCATGGGAAAGAAAGCAAACATGGACAGCTTTCACTGAGCTGGAGGAAAAGTATGTCACCAACCTTTAGCTGTTGCAGAGAAATCTTTCTTCTTTGGGGGCTCAGGCTATATCAAGAATTCTTCTTTTCCCCAAGAACTGGCTCTGGGGTGGGCATGCTTCCTCCTCTAGCATAAATAACCTTGGCTGGGAATATTTGGATGGACACCAATTGGATGAGACCCAGAGCAGCAGGGGGACCCTCCTGGAAACCTTAGGTGTCCACACTCGTTTGGTGCGGCCGCATGAGGCCTCTGGTACAGAGCTCCTGTAGAAAACCACAAATGCACAGGAAATTGGGGAAAATCAGATAAAGGCAAACCATTAAATGACACATGAACAGAAAGGAAACAGTTAAGAATTAACCCAAATTAATTTAAGGCTATAAGAGCGAGTAGTGCAACGGTTTAGTTAATAAGTAGCTGGTCTGCAAAGCTAGGGCATTTGAGCCAAATGACTAAGGGCTTTTAGAGCCATCAGGGGGCAGGTGGAAGGAGAAATGGACCCACCACAAAGAGAATCACAAATTGCTGTGGGAAGTAAGAGCAGGTACTGCATCTTAGACCCAGATAGATTCATACATGCACTCATCTACCCATACATACATCTATTGATCCATTCAGCAAATACTTGTTGAGTACCACTGTTCTAGATGATGGTGCTGAGGATATAGCAGTGAGCACAAGCTTGAAATTCAGGAGCCTGCTGGAGGCACAATGAGCAATTGGCTGGAATTTGGGTAGGCATTATACAAAGAAAAAGGCAATGCTGAAACTTGAGAATGGGACCAAATATTTGCAAACGATGCGACCGACAAAGGCTTAATTTCCAAAATATAGAAACAGCTCATACAACTCGGCAACAAAAAAACAACCAACCAATCAAAAAATGGGCAGAAGACCTAAATAGACATTTCTCCAAAGAAGACATACAGATGACCGAGAGGCACATGAAAAAATGCTCAACATCACTAATTATTAGAAAAATGCAAATCAAAACTACAATGAGGTACCACTTCACAACAGTCAGAATGGCCATCATTAAAAAGTCTACAAATAACAAATGTTGGAGATGGTGTGGAAAAAAGGGAACCCTCCTACACTGTTGGTGGGAATGTAAGTTAGTGCAGCCACTGTGGAAAACAGTATGGAAGTTCCTCAGAAAACTAAAAATAGAATTACCATATGATCCAGCAATCCCACTCCTGGGAATATATCCAGATAAAAACATGGTTCGAAAGGATACATGCACCTCAGTGTTCATTGAAGCACTGTTTACAATAGCCGAGACATGGAAACAACCTAAATGTCCATCAACAGATGAATGGATAAAGAAGATGTGGTACATATATACAATGGAATATTACTCAGCCATAAAAAAGAACAAAATGATACCATTTGCAGCAAATGGATGCAACTAGAGATTATCATACTAAGTGAAGTAAGTCAGAAAGAAAAATACTATATGATATCACTTATATGTGGGATCTAAAATATGACACATGTGAACCTATCTATGAAAGAGAAACAAAATCAGGAACATAGAGAATAGACTGGTGGTTGCCAAGGGGGAGGTGGGTGGGAGAGGGTAGCAGTGGGAGTTTGGGATTAGCAGATGCAAACTGGTATATATAGGATGGATAAGCAACAAGGTCCTACTGTATAGCACAGGAAACTAGATTGAATATCCTGTGATAAACATAATGGAAAAGAATATGAAAAAGAATGTGTATATATGTATAACTGAGTCACTTTGCTGTACAGCAGTAATTAACACAACATTGTAATTCAACTTTACTTAAATAAAAAAGAAAAAAAAACCCCAAAAACCTTGAGTCTGCTGAGTTTGGCTAGTTTCTCTGGAATACCAGGGTTCAAAGAACCTTCTAGCAGAACAAGCTGTCACCTACTCCCTCATCCTTTCCCTAGTCTGAGGTTGTCTCCCCCTTTTTTCATTCTCTCAGCCTCGCAAGGCCATATCACTATCCACATCTTTAGGCTCAGGACCATCTATACTCAGGCCTCCAGATGGGTAGCTTCTTGCTGTGTCCTTTGCTCTGTGTGTGCACATCCCTGGTGTGTCTTTTGTGTGTCCAAATTCACTCTTCTTATATAATAAAACCAGTCAGATTGGATTAGGAACCCCTCTAATGGGCTCATTTAACTTAATCACCTTTTTAAAGGCCCCATCTCCAAATATAGTCACATTACAAAGTAACAGGTGTTAGGGTTTTAACATATGAAATTTGGGAGGATATGATTCAGCCCATAACCCCACGCCTCCACCCCCTGAAGATTCTTGCTGTTTGGTTGCCCTGTGATTCACTGTGTGGAAAATAGCACGAACCACAGAGAAAGCCAGTGACCATAGGGCCCTCTACTTGTTACAAGGATGCATGACTCAAACCAAGAGAGAAGAGAAAGAGACCTGCACGTCCTTATGCATACCTACACTCAATTGCAGAGAGAGCCTTCATTCATGCCCTCCCAGGATCTAAAGCAACTTCCCAAGTTTTAAGAGTGACAGAGGAAGTTTCTGCAGCTGAAATGTCTATTTTGTACCTAGGATCACGTGGGAAAGAGTCACACCTTTGACGGTCAGACAAAGGAGTCTTCAAAGATCTCAGCTGATTTAGAGGCAAACTACAATGTAATAACAGAGCCAAGACAAGAGGAAGTAAAAGAACTCTGCAAGGCACAGTTGGTAGAATTCTGAAAATTAGTGTTTCCTGTTTGCGTCAAACCTCCTTCTTCCACAGGAGCCTTGCTCAGTGTTAACAGGTCCTGTTTGCCAGTGGCTCTGGGTCAATTCACTGAAAGCCAGTTGTTTCCATTTTACCTTCTAGTCCCTGCCAGTTTCAGCCGTTCCCCTGAAGAAACTAAAGTTTCTTCAGTTGTTTCTAATATGTCTCAGTCCTCCCACTGCCATTTGTTCTCACTTCCCCCAGTCCCTTCAAGCACCTTTTGGTTCCTCCAAACCCTCGACCCTTTCCCCCTCACCCATCAATCCCAGTCTGGCCAAATCACTCCCAGCCCCACAGATCCCTTCCCTTACACTCCAGTCCTTTAGCCCTTCCCACTATGTCATTCCTTAGCCTCACCCACTCTGTCCTAGCTCTTCCTACTACCTCAAAGGAAACACAAGTGTTTTAATGGTGATTTTTAAAATTTTTAAAAAAATTTTATTTTATACTGGAGTATAGTTGATTAACAATATTGTGTTAGTTTCAGGTGTACAGCAAAGTGATTCAGTTATACATATACACGTATCTATTCTTTTTCAAATTCTCTTCCCATTTAGGTTATTACAGAATATTGAGCAGAGCTCCGTGCTATATAGTTGGTCCCTGTTGGCTATCTATTTTAAACATAGCAGTGTGTACATGTCAGTGCCAAACTCCCTAACTATCCCTCTCCCCCATCCTTTCCCCTAGTAACCACAAGTTCGTTCTCTGAGTCTCTTTCTGTTTCATAAGTTCATTTGTATCATTTTCTTTTTTAGATTCCACATATAAGCGATATCATATGATATTTGTCTTTCTCTGTCTGACTTACTTCACTTAGTATGATAATCTCCAGGTCCATCCATGTTGCTGCAAATAGTATTATTTAACTCTTTTTAATGGCTGAGTAATATTCCATTGTATATATGTACCACATCTTCTTTATCCATTCATCTGTCAATGGATATTTAGGTTGCTTCCATGTCTCTGCTATTGTAAACAGTGCTGCCACGAACACTGAGGTGCATGTATCCTTTTGAACCATGTTTTTCTCCAGATATATGCCCAGGAATGGGATTGCTGCATCATATGGTAGCTCTATTTTTAGTTTTTTAAGGAACCTCCATACTGTTCTCCACAGTGGCTGTACCAATTTACATTCCCACCAACAATGCAAGAGGGTTCCCTTTTCTCCACACCCTCTCCAGCATTTATTGTTTGTAGATTTTTTGATGATGGCCATTCTGACTGGTGTGAGGTGATACTCCACTGTAGTTTTGATTTGCATGTCTCTAATGATTAGCGATATTGAGCATCTTTTCGTGTGCCTCTTTGCCATCTGTATGTCTTCTTTGGAGAAATGTCTATTTAGGTCTTCTGCCCATTTTTTGATTGGGTTGTTTTTGTTTTTTTTTTTGATATTGAGCCACATGAGCTGTTTGTAAATTTTGAAGACTAATCCCTTGTCGGTCGCATCATTTGAAAATATTTTCTCCCATTCTGTGGGTTGTCTTTTCATTTTGTTTATGGTTTCCTTTGCTGTGCAAAAGATTTTGAGTTTAATCAGGTCCCGCTTGTTTATTTTTGTTTTTATTTCCATTACTCTAGGAGAGGGCTCAAAAAAGTTATTGCTACAATTTATATCAAAGTGTTCTGCCTATGTTTTCCTCTAAGAGTTTTATAGTATCCAGTCTTACATTAGGGTCTTTAATCAATTTTGAGTTTGTGTATGGTGTTAAAGAATGTTCTAATTTCATTTTTTTTTACATGCAGCTGTCCAGTTTTCCCAGCACCCATTTATTGAAGAGATTGTCTTTCCTCCACTGTATAGTCTTGCCTCCTTTGATGTATATTAATTGACCATAGCTGCGTGAGTTTATTTCTGGGCTTTCAATCCTGTTCCATTGATCTATATTTCTGTTTTTGTGCCAGTACCATACTGTTTTGATTACAGCCAAATTGCCTACCAAAAATTCTGTACCAATTTTCACTCACATCAACATTGAACTCTATGAAAATTCTTGATGTCAGAAACACCTTCACCAACCCTATTACTCTTTTTAACTGATAATATGTTGTAAAATTAAGCATATTCCTGCTGTCATAGCTTGTATTTATCTTGTATTTTCTACTACTAATGTTGAAAACCTTGTCAAATGTATTTCAGTCAACTGTATTTCTGAATCTGTGAATTGCCTGTTTATATTCTTTGTCCATTTTTTAACTAGGTTGCCTTTTTCTTATTGATTTACATATGTGGGCTATGGCTTTTATCTTTTATATGTCTCATGAATATTTTCTCCTAGACATCTCTTCTCTTCTAACCGGGCTGTGACAGACTGAAGAGCCCTTAAAGTGCTGTTATGCAGATATAATGGAATACTGGCCTACTTAGATTTTGGCCAGTATTCCAAAACCTTAGAAATGTTCAAAGGTTGTTTTAAAAATTCCATCCAGGGCTTCCCTGGTGGCGCAGTGGCTGAGAGTCCACCTGCCGATGCAGGGGACGTGGGTTCGTGCCCCGGTCCAGGAAGATCCCACATGCCGTGGAGCGGCTGGGCCCGTGAGCCATGGCCGCCGAGCCTGCGCGTCCAGAGCCTGTGCTCCACAACGGGAGAGGCCACAACAGTGAGAGGCCCGCGTACCACACACACAAAAAAACAAACAAAAAAATTCCATCCAGTATGAATTGCTGTAAATTGTATAAACAGGCAAAAGCAGCAAGTAAATATGGTGCATTGATCAGTAAATTGGGGTTCAGCAAATGGGTCTGCTTCCTCTAAGCACATCTGTCTCAATACCTCAAAATGTGGCTGCATTTCTTTGTTTTGTCTATTTCCCCTTCATATTCATTACCTTTATTCATTTTCTTTTTTAGTCACACAGCAATACACTTTATTGTAGAAAGATTTAAAATATACATATATATGTAGACAATTATAGCAGACATGTTTTGTACCTGGCCAATAGGCATTCCCCCTTCACCCATGATAGCCAAGCCCAGATTTCGTTCAGGTATCCACTCAAACCTAATTGGATTGTTTACTTCTCTAATTTACTACTTGATTCATGAATTTCTGAGAAAGTTACATTAAGAGGAGGGGTAGGAGAAACCCAGAAACCATGGTTTCATAGCTCTAGGTCCTTCAGTGTGACTGCGGGTTGCTGGAACCACATGGGTGACCACACTGGGAGAGGGTCCACTCACTCAACAACGGTTTAGTGAGCCTGCCTTTGTACCTGTTGTGGGTTCCATTTAGAAGGTGCTCATACAAATTCTAAAAGGGGTCTAAAGTGGATTCAGTGTGTGGTAGTTTGCAGAACTGGTGAGCTGACAAGCCCAGTTGATATCTACTCTTGTAAGGGCCTTAGGTGAGAGAACTTGGCAAAGAGGTGATGCATGACAGACCTTGGTATCCTGCTTGACCTTAAGGGAGAAGAGACTAAACCAGAGCAGGGAAGGTCTTTTTATGAGGGACTTTGTACAACTTGAACTGACAGCCTTGTGAATGTGGTGAGATTGCGTATGTGGCGAGAGGTCTGGGGACTCTCAGGTTACAAGTCAAATATCACAAATATGTTGTTGATACAGGTTCAGAGAGCCATGAAACACACACAAAATTCTTCAGAGCCCAACAGTGCATACTTGGGCCCAATATACCAGATGAATATGCTGCAAAACAGGCACAATGCTTACATAGAGGAAGAGGAATCTTCTCTTACATGTGTTCTTTTAATTTTTTGGTTATAAAATATTTCACATACAAAATAATTTAATATGTAAGAGATAAAGAAGGTGAATAAATATCACGTATCAATCATCTAGCATAAGAAACAGAATATTACCAATCCCTCTGAAGACCCTATGTATGTTTCCATTTAATACCCTGAACTGAAAACTGAACACAATGCCTACACCTCACTTCATGTGTCATCGGCCAGAACTGCACCGCATGCCCATACTTAAACATGTCATTTCAAGGGTGACCAGGACCACTGTGATTGCTTAGACAGTCGTTTTCAAACTTTTTGGTCTCAGAGCCCCTTTACACTCTAAAAATTATTGAGGATGCCAAAAGGCTTTGGTTTATAAGGATTTTTTTTAAAGATTTTTTTGATGTGGATCATTTTTAAAGTCTTTATTGAATTTGTTACAATACTGCTTCTGTTTTATGTTTTGTTTTTTGGCTGCAAGGCATGTGGTATCTTAGCTCCCTGACCAGGGATCAAACCCGCACCCTCTGCATTGGAAGGCAAGTCTTAACCACTGGACCACCAGGGAAGTCCCCTGTTTATATGGATTACATCTATCCATAATGACCATATTAGAAATTGAAACTGAGAAGATTTTAAAATATTTAAGTCATTTAAAAATTACAATAATAAATCCAGTACTTGTTAATGCAAACACACACACACACTCACTTTTTAAGAAAAAAACAAAAATTAATTACTGAGAAGGGCTGCACTGTTTTACATTTTTGCAAATCTGTCTGGCCTAATAGAAGACAGCTGGATTCTCATACTTGCTTCTGCATTCCAGTCTGTTCTAATATTGTTTTGGGTGAAGTGTATGAAGAAAATTTGGCCTCACAGAGATAAGTAGTTGGAAATGAAGGTAGTACTTTAATAACCTTTTCAGATAATTTTGGATATTCTTATTTGATACTATACCAAAACTCAACAAATGATAGCTTCTTAAAGCTTAGTAGCTACATCAATGAACTTTTCATACTCTGTTACATTAAAAACCAGCTGGGCTATCTTGCAATTGAAATAGATTTTTTTTACCCATGCATCATGGTTTTGTAACATCATGCATTGGACATTTGGAAAATATTGGTTCACTAAATGTAGTGCTATTAAAATATGTCCACGTATTCTTTGGTCCTCCTCCCTTTAGGAGGTGGAGATTAATTTCCCTCTTCTTGAGTATGGGCTTTACACATGACTCACTCCTAATGAATAGAATGTGGTAGAAATTACAGAGTGTGACTTACAAGGGTAGATCATAAAAAACATCAATGCGTCTGTCTTGCTCCCTCTCTCTTGGATCACTTGCTCTGGGGGAAGCTAGCTGCCATGTTGCGAGGATACTCAAAGCCCTATGGAAAGGTCCACATGGTGACAAACTGAGTCTCCTGCCAACAGCCATGTGAGTGTGCCACCCTGGCAGCAGACAGTCTAGCTCCAGTCACACTTTCGAAAATGCGAAAAGGTGAAATCGGCAGTGGGGCCCAGACAGGCGTTGCTGGGGTCTGAGGGATGAGGCTGGGACTGGAGGGTCTGAAGAAGGAGGCTGACTTTCTCCAGAATCCAAGCAATTAAGGACATGTGCTGGACGGACCCTATATAGCCACAAGGCTGGGGCCACAGGAAAGTTATCCTCTTGGGAACGGGGACAGCAGGTCAGGAACCACAAATTTCCACACCCACCCCCACCCCGCTACTGTCCACACCTGTCCCCACTGCCCACAGCTTCGACTCCTGCAGCTACTGCTGGAAGAAGCAAAAGAGCTGTGGGACCCACAGGGGGAGCCCCGTGGGTTATGCCCTTACGGCCAAGGTCTTCACTTCTTCCCAGTGGAAGACAGGCAATGCAGGATTGGGAATAAGGGGTACCTGAGACCATCTAGCCTTCGGCCTCTATCCCCAGAGACGTCCAGAGGTGGGAAGAGAGCACGCAGCGGCGGGAGGGCGACAAAGCCGCAGCGGGCAGAGCGCAAGGCTGCAGCGGGCTTGACCATGCGCGCCAGAGGGAACGGAACAATGCACTGAGGGATCTCGCCAGGCCCTTTCCTTCTGAAGTCCCGGTTTCTCTGACTCACGAACGACCCCTGGAGGTAGACAATACTCAAAACCTCGCACCGTTCTACTCCCTCCGAAACCCACTCCACTGTCGGACTCACCCTAACTTCCGCTTTCAGGAAAAGAGCGCAGTTCCGGGGTGGGCCCCGCGAGGCTTTGTGGGAAATGGAGTGTTGGTCAGGAGGATTCTGGGGGTCGTAGTTCCTGTTGGTCCTTATGCGCACGCGCATTTCCGTCTGCACGTCCCGGCTTCCAATGCTTCGCGGCCCGGGAGAGAGACGTGTGCACTTGTGCGTGGTGGGCTTCTGACCTACGGCGGGCTTCTGACCTACGGCGGCTTAGGCTTTGTCCTGTGGGTAGGGGACCCGAGGTGGGACGTGACAGACAGACTTGGGTTCTCTGTCAATTACAGTTGCCAATTGTAACTGGGCAGTTGCAGCAGCAAGTGATAATCTCCGCGATGTGAGGGTTAGGAGCAGGGCCTAAGGGCCAAAGCTCGGGGTGTGGCATAGGACCAGGCCCAGGGGCGACGCATCTAAAGCCCGGGGCCTGAGAGCGCAGAGTTCCCAGTGAGCAGGGCTACGGCCATGCAGGGACCCTCGAGTCACACGGAGGAGATGGGCGTTATCCCCCGACAGTGTAAATCTGCTGTCGGTTTCGGGTGGGGCGCACTGCCATCCTAACTTCATTTTTTAAGGTCACTGTGGCTGCGGTTTGGAGGAGTGGCGAGGGGAGGGCATTGAAGACCGAATAGTAGTCCAGGGAGAGGTGATGGGAGCCGATGGTGACAGTGGATTGAGGGGATGACGGGGGTTCAAGGATGGGGAGGAGCAGAGGATTCCCAGATTTCTGGTGTGGGCTGCTGGCGTGTCTGTAGATATTCTCACTTAGTGAAATTCTTACCAGAATGTTTCAACCTCCCTTAAAGACTTGAGGGGGTCCACAAGTGAGCACACATGTGTAGATAGTCACAAAACTATTCAGGTGTACACTGACCCAAAGGATATTCACGCACATAGCAACACGGCTCTGTTAGGCCCACCCTTGTGAGCACACTGGTGTGTAAATACACACAGCCACATAGCTCGTAATCACACTCTCCCACATACTCCCTACCCCAGACAAAGGCCCTAGTAAATGTATCCTTTGTCTCAGCTCATAGAGTCTCTGCCCAGAGCGAAGGGTGCCCAGCATCTTGGGCTAAGGGTAGCCTACAAACCAAAAGGACACACATTGATATCCTTGGGCCTCTCTCTGGAAAATTCACACACAGCTCAGCCTTTATTCTTCCACCCTACTACATCCATGTCCACTATGACTCTCCCAGTCTTCCTAGTTACCTTCTTGCCACCCTGACCCGATGTGAGAGAGAAATGGGGCTTGAATTTAGGTAAGGGCTTTGCCTATCTGAATGTGTTTGCTGAGGATCTTCCCCGAGCAGTAGTTCTGAAGATATCTGTGTATGCTGGATTCTTTTGAGAATCCTGTGAAAGCTGTGAACCCTCTTCCAAGATAGCACACATCTTTATAGCCATGCTATTTGGAAAACAGAATTGAAACCCATCTGTGGAGCCCTGGTTAAGAACCTCACTAGAGGTAGATCAGAAGGTCAGTTTCCTGGTTGCCCCTTCTGCAGTCTTCAGGTGGCTCTGGAAGGGAGAAGAGTAGGCCCCCAAGCCCGAAGAGGAATCAAGGTATGAGGAAGGGGCAGCCTCTCCTCCCAACCAAGTGTTAGCCCTAGTTAGAGCCAGGCTGTCAGTCTTGCCAGTCCTCTGCTGGTTAGTGGGTGAGTCATCCAGGCAGGCAGTTCAAGCTTATCAGGTGTAGGGAATTCTCTGGTGGTCCAGTGGTTAGGACTCTGTGCTTCCACTGCAGGGGGCCCGGGTTTGATCCCTGGTCCGGGAACTAAGATCCCACAAGCTGTGTGACCTAAAAAAAAAAAAAAGCTTATCAGGTGGTGTTGAGTTATTTAGGCTTAGTAGGTCAGTTAGACTGTAGGTCAATCAAATGATTTGTGATTTAGAAACTTAATCAGCCAACCAGCCAGTCAGGATTAATTTTTCAGATGGACAGTTGTCCATCAGGGAGCCAGTTATGAGACTGCTAAACAGCTGGTTCATCAGTTAGACAAAAGGGCAGTTGGGGTGAGACCATATGGAGACAGTGTGTGTCTACTTACATCTTGAAGACTGTGGACACAGGTGGAGAGAAGAGTTGACTCCTAGGCCACCAGAGGGAGCTTCAGTTTGCTGGGAAAACTGCAGAACAGGGCCAGACGGAGTTGCCACTAGAGGGCGTTGTGGCGCCCCTTCACGGGCACAGGGTGCCCCTGACCATTTGTGGAAGCCCCCGTCTCTGGCCAGCTTCTGAAGAAAGGCTCCTGCACATGTGGGGAGTGCCTAGCCAAGACACACTTGGCTCTAGGCTGGGAGGAAGCAGCCAGCTGCCCACCAGGAAAAGGACTTGCCGTTCCTGAGCACTGGGGAGGAGGGAGGATGGAGAAGGAGTGCCTCACTGGTGGGCCCCAGGAGCAGGGACGGGTGCAGCTTCCTACAGCAGAGCCACCCAGGGCAGGATCTGTCTTCTGTCGAGGTGCACGTCACTTCCCGGGCTGCTTCTCCTTCAGTGCCTCGAGGGGCCAGACCAATGGCCTAAAGCCTCCAGACTGCCATTCCTTTGCTGAACACTGTGCTCAGCTGCTGCTTCTGCAACGGACAGCCACTCTAACTAAAGCAGGAGGCTGGAGGTTAGACATAGATGATGACAGAAACATGAGGAAAGGACGAGCAGTGAGCTTCCTTTCCCTTGAGAAATAATGGAGATGTTTATATAAGGTGCCAAGTACGACACTGTCACAAAGGCAGGACTCAGAAGATTCAGGTTCTTTCCTCTCCCAAAGAGAAGTGCATGAGCTCAGGGAGTTGTTGTCTCCCAGTTATGCGGAGAGCGTGATGCTGTGCCTCCAGGCGGGCTTCCTGGCTTTAAAAAATGGGCAGGGACAATATTCTGGTTCTAGCTGGTTTCGGTGACTCTGCACAGTTAAAAGGAAGCGTAAGTGGGGGCAGTAATGGAGGCTCCATTGTGGAGGTGACCCACGTGTGCGGGGCTTTACCTGCACTCTCTCGTGGGAGATGCCATCCTGGTTTACAGGTGAGGCACCTGAGGCCTAGAGAGACTAGATACCTTGCCTGAGCCCTCGTAGCTGGGAAGTGATACAGAACTGGGTTTGAACTCGGTCTGTGTGGTTCCAAAGTGCTTTCCTTTTCTGGGATCTGGGGAAGGGGACACAGGCGGGGAAGGGGAGGACGGTGAAGGACTGGGGGTTGCTAGGTCCTGAGGGAGAGTTGCTGGGGGTGGCTCTGGACAGGACTGTGCCTTTCAGAGACTCTGCAAACCTGACATCCCACATGGTGATACAAAGACCCTTTTTCTCTCTCCCAGGTGTGCAAAAAAACACATCACAACTACCCTCTGTGGACAAGCCCTTCAGTCACGTACTATTGCAAGTAATAAAGCTGAAGTGCTAAGTGGGAGGCAGACCATGAAGGGCCTGGTGAGTCACCTTAGGGAGCTTGGATTTTCTCTACAAGGCAGTGGAGGGTTTTTAACAAGGAGTGGCATGATTTGATTTGCACTGACACAAAGGTACAATCCATATATGGCAGAAATACTGAGCAGGTATTTAGTTCATATCAGTAAGCGCTCACACATACTTCACGTGGGGCTCCAGGAGGAATGTTTAATATAATGGTACAGTGATCCTGAGCGAGGGCTCAGGGGTCAGGCTGGTTTGACTCCCGGTTCTGTCACTTCCTGCCTATGAGGCTTTGGCAAATGACCTCTTCTCTGTTCCTTTCCTCCTCTTACAAATGAGAGATGAGAACGATGATTTCTAAGCCACAGGGTTGCTGTGAGGATGAAACAAGGTTATGCTTGTGAAACACAGCACAGCGCCTCGCACGTTAAAGCGCTCAACGAACGTTGGCTTGTCTCACCCTGTGCAGCGCCTGCTCCAGTTCCAGTCCTCTCGGCCTCGTGTCTTTTCCCAGCCACTGTGTGACCACCGGGCCCTGCAGGCTTTGATCTGCAGCATCTCCTTCTCTTGCTTCCTGCCCGAGGGCTTCTCAGATGCTCAGGTGGACCCACTCATGCATGTTCCACCCAGAAGCGAGGGGGAGACAGCTGTGGACAGAGCTGAGGGTGACCAGTGAGGAGGTGCATTTCACAGGGCTTCTGGGAGGTCCCTCGGCTGGATGGCCTATCACCATGGTCAGCTCAGTGTGCATCCTCGCGCTGGCTTTCCCCTCCCTTTTCCCCCTCTCTGTCCTTCACCTTTGCTCCTGGGGACCACATTTCCTATTGAATACCTACACTTAAGGTTTTTTTCTCAGACTCTGCTTTTCAAAGGAACCCAGGCTAAGATAACCATTATAAGATGATCCTAATTTCTTTGAAATGCTGCATTAGAAACTGCTAGAAACATGAACATCTGGAACAGCGATCATTCCCTGGGGTTGGGTAAACTCTTGCCTACACCCCAAGTTCCCAGTTTTACTTATTCACTTGTGTGAGGGTAGAGGAAGGGGTGAGCTAAGGAAGCTGGGAGAGCTCTGTAGTCCAGCCCAGTCCTGAGTCTGCTACTCACTAGTGGCTACGCCATCCTAGGCAGGTGTCTGCCTCTGAGCCTCTGTTCCTTTCCTGTAAAACGGAGCTCATAGATGCTTACTCATACTCTGAGACAGAGACTCTGTCAGTTGAGTGCTTGGCCCAGTGTCCAGCCCCTAATATGTGCTCAATAAACGGTGAGTTTTACTGTAACAGCCCTCTGTGTCTCCTGTCGCTTCACGTGTGCGTACTTAGCTTCCGCAATGACATGATAAGCCTCTCATAGGCAGCGATAGAAGACATTTGTGATCAATAGCTACATTGTCTCTTTCAGATAAATGACTCCAGCTTTACTGCCCAGAGTAGCAGAGGCCTTAGTCCCTAGGATTTGCTTACCTTCCACTGCAGCTCAGTTCCCAGGAAGCAGACTCTGAGACAGATGTAGATGTAGGAAGTTTACTGGGGAGTGTTCTTGGGGTCGACACTGTGAAGGAGGGCAAGGAAGCAGGACAGGGCAGAAGAAATGGGCTGCAGTGCAGTCCCAAGGCCTCAACAAACCCCGTGGGGAGCACCAAAGCTGGGATGGCCCTTCAGGGTTGTCCCTAGGTCTTTCAATCCCTGCCCTGCCCAGTCAGTGGGTGTGGCTGCCTGGGAAAGAGGCACTGCCAGCCTGCACACTCCCAGCCACTGGGGAAAGAAGTCCTGAAGTGGGGAATCTGGGGAGGGTATAGCATCCGCCACACTTCAGTTCTAAGGGGTGGCTTTGGAGAGTGTGACAGTCACTGCTTGTTCTCTAACCAGTATCCACTTTCCCCCTTCTTCCTTATTAAGAAGGCCTGATTTGCTTGAGACAGCAATGTGCCCAATAAAAATACTCCCTTTCCTAGACTTTTCTGCAGTGGCAGTGGCTTACGGGACCCCATTCTGGCCAGTAAGATGTAGATAGCAGCCTGGGTTCCTGATGACATGGTGGAGCCACTGGAGAAATAAAGCCACTGAAGGCTTTATTTGCTTAATCACTGTAGACAGTTTTCTGTTGCATGTGACCAAACAGTCCTGGATGGTTCAGAGATGCGTAATCATATTCTGCTTAAGAACATGGGCCTTTGGGTTAATGGACGACAGCTTTGAGCCTCAGCTCTGCTGCATACAGCTAGCTGTGTGAAACTTCAGAGAATTCACTCCATCACACTTCCCTTTTTCTATAAAAGTGGAAATGACAGTACCACCTAATGCGTGTCTCATGTAACACTAGGGTAGCCAACTTGTCCCTGTTTGCCTGGAACTTGCCCACTTTTAGCACTGAAACTCCCACATCCTGGGAAACTCCTCAGTCCCAGGCAAACCAGGACAGCTGGTCACCCTATTAAAACATTTCCCGAAATACCTACCTCCTTTACAAATGGAAGACTGGGTCACGAAGTCTAACAATTATATTTGATGCTGCCCCCTAGTGGCTGAGTATAATATAACATCACTGCAAAAATGCATTTGTAAAATTATTCATGTAAGTAGTTTTTTCTTAACAAAAACTGTAACCAGTTTTTGGTCAGAAGCAGAGTTGGAATATTCTCCTAACCATTTAGATTTAAATTTATAGCTGTTGTAATCCCACTATATTTTAGTACTCACTGATACTCGCCAGCAAATATGGTATATTGTAGGGTTATTGGGAGGATTAAATGAGTGCGGGAAAGCCTCTGACACGGTGTGTCACAGTCCATGTGCTGTAAGTTTCACTGATGTCATGTAAACTTGGGTTAGAATCTGCACTTTGACTCTTCCTTCGAAAAGTGACTTCACCCTGACGAGACTGTTTCCTCATTGAATTAGGAGTAATAGGACCTCCCTCGGAGGGTTAGATTGATAGAGAGATGCTTGTGGGGTGGCCCTCCCCGAGGGTTGCAGGACCCCCAAAATATTGCCTTTACTACTGAGTTCTCCAGAAGCCAGGCCTCAGGCCACCCCTCTGTGAGGGGTTCTGCAGCCCTGGGAGGAGCTGTCCCGGGGATACCTTCTCATCAACGCCACTCTCAGCTGGCTGTAGGGCTTCACAGGTCCGGAAGGCCTGACCGGACGCTCTGATGAAGTGTCAGGCCTGAGCTGGCCACTGGGCAGGCACTGGTCTCCAGGGTGCAACCCAGCGCTCAGTTCAGGGGCCTCGAGCAATGGGAGCTAACTGGCGCCCGGGCCAGAGCTCTGAGTGAGCCCCGATCAACGCGGCCTGCAGCGTGAACCCCAGCTGTCTTCCGCTTTCTACTTATGTTGTGTTTAAACACGCTTAGACTGCTCCACCTGTCCAGAAGGCTTTCTAAAGATTCAGAGAAACGGAAGCATCCCTGCCTATCCCGTGTCAGTCTCTGTGAGTTCTAGAAAAAAGGAATCACTCAAATCTTTCAAACATCTAATTCTGCTATAGCTACAAAGACCCTCAAATAGGCTTAACAGCAATTAAGGATTGCTGTTCTTCAGTTCTTCATTTCAGTTCTTCATTTCTATTTCTAAGTGAATTTAGAGAAAGAATATGTACTCTACTCATATTAATCAACACATACAATTGCTGGTCTCTCTACTTTGTTCCGTGTACCTCAAAAGCCTTGTAGTCCTATGTTAGTACCTTGGTGTTACATTTTAATTTCATGCATTTTTAATGAAAATTTAAAAATATGTCTCATCTATATCATGAAATCATGAATTATGCCTATAGCTATAAAAGAGCTGCCCAGAGCTGCCCACCTTTCTTTCTCCTTCCTTCCCTTTCTTCCTTCCTTTCCTTCTTTCTTTTCTCTCTTTCTTTTTCTTTCTTTTCCTTTTTCTTTCTTTCTTTCCCTCTTTCTTTCTTCCTTCCTTCTTTCTCTAACTCTCTCCTCTCTCTCTCCCCCCTCCTCTCTTTCTCCCTCTCTCTCCCTCTCGCTCTTTCTCTCTCCTGTCTTCCTCTCTCTCTCTCCCCCTCCCCCTCTCTCCCCCCTCTCCCCCCCCTTCTCTCCCTCTCTCTCTCTTCCCCCCTCCCCCCCACCGTCTCTCTCTCTCCCTCTCCCTTTCTCTCTCTCTCTCTCTCCTCTGCCCCACCACCCTCTCTCAATGTGGAACTCTCCAAGATATACTGTTATGGGAAGGAGCTTAATGAGAAATATATCTAAAAGACATATTGTTAAAGGAAACCTCAGCTGGGTGCTCCGTGTTTGTTTATGGAAATGAAATGTCTCAGAAGTTGATATTGAGGAGGATACTTTAATGCCATGCATACCCAATGTCTTGGGAGGCAAAACCTCTATCTACACTTTTAATGTTGGCTCTTATGCAAAATATCCACCTTTACCAACAGATGTTGCGAACTGACTTTTAAAACATCTTCTGATTCACCTTTATTTTTAAATCTTCAAGCTGTGTGTAGCAGTTCTGATTCAGATAGATTGTGAGTGGGAACAACAACAACAAAACCTGCTTAGGCTTTAAATACTCGAGAGATAACACACAATTTTCAGCAATAAAAGCAGCTCTGGGGGGTTTCCCTGGTGGCGCAGTGGTTGGGAGTCCGCCTGCCGATGCAGGGGACACGAGTTCGTGCCCCGGTCCGGGAAGATCCCACATGCTGCGGAGCGGCTAGGCCTGTGAGCCATGGCCACTGAGCCTGCGTGTCCGGAGCCTGTGCTCCGCAACGGGAGAGGCCACAACAGTGAGAGGCCCGCGTACCACAAAAAAAAAAAAAAAAAAAGCAGCTCTGGGGATAAGTTTTCACCCAGTCCAAGGCCACCAGCTGTGACACATCCTCTTGGCCACCGAGCCCTGATGCTGCTGTCAGAGAAGGAAGCTGCAGCCCCTCTGTGGCCCAGTGCAGGACTGCTGTCCCTTCCCATCACCCCTGAGGGCCCAGCTTGGCCTGTGGCTGGCCACACTAGGCTGGGGCCTGGCACTCCCTTACCCACATGTACTGTAGAGCAGCGGTCCCCAACCTTTTTAGCACCAGAGACTGGTTTCGTGGAAGACAGTTTTTCCACGGACAGGGTGGGGGGATGGGGGATGGTGCAGGCGGTCATGTGAGCGATGGGGAGCCATGGGGAGCGGCAGGGGAAGCTTCACTCGCCTTCCCGCAGCTCACCTCCTGCTGTGCGGCCAGTTCCTAACAGGCTGTGGTCCGTGGCCTGGGGGTTGGGGACCCCTGCTGTAGAGCTTTCTAATTTAAAATGCTTTTGTTTATTAAAAAAAAGATAAATTAAAAAAACATATGAACTCACTTGAAAGGAAACAGAGTGACTTACAGGTACAAACCATGAGTTGTGTGTACGAGTAATCTTCAAAAATTTATTAATAGAAACGGATGTAGTCAAATGCAACACTGGACAAAAACCAAACAGAAAAGGCTGGAATACCAGCGACATCGGGGAATCTCACTTTATATTTCTTTGCACAGAACTAGCACCATTTTAGTCAGAAATCACAGACTTAATTATAATTGCTTCTAATATATAAAATACCTTATAAAGATTATTTATCTAGTAACAAACTTCTTCCAAAAACTTATTTAAAACTCAATTCAATGTACCATTTGAAACACGAAAATGGTTTAAAAATCGATCCAATTCTACTGCTCGTCGAAGGCAATGAGCCATAATTAGTTTTACTGGAAGAAAGTGCCTGAATTCAGCTTCTGGCTCCCTTCTAACCCCCAGGCAGATACAGTAAACTGAATATTTCAGAGGAATCAGAGCACATCTAAAACTCGTCTTAGAAAATATTTCCCTAGACTATAAAAATACTAAATGGAATACAAAAATTTCAGCATGTACAGCAAATAGACTACAGCAGACAAATATTTAAGACATACTCAGAACTATCTTATACCATAATCATCATGAACATCAAGGAATATTCTAATAATTTTTCTATGATTCATTTTGACTCAATGTTTATTTCCCCTCAAGTTGTGTTATAATGTCGGATACAGACCAGATTCTGTGTTTCTAGCAGAAGTTACTGGAGGCACCACTGAATAATTCTGGGTATGCAACTGGTTCTCTCGCAAAGTGCTGCAAGTGCAATTGTAGTAGAGCCTAGCTTTTAGAACAGGGATCAGCAAACTACAGCCCTCGGGCCACACCTGGCCCAGTGCCTGTTCTGTGCGGCCTAGGAACACAGCCATGCTTATTCATTCACATGCTGTCTGTCGCTGCCTTCAAGTTACAAGAGCAGAATCGAGTAGCTGTGACAGATGCTGTATGTGGCCTTTGACTCCACAAGGTCTACAATATTTACTATTTGGCCCTTTACAGAAAAAGTTTGCCTACTCCTATTTTAGATAAATCACTTCAGGAAATTGTTCACTGAACAAGGACAAGGTAAGACTGTCCCAGATGAAGAAGCTTCTGGCTGAGGTTTGCTGGTTCCATCATACAGTACCAAGGCAGATCAGAAGAACACATATGTGGACTGGCAGCTTTGGGTACTGCCGCATTGTTCTGGCATCCTAAGCAAAGTCTGGCTATGATAAAGTACCTTCCTTTCTCTGTGAACTGGCCATTGTGTACCAAGTAACTCAAGTACCCAATTACAGCAACATAGTCACTGTTCAACCCTAAATCTATGTGGCCCCCAAGCATGATTTCCGGCCTTTAAAAATCACCTTGTACCCTTAGCAACCAAAAGAACTAGAAGTGGACCTTTCCCATCCCTCTGTATTGGCATAGATTCTGTTAGCGCCGCACCACGTACCTTTTAGGATCCTTCCCTGTGACACGCGTCAAAATAATTAGTGCTACCACTACCCAGGGCCATGAACATGTCCCTTTTGACAAAGCGGACGAAGTTTTCGAGGGGGCACATGGGCTTGGGAGACCGCTTGTGGTGATCCTGGCAGAACGAGGTGTGGAACGTGACATCGACACCGTCGTAGAGAATCCGGACGGAGTGCTCGCCGGGCTTCTCTCTGTCTTGCCAGAGCTCAAAGATCAACCTGGCCGCGAACCTCGGGAACCTGGCTTCTGTAAGGCCCAAGGCACTGAGAATCGGGGCCAGAGTGACGTCGTGAGCAGAGGAGAGAGCAAAGAGCTCTTCCTTCCGGCCCTCTGCCGCGCGCCGCATGCGGCCCACGGTCTGGTTCAAGATGGGGTGGGCGCCCAGGAGCGCGTACCCCAGATACAGTTTCTTCTCCCGCCTCTCGCTCTCGTCCTCTATCTGATGCCTCTTGATCACCTTGAAGTGCTCCATGTTAACACAGCCATTCCTGGTGCAGGGGAAGCTGACGTTGTGGCAGAAGAGGCAGAGCATGGCGTCTATGGGGTTGGCGGCCCGGAGCTGCTTGGTGGAGGTGTCCACGATCCTGGCCATCTCCTCGTAGGTCCTCTCCAGCTGCCTGTTTTTCAGACGCAACAGGTACTGCCGACGCTGCTCCTTTTCTAGGTACTGGTTCCTCAGCGGGCAGTAGCAGTTCCCGGAGCAGAACAGAGCGCTGGGCTGGTGCCGGAAATAAATCTTCTTCCAGTCAAAATCTGGGAGAAAGCCATAAAGCAGAGCCAGCCCACTCTGCAGCGTCCGGCTTTTGCCAGTGGTCTCTAAGCGAAGCTGCTCTGTGGACCAGTCACTGGGCAGGAGTCTGTGTTTCTTCAGGTAGACGTCCCTCAGCAGCTGGCCATTCTGCAGATGCTGCACAACCCCTGAAACACAAGAGTGCCACACGCTTGCCTTGCTACCAGCTTAGCAGAAGGAACAGCACGCGGAGTCGAGGCCCGTCCAACTCTGGAATGCTTTAGACGGCGAACGATTACGTCCTCGAGCCTGGCCCCCAGTGCGTGGAAGCCCCGAGAACGGGCTCACGTCAGCGTGCCAAAGGAGCCCCTCAGGGTTATCCACAAAGGGACGAGCAGAGCGGGGCCCGGTCCTCTGGACCCACGCCTTTCTGGGAAGCACAAGGACCCTTTATCTGCCTTGATTCCTCCCTTCTGACTGGTCCCTCCCCTGGAGGAGGGATGTGACTGGCGGGGCTCAGAGGGTAGGAACCATCACACTGGTGGACGTCTAGGAGGTAACTGGCAGGGGCCTAAGGAGAGCTTTCTCCCTCCTGCGCTGGGACAAATCATTCCTCAGTGTGCCCGGGGAGTTCATGGAAATCTGTCAGGCAAGGAGAACAAGTCACTTGCTGGCTGCCTAGTCCCCTCACCCTGGGGACGTCCCCTCCTTCACACCATCCTCCCTACTGTCCCAGCTGAAGGCTCTCTGCTCACCTTCTGGGTACATTCTGCCCAATCCTGCTAGGGCTTTACCTGCTCATCAGCAAGGATACTATCTCTGTATGGATCTGGAATGATCACCCAGATACTCAGAATATTTGGGGGAAAAAAAAAAAGCAAACTGCAGAACAGTATGTTTATTATGCTGCTTTTAAATAAAAATGAGGGGGAAATAAGAACGTGTATTGGCAGCTGTCTGTGTTTTGCACAGAAAATTTTGCGAGGATGCACAATGGTTACCTGGGGATGATAGGGGCACAGACATGGGGCGGGGGAGGTGGAACATGGGTAGGAGCGTGAATTTTAAGTTTACCCTTTAGTTGTCATAGTTTCGAACTACACACAGGAACTATACCACAGTATAGTATCTTGAAAAAAAAAAAGGAAAAAACTGCAAAAGTCTTATCTTCGAGCAGGAGAAGGTGGTCCAAGATGAAAGCAAGCTCACCCTGCAGCCAACAGGATGTTGGGATGGAATTTCAGTGCAAGGTCTGCATTCTCCGAGAGTGTCAATCACAAGCAGGCCCTATGACCAGTAATGCCACTTATTCAGATGCCCGAATGGTTTGAAAAGCCCCACCACAAAGATGAGAGGACTTCAGGCTGAAATGCGTGAGACAGAGGGAACGGTGTTGGCCCAGGAAGGGGAATAGCTCAGGAAAAAAAAAAAAAGAAGGATGTGTAGGTCCTACTTTGAATGAAGAGTATTGACAGCAGAATCCCCTGAGAGATCTGGGCTGGGGCAGGTCTTCGCATTTCCCAATGACCCGCATAAAGGGACCAGCCATGAGTGACAAACATCCAGAATGTGTGTCTGCCCCCGTTCCCCTCTGGGCCTACCCTGTTTCCTGAGGCTATGTACGTTAAGGTTGGCGCGCTTACTGTGTGCCAGCCTTTCTCCTTTAATCCTCACGAAAACCCAGCAAAGAAGGCATATTATCATTATCCCCCTTTTCCTTATTTTACAGGTGAGGAAACTGAGGCCCAAGCCATTCACAGTTAAGACGTGGCCAAGCAGAACTCCAGCCCCTGCCCCGGCCCAACCTTGTGCTCACGTCCCCTCCTCCCTACAAGTTCCTGCAGAAACACTACCATTCGGGGCTTCTCCTTCTCTCCAAACACGGCCTGCATCTTCATGCCTCTGTTCACGCCCTTCCCTTTCTCTTCCCAGTGAAATCCTCATCCTGGCTCCAATACTACCTTCTCTGTCTCCCTCCTCCTCCCCCGCTCCCCAGAGGTCCAATTAATCATTCCCTCCTGTTTGCACAGGCTGCTGGACCGCTAAGGCAACAGCTGCATACATTGAGCCTAGCATATGCTAGCACCGTGCTGGGCGCTTTACACATGCTGTCTACTGCAGCTTGCCACCAGCGCTGTCGGGAAGATGTTATGAGCCCCGTTTCACAGGTCTGTCTACTCCAAAACCCGTGTTTACTCTGTAAGAGCCTGCGACTCGCAGCAACACCCTCAGGGGTCTCCATGCGCTGTACCACTGCAGCTGCAGGTTCCTTTAGGACAGCACCTCAGTCATCCAGCCACCGCCCCTTCCCTACATGCGGCAGCTGCCAAAGCATCTGGGACAGAGTAGGCACTTATAATCAGTCGCATCTTACACAGCTCCTGTGCGGTGCCCAAAGTGTGCCACTTACATGATGATTCTAACAGCGATGTGAAATTTCAAATAGAAGATAAAAGTGACCACTCAAAGAGAACGCGGGAACAGGAGCAAAAAACCGCAAAAATGATTTCTAGGGTAATACTAATTTAGAAAACGATGATGATCACAGGTCAATGGGGAAGAAAGGTTAGAAGGAATAGCTGCTCGATGCAGTTACCCTGACTTCCTAGCCAGCTGACGGACACTGACCCTCAAGGACCCCGTCAGGTTCCCTCAGGAACTTGAACGTGTAAATTCATCTCTACACGTGGCTAGGACTGTCTCTGTTGACAGACACACAGCAAAACCACAGAGGTAGGGACAGACAGCTTCTTTATTGCTGGTACCAGTCTCTGGAGTTCTGGTCATATTCTTGCCCTTAAGAGTCTGTGAGTCACCCTGAATCTTTATAATAAATGTCCTTTTTCCGCTTGAGTTGGTTTCTATTACTTGCAATCAGTGTTCTAGACAAGCACGGTTCTGCCCTCAGGGAGGGTTTGGGTTGTCATGATAATATGCGGAAGTACGTTCCCCGATCCCTCGTGGGTGGGGTCCAAGGGCCAGACAGTCTTCACAAGGAACTGTTTTCTGTTCCACGTAACTTTTGAATGTATAAGACATTCCCTCATGTGAAAACCCTGTTTAAATACTTCAATCTCAAATCTGGTTGTTTGTGTCTGTAAACACAAAACCATTTTGCATAACATTAACGTCCACTGAATTTTCCAGAAATGCAATATAAATTAAGGGACACGTGTCTTTTGTTCTGATCACAACTTGTCAAAAAAATCATGTCCTGACACGTAGTAGCAGAGTCACCAATACACATCCCTTGATCAGTCTGCATTTGTAGCTGTGACACACTTCAATCTACACTGAAGTGCAAGCAATTGATCATTTCATCCTATTTTCTAACAAAGGTGCGCTCAGGCGTTTATACTGAGATATACAGAATTATATAGTAAATTAGTTTCCTGTTGTTTCTACTTCGTATTACAATTAGGGTGCCTGACATAACTGTTTTTTAAAATTATGTATATAGAAAAGTTATACTCGAATTTCACTTCAGGATAGTTCAGGGAGCACCACAAAACACTTGTTAATAAAAGGGGGTGCTGGGTCTGGTAGGAGGAGAACTCCTGTTTTAAACTAATGCAGAGCTTGTGCACGTGAAGTAATTAGCCAAAGCTTTTGACAAAACTCCTTATTCAAGGCTTGTCCTCCAGAGACTTAAGCTCGCCCCACTCTGTCACTCTGTATCCCCAATAATAATGGCTTTCAAAACATGGCGAAACCAACAGGGCCAAGTACAGGACAGAGACCTTCCTTCCATCAAAGCTGAGGTCCTAAGATGCTGGTGGATCAAGAAACAGAACGTGGCCAATCGGTCGCCTTGATTCCTCCAGAAAGGCTGGTGGCCACACAGAAGTCCTTTAAGGTCCCAGACTAAGGAAGTAGGAAGCTGGAACCTCTTAGGGGACCACCAGTTCCTTCTCGTACCGACAAAGGTGACCCCACTGTTAATCACCAACCTACGCTGACAGTGAACTGGCAGCACAACCGTATGAACAGGGCTGCGGAGGGAGAGATGGGTTTCTGTGAGGCACACACAAGCCAGACAAACGCCATGCTTAGTGGGGCTCTGCCACATGCGTGTCTCCCTGAGATCTGCTGCATTGAAACCTTTCAGCTCTTTTGTCTGAAGTAGCTAAGAACATGGGACTGGTTACATGAGTCATGGCCCATTCATAGTGGAATAATATGAAGCTGTCAGAAACGACGTTGTTGATGAACATTTATTGATAGGGAAAGATGATCTCAACATATTGTTAAGTGAAAAAGTAGGTTACAAAACAGTGTTTAGGAAGATACCACCTGTGAGAATGAGTGTGTGTGTGTGTGCACGCCCACGAGTGCATGCAGATATAAACACAGGAAGAAAGATTATTCATTTCTTTGGTGGGATTATGAGTGCTTTAAATTTTCTTCCTTTTGCTTAATTGTCTTTCCTGCTTTCTCTTCCATGAACATATATAGTTTTTGTAATAAGAAAAAAGGTTTTTTTTTTTTTTTTTTTTTTTTTTTGGGTTGCGGGGCCCTTACTGTTTTGGCCTCTCGCGTTGTGGAGCACAGGCTCCGGACATGCAGGCTCAGCGGCCATGGCTCACGGGCCCAGCCGCTCTGCAGCATGTGGGATCTTCCCGGACTGGGGCACGAACCCGTGTCCCCTGCATCAGCAGGCGGACTCTTAACCACTGCGCCACCAGGGAAGCCCAAAAGGTTATTTTTAATATTTAGAAATCACATGTTGAATCAGATACCTTGGTGAGCACACAGTTGCTTGAGGTGCTGGCCCTACTCACCCCTGCACCCACAGCGTCTTTCCCAGGAGGCCCGGATACACGAGTCCGCCCAATACAAGAGCGGGTGGGAGACTGAGTCGGGGAGGGGCAGCCCCACATACCTGTCTGTGTGAGCTCTCCCATCTCACACAGCTGGTGGCTGGGATAAAGAGGCAGGGAGTGCAGGGGGCTTTCGAAAGAGGCTCCAGATCCCTTGGACATGTGACTCACGAAAGCCTCCAGTTTAGGGTGATACGGTTTCCTAAAGAGGCAACACAGAGAGAGTTAGTGGTTAGCGTGCTCCAAAACCGTCCGTGACGATTTCAGCCTCAGCAAGCAGGATCCCAAGTGAGCCAAGACCTTTTTCACTCACGATAATAGTACAGTCCAGTTTCAAGATTACCTGCCCGCTGCCACCTACACATAAAATCCCCACTCCGAAAGGCCAGCCCGAGACCCCGCCCTCCACCCAAGTGCCCATCATCCTCAGCACCGTGGGAGTCAGCATTGACCTCATCCACCCGGTTCCCCAGGCCGCCCCACTCCTGTCCCCCCCTCCAGGAGGCCACCAACCCCCAGACCCGAGGCAGCCAAGCTGAGGCTGCGGGTCCTCCTCAATTTCTCCCTCCCCTGCGCCCTGCACATGTGTCCTCCTGGGCTTCTCTGCCCCTCTCTCCTGTATCCCTGCATCCCTGAGCAGGGTCTGCCTCAGTCAGCCTCTGTCTGGATGGCATGGGCCCCTCCTTGGCCTGCCTGCAGTCACATCTTGCCTCCTCCACAGCCAGTGAGGTCGACGTAGAAGGCAACCCCGACTGTCACTGCTCTTCCACGGTGCCACCTTCCCAAGAAGCCACGCACAGCCGTCAGTCTACTCTGGCCCTGCCTCACGTTGAGGCCCAGGGCTCCCTAATGCCGTGCTCTGGCCACGCACAGCATCTGCCTTCTGTGGGCCCTGCACACCTGTTCTTTCATGCTTCCAAGACTTTCCACATGCTGCCTCTTCCTCCTAGAAAATGCATCCCGACCTTCACTGGGGTAACCCTTAATCCCTAACTTATGTGACCTCTGGAAAATCTCCTGTGAAGAAAATTAACTGATTAAGATAACCCAGATCTCCACAGCTCACTACGCAATTTGCACATATGGTATCTCACTGCATGTGGGGTGGGGACGAATAGTGAAAAAACAAAACAACACACCAGGTTATTCATGAGATCTGACATTACTTACATTTCTGCCATGAAGTACACATGGTAAATCAAGATTTATTGTTCTAGTCACTAAGACACAATTTCCCTGAATAATGAAATGGCCCATGAATATATACACAATTTCCCTGAATAATGAGATGACCCATGAACATATACACATTTTCTCTGAATAATGAGATGACCTATGAGTACACACACCTTTTCTTTAAATAATGAAATGGCCTGTGAACGTTTATACATTTCCAGCTGAACAGAGGTGGACGGATAGAGTAGTTCCTGACTAAACTAAATCAGCACGGAAAGAAGCAAAGATAAATTGTTTAACGGCAGACCCCCGCTGTCTGAGAGCCTAATTAACTCTGGCAGTGTTTTACAATGGCTGCCAAAATGGGTTCATCTTTCAAAAACATAAAGCTAAAAAAAAAATCCATTCCAGAAATATGTTTTAAAATTAGAGGATGCTAATCCTGACATACAATATATAGTCTAATAAATCACCCTGGATTGCTAGAGGGCATTATGGCTTTCCATAAAAACAGAGAATGTGTTATTCTCCCTGAGGCTAAAACACATAAATATTGGCAAACTGTGAAATAAAATGTCCAGACTGATGATGAGGCCACATAAACAAAGGCTATCCATCAACAGGAGTCAAATGTTCTACTCCGGGCCATTATTTCAGGTTGGTGATGTTTGAGGAGCTAAGAAAAGCTTTGCTACCAGTTTTAGAAATGAAATTTCACTACTGAAAGTTTTCAGGGAATCTGACTCCTTAATGGTGCATTAATATCTAACTGTATTCATGGAAACTCGTTTTTGATATGGAAAGATGACGATTCGTGGAAGAAAAACTTCACTTACGGAAGAGAATAACAAAAGACTTTTAATCAGGAAGAGGACCAGGTAACCTGAGTCCCTGGGCCTGTCCTGGATCTGAATGACCAGACCCTGAGGCAGGAGACAGACGGGCCCCAGGCTGAGCAGCTGAAGTCTGTCCCCTGTGGACAGATACTCCAAGATAAAGACAATGGCAGGAGCCAGGAGGAGCTGAGTCCTGCCGAGATCAAAGATAAAGAGACCACATATTTCTCATTCTGGAGGTCAAGGAGACCCCCAAGCTACGCATGTGCAGAAAGGATCCTCAGGGGAGGGGGTGCTAGACCATAATGTGTTCTGTCAACTTCTCAGGGAACCTGGCGCCTGAGTCCATCTTGGCTAAAAGATGCAAGTGCACCCAGGGTAGGGCCCTGAGCCAGACGAGATATGGACTCAAAGCCAGACAAAGCAAGATGATTGGAAACGCAGAACTGCCTCCATATAAGTGATTTAACCCACCCCAAAAGCCCACAGCTCTCTTTCTCTCTCTCTGAGCCCGCCCGTGCTTTCTCCGCGCGTATCTTCTCTCCTGATAAACACTTTACTTGCCTCACTACTTTTTGTCTCTTTGCTGAATTCTTTCTTCAAAGCAGGCCAGGGCAGCACTGTGGCCTGGGTTCGATCCCCGGTCAGGCCACTGAGATTCCCACTTCAAGCTGACACAGTCAAAGCCACCCGAGATTAGTCCCGCCTACTGCATCTACTGCTCCATCCCTGCAGTGGAGAGGGTACCCAGCGCATGGTAAATACCTCAGAAGCACACGGAAATGATTTCAACTGGGAAGTGCCCCAACCTTCGATGCTTCAAGAGAAGTCCAAGCCTTTTTAATCTGTAGCAACGAATATGGCAAGTTCCCACAGTGTTTATTAAAGTATCCAGATTTTGATGGAAATATTAAAAATAAAGGCTGTTGTGAGTGAGACTGTTACTTGTAACAGACTCTCTTTGACCAAATTTTCGTCTCCTCTGAACCCTCTTCCCATCCAAGCCTTGACCTCTGGACTTTCATTTTCTTTCGATTTATATCTGTCTTTGCATTGCCCGTTTTCAGCAAAAATCCTGCTAAGTCTGTTTAGCCAGACTCTCCCACTTTTGATATCTGATCACCCTTGATACGTGATCAAACTCCTCACCCCCGGTGGTATCTGATCACCCTGGTCTGCCTTCAGCAAGAGTCCCGTGGAGTGAGTTTAGCCAGAACCCCCTGACCCCTGATGTCTCCTCATAGTAATTCCCCATCCACTGACCCACACCCTGCTCCTGGGCTATAAAACCCCACTTGTCCATGCTGTATTTGGAACTGAGTCCAGTTCTACCCTTCTGCATTAACTCCTGAATGAGATCTGTTTTTACCACTTTATCTGTTCTCTGGCTCTGTTTTTTCTTTAACAGCTATATACTAAAATCTATCCTCCTCTTCTTGGCAACTTGGTTAGAGCCCATTTCTGAAGTCCTAGTGGTCAGGCAGAGCCACGTGACTAAGTATTCTCCAGTGGAATGGAAGGATGTATGCCAGTCTGTGTTTAGGCTTTCAGATCATGGGCGTGCCCCCTTCACACTCTCTTCCTTCCCTCTGGCCGCTATTCAGGCACTGCAGCAATCCAGGTTCAGTCACGTAGACATGCCTAGGGCACGGTGGGAGCAACAACCTGGAAGGAACCTGGGGCCCTGAAAGACCAGGCAAAGCCAAGTTATACAACCTGGAACACTCATCTCAGACCTTCACGCAAGAGATAAACTTCTATTATCTAAGGCAATGCATTCTTGGTTCTCTTTTTTATTTTTTGGGCGCACCACGCAGCTTATGGTTCACAGACCAGGGATTGAATCCAGGCCCACAGCAGTGAAAATGCCGAGTCCTAACCACTGGACCACCAGGGAATTCCTCCTTGGTTGTCTTTATTATAACAGCATGCAGCCTAGCCTTACCCTGACCAACACAGAAATGATTATATCTGTGATGATGAATTTTTCTTCAGGAAAAACCCACGTTACTGTATTCTCATTGGAAATCTATTTTCATATTGAAAATGGAAAGAACCAGCAGTGCTACCATCTTAAGCCTTCAAACCATTCACTTCAGAGGTCTTGTTTACATTTTTATATGCATTTTTCACACCTATTTATGCCACAAAGCATACGTGGAACCCCAAGGCTCATCTACACACCTGTAAGAAAACTTATTGTGCTTTAGCCATAACCTGAGCAACTACTGAGTTCTGTACAGATCATTAAGACGAGCAGAGAAGAGGTATAAGACCAGTGACACTGTTACCAGGAAACACAATTCAAAAAAGCTTATATGGCTAGAAACCATAACAAGTTCATAGCATGGATTTTTACAAGTTATGCTAATTAAAGGATTTACTATTTTATATTATTAATAAAATGAAATTCTAAAAAGATAAACTTAGTATACCTTTCCCAGTCTTTAGCTTTCTGGACCTTTTCGCTCTGTTTGAGGTGATTACCCACCCCCTCCCCCTTCCTGAAACTCTGCTTCCTCAGCTCTCGTAACATCACTCTCCTGCCTCCTTCCTGTTGCAACTTCTCCATCTCCTCCTGGGACCCTCCTTTCTCTCCGTGCTGTAATTGGCTGGTGCTCGTATAGGGCTCTGTTTTTGGCCCTTACCTCACTCCAGAGGCTCTGTATGGGATACCGTTCAAGTCCACAGCTTCGGCTGCCGTCTACATGCTAAACTCTCAAGTCAACCTCTGCCTCCCGGCCAGACAACGTTCCTGAGCCCCACGACTACTCACGGGGAGGCAGCTTCCACTACAAAGACTCTGAGAGTCGTGGAAGGTGTCCTTAGGAAGGGAAACACTGGGGTGTCCGGCTCCTGCTGGTTCAGCTCACTGCACGCCCGCCGCCAGCCCAGACAGTGTCCTTCACCAGACGGGAGTAACGGGCACAATTCAGGACGCTCCGCCTTTGAGGAGGCCATAAAAATTAATAATTCGTGAAGCCGAACTGGCACCTGGGAAGGCAGCAGGCACAGCTGGTGACCCAGATCCCACAGTCCCAGGGGGTTCAGAGGCCCAGAGTGGGTCCCCTTAGCTGGGGGTCCTGCTCACTCTTACACTAAGTGTGCATTTATAATGACAAGTCAACTTCTATTGTTATAAAAGATGGAATTCATTAAATGTCATTAATTAATTAAACATGCATACTCCACCCACTTTCTATAAACGATTCAAAGTAGCTCCTAAAAATACAGAATGTATTTGTATGAAATAGAACTAGACCAAAAGACCAAGGCCGGGGGGAAATGAGGCAGAGGCAGCGGGGGCAGCTGGTCCCCAGGAACTGCACCTCTCAGCTGGGAGCTCCAGAAGTGGCCCCGTCAGGGCTGTGGCAGAACGAGGGACCCCGGGACCCGACCTGGCCCTGTGACCACGGCCACTCAGAGAGGAAAAGAGGCCGGGCCTGGGAGATTCCAGGCTGCTTTGGTAAATGAAACACCATTTCTCAAGCTCTCAGCGGGAACCAGGCTCTCAGCGCTTTACTCCATCACCTTAGTAGGCTTCACGAGGATGTTTTAGGGGAGGTACGGTAAGTCCCCTACATACGATCCTCCAAAGCTTTCAAAGATGCGAACGTACGTTCGCATGTCCGATCATGTAAGTTAGTTCACGTGTCTGGTGTCATCTGTAAAACTTGGGTACCTCGGCTAACTCCGTTGGACTTACGAACAAACTGGACTTACAAACGCGGTCTCAGAATGGAACTTGTTTGTATGCAGGGGACTTACCGTATTACTATCCACATGCTCTCAGACAGAATACTGAGGCTCAGAGAGGTAAAGGGATTTGCCCTACATCAAACCGGTGACAACGGCCTCAGAGGATTTCATGGTCAAGACTCAAATCTCCTATGATAGATACACGATAGGCAGTGATGACCTGTGATTCTCACTGGGCTCCTGAATTCATTCTGCAACCAACCCAGTCCAACAACTTACATGCCAGGCTCGGGCTGGGCACCAGTGATATGGAAGGTATAAGACTCAGTGCCCTGAGGGGCCGGTGGTGCAGGCAGAGCACAGACAACGATGCTGAGAGGACAAGTCATCGAGCACCAGCAGGCCCACTGGAGGCCTGCACGCCGCCCGGCGGCCCTGCCCACTGGGCCCATCCCTGGGAAGAGCCAGGTGGCCCTCGAGGCCTCGCGGTGCTCAGGGACCTCTCCAGCAACAGCAGACTGGCCTGGGGGGGCAGACCCATTCTCACGCCTGGGTACCTGAAGCCCAGCCAGAGAAAGGGGAGTAGAAGCTGCGAGCTGCCGGCTGAAGCGTGGTACCTCCCACAAAGCCCTTGAGGCTGCCCTGGGTCCGGCCAGCTCAGCGGCCTAGTGGCCCGCCTGTCCCTGGGCTGTTCAAAGTCCTGTACAACGGCAGGACTGTGCCAGTTGTTAACACGCTGACACTCTGCTGCGCCCGAAGGAGCAAAGCCACTCCCCCCAGCTGCCCTCCCTGTGTCCTCCCGCCACCCTGGATGCTCCAGCCCAGAAACTAAAGGGTTAATACCCAGCACAGCAAGTGGCCTCCACCCTTGCCTAGTCCTAAGCCAGTTAAGGTCTGGTCGTTACGTATTCTGTTCTGAGATTCTTCCCTACGTCCCCCTTTCTCAGGTTGACTGAGGCAGTGGCGGTGCCTGATACAAGCAGAGAATCCCTGCTGACGCACTGGGAGAGGTCTCCTAGAAGGCGTACCATCTCAGGGGGCCTTGAAGGAGCTTTGGGAGGGGGCCAGCAAGCCAAACGGCAGGTGCAAAGGCCTGAAGGGTGAGGGGCTGGCAGGCAGTGGTTGGCAGGGGCCGAGGGTCCCAGCAGAAAGGCCAGCACAGAGGGCTAGAGACGAGGAAGAAAGCCAGGGACTGCCTGGTGCTCTGACATGGGCGGGACTCCATCCAGGGTGTTTCCCAGCCCATGGGACACAAGGACATGCATCCGTATTTGCTGAACACAGAAAAGAAGACGTAAATCCCCAGGCTGCGAGGCTCGTGGCCTCCAGCAGGAAATGAAAGCCTAGAGTCACATGGTATTTCGTGATGTTTTTACATAAAATGGTTCACTTCATCTTCCCCTTGATATTAGACAGCAAGAAGGCTGAGAAGCAAAGGGTTAACCTGGAATTCCCGGGTCCACGCTGCAGTCCACTGTGAAGGGACAGCCCTGGCTGCACGGAGGCAATCCATGGTTCCCCCAGGCTGGCGCTGCCCGGGGCGGGCTGGCACCCAAGGCATTCCATCAACAGAACGTCATCCCCACAGAGCACTTCCCCCGCCTCCGCTCCTCATTCAGTAAACTCTGCTTGGGAGGTTATGCGTCCCCTGACACATTTGCTGAGGCCTGGCCCATCACTTTATTGCTAACTGTGCCTCTCATTGTAGAGCCATGCCATGTCCACATGCACAATTTCTACTCTCTTTTCAAGTATTTTTCATCGTAAGGGCTCTCAACCAAGGGCAGGCTGTCTCTACTCCTGTGAAGAATGAAAAGGTTGAAATAAATGTCTTCCGGTTGTGGCTTTGCAACTGGTAATGTGCATCTCCTTATCAACCCACTTATTCCTCACCCCATCCCTGTGCGGTCAGCAGCGTCATCCCCATTTTAGAGACAGAAGGCTGAGGCTCAGAGAGCCTAAGGGACATACCAGCTCCCCTCAATGGAACGGCCACGCCAGGGTCCGAGGACTCCTAACCCAGTGCTCACTGCACCCCGTCCCAGTTGTTTCTCAAACTGAAGAATAGCAGGGTGGGAGACTGCAGATAGCAGGCTGGCCTGGGCTGAAATCTCAGTTTATCTGCTGTGTGGCCTTAGGCAGGTGTTCTCACCTCTCTGGGCCTCTATCCTCTCAACTGTGAAATGGGATTCCCCTGCAGGAGTGTTCTGACGATCAGACTCCTGGCAAGCAGTACTCACTGGACAAGTGTAGGCCACTCCCCGATTCTGTAATTCTCCGGTCAGCCTTTTAATTTCAACAGAAGCAACAGATTCTTGAAAATGACTTTTAGGAAAACTGCAATTTACCTGTTAGCCACCAGAGTGCAGTCAATTTCTGGGCGCTTCGTTTTGGGAATGACGTACAGTGGGTACCTGTCCCCGTGTCGAATGAACACATGCACTGAGACCAGCTTAAAATGATGCGGAGCGTGACCTGCGAGAGGGAAGCACACTGTCTGGTTATCACCCAGGAGATGTCCATCCCTTTGACCTCGCAGAGGAGGGGAGGGGTGACGGTGGTGGAAGGGTGCTGTGCTGGGTGGGAGGCCTCTGACCAGCCTCACGGGGCAGGGCACAGGAACGTGAGAGGGCTGCTTATGCCCCAGCCCCCTGGAAGTCATGGGGAGGCTCTGGGGTGTGGTGGGGGTCACCTGACCTCCAGTGAAACGTGGGCAAGACTATTCATGTAATGGATAAAGAAGATGTGGCACATATATACAATGGAATACTACTCAGCCATAAAAAGGAACGAAATTGAGCTATTTGTAGTGAGGTGGATGAACCTGGAGTCTGTCATATAGAGTGAAGTAAGTCAGAAAGAGAAAAACAAATACCGTATGCTAACACATATATATGGAATCTAAAAAAAGGTCATGAAGAATGTAGGGGCAGGACAGGAATAAAGATGCAGACATAGAGAATGGACTTGAGGACACGGGGACGGGAAAGGGTAAGCTGGGACGAAGTGAGAGAGTGGCATGGACATATATACACCACCAAATGTAAAATAGATAGCTAGTGGGAAGCAGCCGCATAGCACAGGGAGACCAGCTCGGTGCTTTGTGTCCACCTAGAGGGGTGGGATAGGGAGGGTGGGAGGGAGACACAAGAGGGAGGGGATATGGGGATATATGTATACGTATAGCTGATTCACTTTATTATGCAGCAGAAACTAACACAACAATGTAAAGCAAAAAAAAAGACTATTCATGTAGCCTCACACACATCCACAGACTAGGGGAGGCCCACAGAAGTACTGGAAACAATGACTTCTGCTTTAAATCTCCCTCTCGTGAAACACAGCAGGGCACAAACAGATAAATATTCACCATCATTCTTTGATACACTTTCAACAAAGCAAAACTCAACATAGAAATCATATTTTCCTACACCTTCACTTCAAGACACCAGCAGGGCATGCTGTGGAGGTCCTAAGCCTAGAGAGAGCCCGCCCGGGAAAGGAGTTAGCTGAGGATGACACCCTAGGGCCAGCCAAGGCCACCTTTCCATCCCACTGCTGTCTCACTGATAATCAGGATGATGGCAAACATTTGTGGAGGGCTCATCATGAGCCTCGTGCTGCTCAAAGAGGTCACTTAATCCTCCCAGCAGCCCTGTGAGGAGGGACGGCAAGTTATGCCCATTTTACAGACAAGGAAACTAAGACCTGGAAACTCATTCAAGGACACAGCCTGGTGGCAACTGCAAGCTTTGGGCCCTAGCCGTCTAGCTCCTTAGATGCTGGTTGAAGATGGTACCACGCTGGGCAGCGCAGCCAGGCCTACCTTCCATGCTGCGCTCGGCCACACGTGGAATGTTGCAGTACAAAAGGGCTTCGTAAACGGGGTCCGTCACGGGGGGCTCCGTCACCGGGTCAGGCATGATCCTCTTTCGATTCTTGCCAGTGACTCCATTCTTAGCTGCCGACACTGGGATCAGGTGGACTGCAGAGAAAGCAAAGCAGGTCACGACACACATGGTCCTGGGCGGGGGGCGGCGATAGGGTGCACAGGCCAGCTAGACAGGCCCAGAGGGCAGCTGGATTTTCACCGTAACTATCGACTCCCTCAGAATTAGGCTGGACTTCAATGTAGCAAAAAGTCAGCTTCAACTGTTTCTTGAGCCCCCTCCAAGCCCTGCCTCTTTCTCTCAATGCCATTATCCTTTCCTTATCAGTAATTATCTACGCAACACCAGGTGGGCCCCCCAGAGAGAGGGGGCCTCACCCATGGTGGTAAAGGAAGAACTTACACACTAATTTCATGCAACCCGATTACTTCGTTCTGAACAGCCTCTGCATTCTGGTAAATACTAAGGAGGAAAACCATCACCTATTGAGTGCCTACAAAGTGCTGGACAGGTGTCTGACGTATCTCATTTAATATCATCTGCTTTGCAGTTTGTGGGCCCCTGAGCCCAAGCACAGGCATCCGCTCATTAATCCTCAAGAGACCACTTTACAGAGCAGAGAGCCAGGGGTCCAAGGGGAGGCTGCGGCAGCTGCCCAAGGTGTACACGGTGGATGGAAAGCCATCTCAAGCTCACCCCTCTGCCTCCAGACCAGGTTCTCCCCCACCGTCTGCTGGACCTGCAGTCTGTTCTGTTTGTCCATCTACTGCTCTTTCTGTTGGTGAACCACTCCTTCCCTCGCATGTGGTTCGGGTGAACTGTCAATCACATCGTCCTGCCTCCTTGAGAGAGGTACACTACACACACGGGGAAAGGGGCTCCTTTTCTCCCGGACGCTGATCTCTAAGAATGGAAACCTGGGGCTGCCCCAGCCATCTGTCGCTCATGGGCAGCCTCTGCAGTGGAAGAAAATGAGGCTAAGTAGAGATAAGCCAGACCAACAAATGAAGAGAGTTATCAGAAAGAGGAAGGAAGACCTGAGGACATCCACCCTTCGAGCCCCTGGGTCCAGAGGTGGTCAAAGTGTCCATTCGATGTTCCAGTTCTGTAAGTCGAGAAAGTCGTCTTATTTCAGCTAGTTTGAGTTGGGTTTCTGTTACTTTCAACGAAATGAGTCCTGGTTCATACACTTTATCAATTATTTATAAGCAGGTGTAAGTCCATCTTCTGGGTCAGTGGTCCCCAGTCTTTCTAAGAGTTCCCAATTTGGAACTCCCTACAAAATAACAGTTGGACTTTTAGCATTGCCAACTGAGGAAATACACAGAAATAGGTGTGCCCATGAATCATTTAACTTCTAAAAGGCTTATTAATCATCATATAATATATACGCATACATTTGAACGACAGCTAAAACAGGGCCCAATCCCCAGTCTAAGTCCACTTAAATTCCCTAGCTACTCCTACAAATTCTTCTGTAAATATTTAAAACTTCCCTTTGGCAAACAGATGTCATAAACAAAAGTAAAAGATAAGCAATCCACTGAGAGGGAAATATTTGCAACATATATTACAAGTTATTAATATCCAAAGTGCACAGATCTACAACTGAAAAATCAATAAAGGATATAAGCAGGCTAATTAAAGAAAAATAAATACCAGTGGCAATAAACACATGAAAAAATGTTCAACATTATACATACTTAAAGAAATACAAAATAAAACAATAGGATATGATTCACCCCCACCTCACCAGACTAAAAATTCACATTTTAACAATAATATCAGTACTGGCAAGGGTGTGAAACCTACATTTCCATATACTGCAAGTGAGAGAGGAAACTGGAAGGACTTTTCGGAAGAAGTATTTGGCAGTCGCCACTAAAATGTTACATGTGCTTTATCCATGACCCCATTATTCTACCTCTTGGAATCTATTCGACAAAGATATCAATTCCCATCACCAAGACGTATGGCCAAAGAGATTCACCGCAGCGCTGTTTATAACAACAACAAAAAAAGGGAAATGACCTAAATATCTTTCATCAGCAGAACAGAATGTCACATCCACAGTGGAATATTCTGCCACAGTTAAAAAGAATGGAAAAGCATCAAAGATAAATGCAGTGAATAAGCCAAGTCACTGGATATCTATACAAGCCTTTTTGTGGAAAGAAAAAATTAACCATAAACGTATGAATATACAGGCACTCTTATGTAAATGAACAGAAAAATGTCTACAAGGACATCTATCACAATGCCTTTGGGGAATGGGTAGAACGGGGTGTGAAGAAGTATTTTCACTTGTTTTTCTATAACTGCCTATATTGTTTTACAAATCCACGCACGTACATATGTAGGTATGGGTTAACAATAAGCATATGTTACATATATTCTATAGGTATAGAAATATATGCATATTTCTATAATGTCTCGATATACTTTTTTTTTCAATAAGCATATTTTTCGTTCATTACTTATGATAAAACAACAACCACAGAGCTAGAGCTGGCCCTTCACCAACTCAAATTAGCCCTTTGACTGGTCCTAGAGGCACTTTCTTCCTAACAGCTAGAAGGCCCCAGAACTGCTAATACTAGCTCTGGTGTCCAGAGGTCATTTACCATGGGAGGATTTGTGCCAGATCAAGAGAATGATGAGAAGTAGATGTCCTCAGGCAGTATGTCAATGACCCAGCCCTGCCGGCTGTGCGGCACCCCTCAATCCTTTACTCTGCTCTGTTATAAAGTGGTACCAGGTTCTGGCCCCTTGGCCATGCCTGTGGGCAGACTCCCTTTGAGTCTGGGCCAGGGAAAAGCGAAGCTAAGGAGACATGATAATAATATGAGTGACACAGGGACAGAGGGGCATGGGTCCCTGCACATCCCAGAGTCCCCCCAGTTTGCTGGCTTATCTGAGAGCACACGGGGTTAGGCTTGTTGGGGCTGCCGCCTGGGAACTGCTATAAGCTGAATGTTTATGTCCCCCCAGATTCACATGTTGAATCCTTACTACCAAGGTGATGGTATTTGGAGGTGAGGCCTTTGGGAGTGATATGGTCAAGAGGGTGGAGCCCTCATGAATGGGATTAGTGCCCTTATAAAAGAGACCCCAACGATCTCCCCCGCCCCCATTTCTGCCATGTGAGGTTACAGCAAAAAGATGCCTTCTAGGAAGTGGGCTCTCACTAGACACCAAATCTGCCAGTGCTTTCATCTTAGACTACCCAGTGTCGAGAACTGTGAGAAATAAATTTCTGTTGTTTATAAGCCAGCCAGTTTACGGTATTTTTATTTAGCAGCCCAACAGACTAAGATAGGAACCACCCACAACTCAAGGAAGCAATGGTTTGAAAGCCACAGGTAAAGAAACCTTCCATCCAGAAAGTTTTTATCTGCTGCTTCCTCTGGCATCTGGGCCTGTCAACCTCGCCCACTAGCTGTTGAAATTACCTTCCACTGTTTCGCACCTTCCTGAGTCACCAGGACACAGCGTCAGTCCTTTGAAGGGTCCTCGAGATGCCAGACAATCAGGGGAAGTTCTGATGCATAGAGGCCACGGGGTGAGACGTCTCCCCAGTTCCATCTCCCTACGTGCCCTCCCCTACCTTGGTTCTCATTGTCCTGAACTGCTCAGAGCTGCCCCCATTCCCACAGGATGCTTTTCAGGATGTTTCCCTCCTCTTGCTTATGCCTCTAACCTTACCCCAACCTCTGTTTCCCAGATCTGGCCAACTCTGTAACTCATCCCAGGGGTCACCTCCTCCAGGAAGCCCACCCCGAATCCCCAAGTAGTTTGGACATCCCCCTTCTATGAGCCCACCTGGTTCTTGCTGCCCTCCCAGCTCACACTACAGTACATGTAAGCAGAGGTGTCCACAGTTATCAACTCACCAACCCAAATGTCCAGAGGGTCAGAACTACGTCTCTTTCAAGTTTATATTCCCCCAGCAACCAGCACAGGGAAGGCCCTCCATAAGTACTTGTTGAATTAAAGGTCTGCCCTGAGCCAGGCACTGTGCTCCATGCTTCTGGTGAAATACCTTCTTGAATCCTCATGTGGGAACACTAAGGGAAAGCAGTCACCTGACCAGCCCGGGGGCTGGGGATCGTCCAAGCAGGTTTCCTCGAGAAGACACCCAAGCTGGGACTGAAAGGCAGAAATGAAGCTGGCAACACGGGGAAGAGGAGAGGAGGCGGAGGGACAGCAGACAAGAGGCAGCAGGCAGGATCGAGATACCTCTGAAGCCCGGTCCAGTTGGTCCCACCGGGGCTGACGCACAGGGATCTGGGGAAAGGTCGGCTGCAAAGGAGCAGACCTGGGCTGGAGGCACCTCTGCCCCGGCTGCTGCCTGACTTGCCCATTAGGAATCCTGGGCTTGCCTTGTTCATCTCAGAGGGGGCTGTGGGGCAGACTCAGGGGCTGGGGAGCAGATTCCACGCCTGGGGCCTGGCGCTGCAGGATACTGCTTCTCCTGGCAGGCCTCCCCAGCTCCTCCGATGCCCTCAGGACAAGTAGGAGCTCTGCTGATCCCACGCAGATGACAGCAGCTCAGAAGAAAAAAGGACTGTGGGAGCGTCAGAAGAACAGCGGGCAGGCAAACAGATGGAAGGATAACAAGTTTCATCATGTAGGTGTAAAAAACCCCATGAACCTAGATGAGTGCCTGGGACCCCAGTATCACTGTGGCCAACATCAATTACAGAATAGGAGATGCCTTTAATTGATAATTAACTCAGCACCAATGGGCGCGCAATTTCTTTGTGGTGTGATTTCCCAGCAGAAGAGAACACCTCATAAGCCACCCCGTGGATACGAGTCTCTCCCGTTTATGTCTGCCTTACCTGCTCATCTCACCTACAGTCATTTTCATCCTGTCTCACATCCATAAACCTTCTTGTATACGAAGATGCCAGCGAGGTCTCAATGTCAAATAATGGCCGAGAACAAGACCTCTAAAGCGGTTCCCTGGGCCCCCTCACTCGTAAAGGCAACTAGCAAACTTCTTAGAAGCACAGAGTAAAACCATCAGGTGCTGTTTCACGCAGGCCCTCCCCGTCTCACCCACACCCTCCCCAACGTGCAGAGGAAGGGTCCATGTGCCTCATTAGCAGACATCCCTGTAGCTGTGACTAGAATTCGAGCCAACTGGCCCACGCTGCTTTTTCCAGCCTTGGACTTCATCAAGGAAGAGCAACCATCAACCAGGCAATGGACCTCAGGCAGAGGCAGGTCAAGGGACTGGCCTGGGGCTCCACAGCCTGTAAGCCAGGCCTGCTGACCTCCCATCCAGCCATCCAGCATTTATGGAGCACCTGCTGGGAAGTCTTCAGAGAATAAAAGGCTACGGTCTCTGCGCTTCTGCAGGAGCTTACAGTCCAGTTGGGGAGGGTGTTAAGAGTGCTCGAGAAGAGCGTCAGGTGAAATACGGCCTACCAGCAAGTCTCTGCTCAGTAGCCAATGCTATGAACGTGTCTGAAGAGAGATGTTTCATCCAATGATGATTTGCTTCTTTTAATTTTTATTTATTCTATTGACGGCCCCACGGAAGAGAGGAAAGGAGAGAAACAAAGAGTCCAGGGTCAGGGTCAGATCATGACTTAATTAGCACAGGCCGCTAGGCAGAGGGCTCCTTCCTGTCTGGCCTCGGGCCTCGGGCCCCCTTAGTTACTTCCAGATGCCCAGCGATGCACACAGTCAGCGGGTCATGTTACAGCCGGGTGTGTGCAGCCAGCTCATTCCCTGGGAGTCACTCTGACTTGCATGAAGACAGGCCAGTGCCTCTCCTCCAGGGCACTAAGCCGGTGCCCACGGCCTCCAGCTCTTCACTCCATATGGGGGCTCTGGCCCAGGGCAGAGGACAAGAACCCACCTGCTTCCTGGCCTTCTCCCAGCAGCTCTAGCCTGAATAACCCGCTGTATACAGGGCTTTACAGGAAGATTTTGACGGAGCACCGTGGGCCCACGCCTGGATCAGGGCACCACCCCTCCTTCCCTTCAGTGGGTGGCTCCTCTCCCATGCCAATCCTGTGCTGTGGTGGGCGTGGTCATGCCCCTCCTCCAGGACCCTCCCCTTGCTATCCTGATGGCCCCAGGGATGGGACCTGGCAACTAGCCCACTGTGCCAATAAAGGCCCTTTCCAGGAGAGAGAACTTCCCCATGTGGAAGAGTCAGTTTTACAGGGAGTCAGGTGACCTCGGAACCCGCACCTCCTGCCATCCCTGCCTTAGTTGTTTAGTTATCCTGCTGTTGTTTAGTTGTCAGCTCTTCCTCTGATTACACAGACACCCTGGCAGGTTGCAGACAGGTGTCAGGGATCCACAGGTGTCCCAGGGCAGGTGGGCAAGTGTTGGCTGACTTCTGTCTCCACGGCTGTGCGCTCAGCTGCCCCAGAGGTCTCACCACTGACTGCGCCGGCAAAGAACCTTGTGGGGCCGACGTGTGGCCCCAGCACCTGCTTTTCACCTTCCTAGCTCCACAGCTTGCCTCATGCCTGCTGGGACCTCAGCCCCGGGCTGGTCACCTGCCTAGGTGACTAGAGACACCTCTTCCTTGTGCCACTCAAGTCTGTCCTCAGTCAGCCCTGGGGCCACAACTCCCTTAAATAATTCTGCTTATCCAAGATGGTGCCTTCTCATAAGTTAAACACCCCTAGTCCTGTCACCTGATGTCTCCGATTTCTTCCTCCCAATAGTCCAAAAGGCTCTTGAATTCTCTCCTTCACTGGCCTGCCAAAGAAGAATGATTTGCTCTGACAGGTAATTCCCACAATTCCCTTTGTGTTCCTCAATCCACTAAGGCATCTTTAATGCCCTTTCTGTCTCCAGCCTGCACTGAATATAAAAATGTGTGTAATTCTCAAATAAAAACTAGAACTACACCACCAGAGCCCACAACACGGTGGGGCCTCATGCGGCCGAGGACTCAGTTCCTGTCCTAGGCTGTCTGCAAGCTCTCATCTCCTCCCTGCCTGACCTCCTTCTGACAACTGAGACCCAAGTCCACAGGACGGCCAGACTGCAGGGGCAGGAGACCCACTGCGACCTGAGCCTGAGCCCAGCTGCGGACTCCTGGAGGAGCCAGGAAACCTCACACTCCTATGGGGCCACTGGTAACTGGCCTTGACCTAACCGGGTCCCCTGGGGTAGATGCTGCGAGCACCAAGGACAAATCATGACAGAGACTAGAAATCAGAGAGATGTTCAAGACAGGTCCCCAGACAGAGCTACGAAAAGAACCTCAGACATCCTGACCCAACTCAGGGCCTGGATCCCCTCTACCTTACCTTTGAGAATCTGATAAGAGCTACCGATGACCTTCACCCTTGAAAAAGGACTGCATATACTTACTTTTAAATTTGATTTCTGGGGGTTCACAGCACCCCTGAAGCCATGTGAGACAATGCAGATATCCATGAACTCAGGCTAAGAACTCAGTGTACCTGGAAGTAGGTTTCCAATGTCAACGCCCTCGATAAGAGATTTTTCTCTTTTTATAAAATGAAAAGGGATCTTTACAATTCATATAAACCCGTGTTCATCCTAAAATAGCCATCGATACTAAGGTATAAAAAGAAGTGAGTCACGTATATTCTTCCCACCCAGAGAACCCACAGTGAATGGTGCAGTGTGCGTGTGGCTGCATGTCCTGCCAGAGGTGAAACTGTGCTCCTGTCCCTGCTCCGGTGGGAATGGTGACAGGGTCACTATGGCCCAAGGACACTGTTCCCCCTTCCCCAAGAGCAGAAAGTTTTCTGTGTCTCAAAGGTCTGCACCCCACTGAGGCCACCAAACCACCTGCTCAGAAAGGTGGGTCAAGGCTGGTCATTTGCTTCTGTGAAAAGGGTCAAAGGGAAGAGCCGTCAGGTGGGTGGGAGAGCCTTGGGGAGGCCACCTCAGTGAGAGATCACGCACTGCGGGGGGCAAGGGGGCCTCAGGTATCTGGACGCTGTGGAGACTGGCCATCTCACTCTCTGCTAGATACCTGAGACTGGGGAGAAGCAGAGCGGGGTTCCAAGTTCCCCAAGAGGCAAAACCCCTGGCCAGTGGGGTCCAGCCCCTCAGATGATACAGAAAAAAGAGGGAGGGAGACAGGGAGGGCAAGAGGTGATGCCGGAGCCCAAAACAGTTAATTCAGAGAGGGCCCTGCATTGCAGCGAACTCCCTGTCCCTCCCACTCTGGGCGGCCTGGCTCTGCCGGGCCCCAGTGAGGCGTCGTGTGCCGGGGCCACGCTGGCAGGAAGGATGGTGGGACTGTTCCAGAGCTCTCTCTGTGTGCATTCCTGACTTCACCTTCTTATTTGGGGTTCAGATTCTGTCCCCCAAGACCTCACTGCTGATCAGTCTCAAAAACCTCCCCCTCCAACCCCTTCCCCCTGGTGGGATGCTACCAAGACCACAAGGCTCTGCCTCTGATGACCACTTACCTCACTTCAAGTTTCTTTTTGTTTAATGTCATCAGCTTGGAGCCCTGTTGCCAAGACAACAGGAGTGGGGCCCAAGCTGATCGGTGCAAACTCTACCTGGGCAGACTCCCACTGCATCCCCGGCTCAGCTCCACTCAGTGGGTACTACAGTGTCAACATCCTGCAGCTTCCTTTCCTACTTTGTCTCTCTCCTCATACAGTCTTGGCGACTGGCACATGTTCTCCTGAATTCACTGACTCATTTTACTAACACTTCCTGGTTTTACTAACTAGCCTGGATAGTTTCCTCTCCTCTAAAATGGGAGATTCCCCTTCTTATCAATATTGCTGACTACACACACACACACACACACACACACACACACACACACACACACACACACACACACAAAATACCACATGTCCTTTTAGTAGATATATTATGGACAACCTTCCAAGTCAATATAGACAGGTCTATGTAAACATGGTATAATGGATGCAGCAGTATTTCCTGTTGGACACTTTGGTTGTCTACCCCTTTTTCCTATTATAAGCAGTGATGCAATAAACATCTTTGAGCATACATCTCTTTCCTCTGTCTATTCTTAGGAGAAATTCTCTAAGATCAGAAACAAGGAAGGAGGGAAGGAAAGAAGGAAGAAAGGAAGGGAGGGAGAGAGGGAGGGTGAGGGAGAGAGGGGGAAGCAGTGGGGGAGAAAGAAAAAGAGACAGAGACAGAGACAATGTTCCCACCCCGGAAGAAAACTAGAAAGAACCCACGGACATAAATGTGTCCCATTTTTAGTTCGTGGAAGGGCCTGCGTGGTACATGATACTCTCACCTCCTCCAGTAATAACCATGACATGAGCTTAAGATGTTATGATAAAAGCTGATTTGTCAGACTTAATTTTGTCATTTACCTACAGAATTTTTCCTACCCAAAGATATTTAGCTCTATGTGGTAGCTGGCCATGAAACATTCAAAGAAAAAGCAACATTAAAACTCTCAGAAATCAAAGAAAATAAACCTCCAAGAAAAGGATCAAGATTAATTAAAAAAATACTAAATAAAGAATTTATTGAGATCCTATGAACCCTTAGGTTAAAAATGCAAGCCCTCACTTTAAATTTCTCGTTTTTTGGACTTCGACTCACCAAAATAAAAACCCAGCAGGAGCCTTATTGTGTTTTTTAAATACACAGTACGTTAGAGCCTTGGCATCCTAAGGGCTGCATCCCCAAACCTTTGCCACCAAAACATATCAAGATCTTCATGGATCCCCAAATTTGCACACATCACCCGGACACATGCTTTCCTCCATAAAATGTACACAGGACAGAGAAGAGAGAATGACAAGGCCCCGCAGCTCTGCAGGGTGGGACACAGCCCAAGGTGCCCACTCACAGCTGTGATTATGTGCATTTGTGCCTCAGCAAAATCCCCGCCACCACACGCCACGGACCTTCAGGGGGGCCCACGAAGAGCTGGAGCCGCAAACGCCAGCAGCCGAGCTCGAAGGGCAGCAGGCGGAGGCCCCAGCTCTGCGCCCTGCTCCGCTCCCACCCGGCTGCCTGGACTTGCCCTGCTTCTCCGCTTGCTCAGTCTGCTCTCCCCGGGCCTCCTCACCCACCGCCAACAGCTCCCCACGGGCGACCTCCCAGAATGTGCGCTGGGTACCGCCTTCGGCCTTCGGCACACTTAAGCCAGGTGGAGGGGCCGTCTTTGTGAGCGGCTGCGTGGATGCGCGAATGAAGGCAGCGCCCGCTGCACCACCTGAGCCCTACACGGCGTGGCAGAGCCCTCCCTTCTCTTTCTTCACCCTGGGCCCGCTGCACCGCCCGACCGTTTAGCTCCAAGTCCACAGAATCACCTGATGCTCTCAGCTTTGCTCCTTCCTTTCGGGGCCAACACCTTCATCGGAGCCACTCCCAGCCTTTAACTGGAGGAGGAAAGTGGCCCCGAGTTGTCTCTCAGTATCAGCCTCCCACCGGCCTCTGAATGGGCAGCACCCAAATTCTGTGTACATTAGAAGCCCCCGGGAGTTCTCCTCCCACAGTTCTGATTCTCTGGGGAGGGGCACAGATGTGCTCTCTTTCTGGTGTTGGAACACGCGTTTTAACAGACGCCCGGGGCTACTGTAATCAAGGGGCCCAGGAGACCGCCCTTCTGCAAACACTGTACCAGACTGCGGTCTTTCCCAGACAAATCTAATGATACACTGTCTCCCCTGCTTCAGTGGCTCCCCATACTTTCAGGATATAACACGGTGATGGAGGCGGCCTAGGCCTTTGTCCACCTTCACAGCTACCCACCGGTGACTAACCTGGTCCTGCTCTCTCCTGCCCCGCCTTTGCACACCCACCTCCATCTGCCAGGAATGCCCTTCCCAGCTTCCTTTTTGGACAACTCCAACTCATCCCTCAAGGCTGAAGCTCGGATGTCACCTCCTCCAGGAATAAGTCTTCCCTGCCCTCCTACGCTGGATCGGCTTCTTGTCCCTCCTCCGCCCGTGTCACCCTGTCACGAGTCATCTCTCCTTCATGTTATTTAACAAACGTGCATAGAGGGATTATTATGTGCCAGGAACTGTTCTAGGTGTTTTATAAATATCCTTTACCAACCCAATGAAATAGGAACTCTCATTATCCCCATTTTACAGATGAGGAAACCGAGGCACGGAGAGGGTAGGTAACGTGCCTGACCTCACATAGCTGGTAGGTGGCAGGACAGGGACTCGACCCAGGCAGTCTGGCTCTGGAGTCCATGTTCTTTCCCACTTCCTCGTGGGGCTGCCTCTTTCCTGTCCTAGCATGTTGTACACTGTGTTCCAAGTATCTGCTCAGGATTCTCCTCCACCAGACAGAGAGCTCCTGTGGCTCCCAGGAGATGAAACGCCTAGCCCTGGCCCAGCACACAGTGGAATGTTTGCTGAAGGACAAAGCTATGCAAACTCATGGCACTGGATCAACAAGGAAAGATAAAATTCCCGAAACCTCAGAGTCTGAAGAGGTTTTCAATGGGATCAGGTCCAGTGACCTGCCTACTGTCCTATTCTTCATAGAGCGATGCTCCAGGGTATGCACACAGCCCGCTCTACCTCCGCCGGACGATGACATTCAGGAAGCTTCGCTTGATGCTTAACTAAAATGTGTCTCCCTGGCCACCAGGCCACACAGAGCTGGTCTCACTCCTCTTGCAGATACTAGATAGAGACAGGGCTCTTCAGAGACTGAAGACAGCCTTCACTCTGGCTTTCACTTTAGCAGGTTAACCCTCCCCTCTTCTACCTGGGGATCTGTGTTTCCAGTCCACCTTGGACATCTCCCTGAGAAACGTGCTCTGGTCAACCAGGGCCCTGCCCAAGATACACGTGCCCAGTGTAGACTGACTCCTATCACGGCCAACGAACTCTGATCAAAGAGAAAGAAATGCATGATACTGTTTCAAAAGCTCTCTCCACAAGTGGCTGAAGCAGCCTTTGGGACACCAAGAGCCCTGGATTCTGGTGATCATATATCATGACAGGACTCTACTGTTTACACTGACTTCACTGTTTACACTGCTTCCCCGAGCCAAGGGTTTTCCCACAAAATCTCCGTTCTCACGCCAAGGTTTCAAAGTAGCAACAATGAACTCCATTTTACAGAAGAAGGAACAGAAGCTCCAGGAGGCCACACCTGCCAAGGGCACACAGCTGCTAAGTGGCAGAGCAGCATTCAAACCCAAGGCTGTGGTTCCAGGGTCTGCGAGCTGAGCTCCTGCCACGCTGCCATTTGGGGAATGGTGGTTGGAACGTGGTGAAATGAGCACAGGATAAGCATGAAGGAAAGGGTGGGTCGCAGCAGGAAAATGGATGATTACAAACGAGCAGAAAAAGCAGCAAAATAACGAATCATCCACAGGTTTTCATAACCCAGTGGTCTTTTCCTGTCGCACTGAAGGAGTCCCTCAATTTGAGAAGTTATTTTTCCACTTGCACACATTTTAACTAGAATAACTAATGATGTATATACCTTACTTGTTCCCTTCTTCGATTTGAATATCAGGAATTTCAGAATCCCTCTATTTCCAAAGTCAAAAACATCAAGGACTTGAAAACACAAAATGAATGATTTTCATTAGTGTCTACTACCATACAAGGAGTCATCACTACCATTTAAAATAAATGTAGTTTGAGAAACTATGAACTGTATTTTAATCTTTTTTTGTATCCTTTCCCTACCACCTCTACCCCGACAGTGTAGAAAAATATCTAACACACATAAGCACTTAATAAATATACGTGGGTTCACATACACACTTTCTGTACCGAGAGGAAGAAATGCTTTTTTTTAAACAACCTGATTTTTTTCATTGTAACCTGGGTCATAACTTTCTCATATTCAAAACATCAGAAAAAGAAAACTATCAACAAGACAAAATAAAATATACAATCATTTCAGAAAACAAATAAAACAATATTGTTCATTTAAAACATGAGAAAACCAAGTTCTATTTGATTGTCTCAAATATATCACCTAAGACAATTATATGAGCTAATCCGGTATTCAAAAATAAGTCAAAAGAAACGGTAAAGAAAAAAGTCCATATATTTCAGGGTAAGGATGAAAATATAAGCGTTACTTAAGCAGACACCTTTGTATTACGAATTAGTCCAGTTTCTTACACCATAATAATTAGCAACCAATAAAGCAACTAAAAAATAAAGCAATGTAACTCAATTTTCACACGGAAATAAATTCCAAAGTTACAGTTTACCTAGAAGCAGAAGAGCAGAAAGAATGTTCATATCTTAACGTCTTCCCGAACTCCAATGTATTCAAGAATAAAGACCTCAGACCCAGGCAGGCCAATTTACCCTGCAAAATTTTCCCGAAAAACAGTACGGCTGAAAAGCGGCTCTCCTAAAACAGAAGGTACTTTCAGAAGAGTTATATAAGCGAAACACACAGGCCAATTGAGTGATGCGGAAACCACCTCATGCAAGAGAAAGCCAGCAAACACAAGTAACCCACGTTCACGTCTCAGAACCTGTCAGGGTCTCAGAATAACAATCAAGGTTGATGGTAACATCCTACCTCTCCAGTGACAGGATGGAAAGTTTTTAATGAAAAGTTATAAACAACTAAATGAATGACAGTCCTAACTTTCTGGAAAAGATTCTTTTTAAAAAAACAGTTTATTAACCATCTGGAGAACCTTTAAACTTTACACAAGTATCTTCTCTTGACCTCTTTCCCTATTCTGGAAGGACAAAGTGAGTATTTTTAATTCTCTTTACTGTTAGAAGTGCCTATCATATGCACTAGATGTGTGCATGGAATATGTCACAGATTGGAGGTGAAATGGAGAAACTTGCTCAAAGCCTCTTGCCTTCAAACCACTTATTCCAAATGCCAAGTCTTTCCCACGTACCCCAGCACACTCAGAACATCCTGCTCTCGCAGCCACCTGCCCTTCCTTCCATCAGGCAGACAGTGACGGCAACGCCACCTCCTCACAGAGATGCCCCAGGCGGTGATGGAGGCCAAGCCCTTGTTTCCCACCCATCGGGGTGAGGGGGGAAGTGGAGGGCAGGTAGGTGGCAGCAAAAACACAATTGCCGGCATTGCCCAGATATTTTCTCGGCTTCAAGTACACAGCACCAGAAGGACAGGGAATTAGGGTCAGCCTGCTTTCCAGAGCAGGTGTAGGTTCATTCATTCACGTAAACATTCCTGAGACACCTCCTATGTGGTTGGCAATGCTGGTTCCCGTGATAAAGAGGGAAACAGATGTGGGTCCTGCTCTCAAAGAGCAGACAGTCTTGTAGATGGAAAAGACACAAGAACTGAAAAGTATGATGCCGCAAGGCTAGTGCAGGAGGGGAGCAGGTTCGGGGCACCCCAGAAGTAGAGCCAAGAAGCCCAGAGCCAGTTAGGGAGTCACGGAACGTTCCTGAAAAAGAAAGGGCTGAGTGAACCATGTGGAGGAGAAGATGGAAGGGAGGTGAGGAGGACAGTCCAGGCGGAGGGGCCGGCAGGATCTGGGCACAGAGCACAACCTGGATGTGCAGAGAATGCCAAGTCACTCGACAAGCCTATGGTGTAAAGTTCAAGGTGAGAGAGGGGCCCCAGGAAGGCAAGCGGCCTCCCGGGGACCCACCACTGAAGGGTTACAACCAACAAGGTACCAGACCAGATCTGTTATTTGAGGACAAACTCCCTCAGGGAGCAGTGGGGCACATAGATTTGGGGCCCAGCCTGAGCACAGGCTCCCAGTGAAGGGCAGAGTGCAGGCGGTGAGGCCCATGGACTGGCTTCCTCAGCTGTGCTTGCCATGTGGGGTTTCCCATGCACGGTCCCTGCTGCCCAGGGGCTGCATTTGGTACTGGGACCTAATCCCCCTACCCTCCCTAGTAACGGACACCCAACCCCCAAAGAACCAACTGGTGGGCCAGGCACCTCTGCTGCGCGACCTGGCACGAGGACACGAGCTGACCACTCACTGTCTTCGCCTTGGGAACCTGAACTAAAGATCCAGGAATAACCAGGAAGTATAGGAATCCAGGGAGAAGCCAAAAATGCGTCACGAGGCTTAGTGATTGCTCTTGTTCCTCACAGGCACAGAATCACAGCCTCCCACCACTAGGGCCAACGATAAAAAGACTGGGTTGTTTGAAACCTCACTGTTCACTGAAAGAACAAAGGCTTTGGGACCTACGTGCTTCCTCCCCATGGGGCCTTCTATTTCAGAGAGAAGCACTCCCCCAGCCGGGACCCGCCAGCCCAGTCACACTCACAGAACTGAAGGCTGAGGCTCACGAAGGCCAGCAGCGCAGCCAGGGCCAGCAGCAGCACGAAGCGATTGCGGAAAAGCATTATTATTTGTTTTATCTTCTCTTCATGGTTTCACCTCGAATCAGGAACACATCCTGTGAAGAGAGGAGAGGCAAGAAACATGTGTTCCAAGGTGGAAAACCAAGTTTGTCAACCGGAAATAATCTAATTAGCCCCATCCTCCGGCAGGGAAGCGTGAATCCCCTTCGGAGAACATTCCTGCGCCGTTGCTGATGTCTTCGCCCCCAAACTAGCCCAGCCGAGAAGGTGCCCTTCAAATTAACAAGTGGGAACAGTCTGTGAATGCTTCGTTTATCTGACCTCAAGAGAGAAGGAGATTTTACAGCATGGCCTTTCCAAAGAAAAACGGACAGGATGTTTATTGAGCACTTACAGTGTGCCAGACTCAGGAAGTCTTTACAAGGACCAGCAAATGCTCACCCCATTCTGACCCCCGACTTCTAAATCTTCAACCGTTTCTGATGAACACTTCGCTACAATGACCCTGCTTCTTTAACTTCGATCGTTACCCTGAATGTCAATCACTACCTCATGCCCCACTTTAATGCCTTTAGGGACAGCTGGGCTGTGTCGAGGATCTGTTCCTTCGCCAAGTAGGAACATCTGCTAATTAGAGACCTCCCCCGATCCTGGACCACTGGGCCTATTTCAGCTGCATCCATGGGTCTTCCTGCAGCCCCACTCACCATTCTAATTTTCTCTGACCATGTTAGAACTGTGCAAAAGGACTTTAAAAAAACGCTGAACGAGGCTCTAAATGTCCCTCCTGTGAAAAACGTGAATGGTTGCTATGGGTTTCACCCCAACAGTCTTAGATACCAAATTTATTTCCTGATTCTCATTGGGGTTTAAAATAGAACTTGAAAAGCACAGCCTCTTCACAAAAGGTTCTTAACCACAGCAAGATTATAACAGTTATTTCAAACCTGATTTTAGTGGCAGAATCTTTTTCTCCTTCAAATACAATAGAAAAGCAATCAGATAAAAGCTCACCTGCTAATGCGGTGAGGGCTGCACAACTCTATGAATATATTAAAAGCTACTGATTTATACTCTTCAGGTGAGTTGTTTGGTATGTGAATTATACCTCAACAAAGCTGTTAAAAAAAAAAAAAAGAGCACATGTGCAGGGAACGACGCAGGAGCCAGAGCCCTGGGGTCTCTTGCTTCCCAGCTGCCCTCCCCCAACTCACCCACCTCCACACCCAGAGCCCTACAAGGGAGTCTGAGAAACCACTCCTTTAAAAGACCTGTCAGACTTTCCATCACAAGAGAACAGTGGCTAAAAGACTGACGAAAATACACTTGCACCTCACAGTTGAGCCTGTACGTCCAGCGTCCGGCAACTCTGTTAACAAATGGATCCCAATTTATACCTTCAGATGAGCACTGCTTCTGTCCCTTTAGTCACCGCTCCTATCCAGGGGCCAGTACTTCATGTCCCAAGGTGATCTATCCTCCTGGGGACACTCCTCACCTCCCTGCCCTGGTGGGGACTCACCAGCCCCACAAGCTCTCTGGTGTTTCTGGCTAAAACAACACACAACCCTGGTTGATCCCACCCAGGATTTAATATATTTAGGACCCCAAATAAATGTTTTCTGTTTCCAAAACTCAAACTCCCCATGGCCTCCCCCTGGGGGTGTTTGCAAGGACACCCACAGACCCTGAAAGCAGCTCACCAGAATCTACACTTGGTGAGAGGCCAAGGCCAGGACTTCTGCACTGAACCCCCAAGGTGGCTGAGGTCACAGTGAGAGACAGGATGTGGGTCCATCTGACTGTGGCCCTGTAGCTGTTCCCTCTTGAGGCAACAAAGACGGTGAAGCCTTCATGTGGACAAACCCCAATCCCAGATGTAAAGCAGCAAGGCTGGGTGGCTCTGGGCCGCTGATCCAGGCTGGCGAGTTCCTTGCCTGGGGTGTCTGGGAGGCGTCACAGTCTACTCTCTCATATCCTCGACCTTGGGGGTGTCCTTGGCAATGCTCATCTGATGGTTCAACAGCAACCGTCCCCCTCCCCGACCAAAGGAAAACAACCTAAGTCAAATCCAAGTCACAGTCTCTCTACCCCTCACCCTGGACAGGTTCTGCTGCCTGGCCAAGCTCCGCAGGGATGAGCATGGAAGGCACCGACATTCAGCTGCAAACACTGGCCAGTATTTCCAAAATATACCCCACCCGGGTGGAATGTCAGCGTTCCCCCAGAGCAGCCTCCCCTGGGCAGCTTCCAACCTTTGCTCCACTCCTCCGGGAACCAGGAACTTCTAACTTCTCAAAACCATCCATTCCCTTAGGATTCCCGTGACATGCCCTGAGGACAGGCTTGGTAATTTCTAACATGCAAGCAGAAAATCGAAGCGCAAGGGCACGAGGTTATTAAGTGGTGATGACAAGATACGAAATGAGATCTGTGCCTCGAAAGCTCTTTCTTATGCCTTACAGTGTCATCCCCACGTGTCCACATACTGATTCGAGTTGCAACCCGTGTATCTACGCAGAACAAGTTAACTCTTGCCGTGCGCCAGCTTCTTTGCTACCTGAGGACGGCTGGCTGCTTCTGGCTCACCAGCCTGTGGATTTCAGAACCCTCTCACTAACGCAGTCGTTCCCGACTGGATTTATTCTACTTTACAATGACCTTCTTATGAGGGGATCCTTTTAATTTGGGGAAGGTGAGTGGGGTGTGTGGGTGGAGATTAGATCACAGAATGGGGAGAAGGTTCAGAGCAATGTCTCCTTTTGGGTGTCCCTGTTCCCCCCAAAATAAATATCCTGGGGCTTTCCTTCATGCCTTCCTGTCCCTTCTGTTATGCTACCACCTTCTTTTGAGGCTAATACCACCTTTGGAAGGGCTCCATTTCCTTTACACGAACATCTTCAAGTGCTCCTGCCCGGCAGGTGGCCTTTGGGGCCTTTCAGAGTTCTGTTAGGAGGGTTCTGCTTTTCTTGCTGCCTGAAGATGCTTCTCTGTGGGACCACATCGGCAGAACGTGCAGAGAAAGGGCACACGGCACTCTGGAGGCAGACAGAGCCGGGTCAGAACCTCGAGCTCGGCGACCATGGGCCAAGGTACTTAATCTCTCTGAGACTCAGTTTCCTCATCTGTAAACTGGGACTAATTACCCGGGGATGTTGTGAGGCTAAGTACAATCCTCAGCGTATGGTAGATGCTCAAAAGAAAATGATGGTCAGGAACTTCCCTGGTGGTCCAGTGGTAGAGAATCCTCCTTGCAATGCAGGGGTTGCGGGTTCGATCCCTGGTTGGGGAACTAGGATCCCACATGCCGCAGGGCAACTAAGCCTGTGCACCGCAACTACTGAGCTCGCGCACCTCAACGAAAGAGCCCGCGTGCCACCAACTACAGAGCCCATGCGCTCTGGAGCCGTGGCCATGACTAGAGAGAGAAAAACACGCACGACACAGCTAGAGAGAAACCTGAGCAGACCGCGCACCGTAACGAAAAGATCCCTCCTGCCTCAACAAAGATCCCGTGTGCCACAACTAAGACCCAACGCAGCCAAAAAACATAAGGAAAATAAATAAATAAACAAAATAAATATTAAAAGAAAATGTGGGCTTCCCTGGTGGCACAGTGGTTAAGAATCTGCCTGCCAAGGCAGGGGACATGGGTTCGAGCCCTGGTCTGGGAAGATCCCACATGCCACGGAGCAACTAAGCCCATGCGCCACAACTACTGAGCCTGCGAGCCACAACTACTGAAGCCCGCGCGCCTAGAGCCTGTGCTCTGCAACAAGAGAAGCCACCGCAATGAGAAGCCTGCGCACCGCAAGGAAGAGTAGCCCCCGCTCGCCACAACTAGAGAAAGCCCGCACACAGCAACAAAGCAGCCAAAAATAAATAAATAAAATAAATAAATTAAAAAAAAATGAAAATGGCTTCATTACCTACTCATGTTCTGTCAGTTCACTCTGCTGCTTCCTTCCTCCTCCTGGGAAAGAGGAAGAGTTTCTCAACCTGTTTGCTGGTTCCTCCAGCTATGTGAGTGCTAAAATGGTCACCTGTTCTCAGCCCCACCCGTCCCTCTGTCACTCTGGCTCAGATGCCATCTTCAGCCTCTCACTGTGGGCCTGGGATGCAGCCTTGCTGCCCGGGGGAAACCACCCACCACTGATTTCTGAGCCTGGTGGTGTCTCCTGCTTTAGCAGCTGGGGAACCAGACTTGCCTCTTGGTTGCCCTGCATTTGGGTGTGGGTGGTGAGAACTTTCTTCTGGTGCTGGGCTGGGTCTGACCTTTAAGCACTTCCTGCCTCCAGGCTCTCGAGAGATTTTCCACCACACTTACTGACAGATGAGGCCACTAGAACTGCCTCTTTACATGAGGGTGAGTCACAGCCTGGTTCAGAGTCGTCTTCAGGTGGGCATCAGGTGGGAACAACTGTTTTTGCTAAGTTAAATCTCAGGCTTATAGACAGGTTTGATTTGTTGCGGTGACGGCCCCCAGTCTGTTCATGCCTTTCTGTGCCCACGGCCTTGTGTAGATGCCTCCCAAACCGACTCTAAGCTTGGACAAGGTATATATGCTTCGGCCAATGGGACGACAGCAAATGAGCTGCAGACAGAGGCATGAAAAGTACTTATGCATTAGGGCTCGTCCTCCTTGGCTGCTTTTAGAACACCAAGACCACCGTGTGAAGACGCCCAGGCGAGCTGTTGGACGATGAGAGACCACATGGGGCCAAGGCAAGCAGTCCTGGCTGAGGCTCTCTTCAGACCACCAGCCTGCCAATCACCCCACACGTGAGCAAGGCCATCCGAGACCATCCGGTCCAGCCTTACCACCTGTAGATGCAGATCGGGAGAGTCAGCCCAGACTAAAAGAACTGCACAGCCAACCCCCAGATCACGGCAAATATGTAAAGGTTTTAAGCCACTAAGTTTGGGGAGCTTGAGATCTGTAAAGCAAAAGCTAACTGATCCAATAAAGAGAAAATACCTTGGGTTTCTACCAGGAAACTCTAAGCCAGGGTCCAGATCCCTATATCCTCATCTTATACAAAAGCTTCATCTCATCTACATTCTTCAATATGCTGAGGGCTTTTGGGGAAAGGAGCTATATTTAGTTTCAGATTTAAAATACCGAGGATATGTTGGGTTAACCAGATGGCTGGGATCACATGACTGCCGTAGTGCTTTTAGTTTTTGGGCTACTGACGTCTCCACGTTATCTGTGGCTTTTCATTTGATGACACAGGCCTCCATCAAAGGACACGCACCGTTTCCCCTTGATATGTTCTGGGTTTCTGGTGCCCCTACCTTCTGACTCTCCCTTGGCAGACTGCAAATGGCAAATAACGGTCAGAATCTCATTACTGCCACTGTGCTAGGACCAGCCTGGTGGCACAAAGCCTAGGGGCCGGGGGGAGGGGGAAGGGGGCAGCACATTAACATCGAACCTGGGATAAACACATACATGCCTTCTCCTGGAGCTAATTTTCCTAGAATACTTGGAAAGGAAGGTCACGCTCTGTTCTTTTTTTTTTTTAAACGGCTAAAGAATAACGATATAATTACATGGCTTTGAAGTTTGCATTTGCAGCTGGAGCTAGGACCCCAATGTGAGAACCCGGTGCATGGCTCCACCCTGGGGTGTTTCTTCACTTCTTCAGTGGAAGAGATCCGGGGAGTCCTGATATAGTGGAAAACATAAGGCTTCAGAGACCAGCATATCTGTGTCAATTCCCTGCTCTGCCGCTATTTTCTTCTGTGTCCTCCTGACAACTTCACTTTGCCGAGTTTCAGGATCCTGATCTTTAAATAAGATTAGGGATAAGAGCGTAAAAGAGCAGGAGTAGGACTTCCCTGGTGGCGCAGTGGTTGAGAATCCATCTGCCAACGCAGGAGACACGGGTTTGAGCCCTGGTCTGGGAAGATCCCACATGACGCAGAGCAACTAAGCCCATGCGCCACAACTACCGAGCCTGCGCTCTAGAGCCCGCGAGCCACAACTACTGAGCCCGTGAGCCACAACTACTGAAGCCCGTGCGCCTAGAGCCCGTGCTCCACAATAAGAGAAGCCACCGCAATGAGAAGCCCGAGCACCGCAACGAAGAGTAGCTCCCACTCGCCGCAACTAGAGAAAGCCCGCGCGCAGCAACGAAGACCCAATGCAGCCAAAAATAAATAAACAAATAAATAAATTTATTAAAAAAATAAAATAAAATAAAGAGCAGGAGTAAATATACTACGCAGAGCACCTGGCACACAGCAAGGATGTGCTGTGTGTGACCCCCAGCTCTGGAGGAGTCACACAGACCTCTGCCCACCAACTAAACACAAACAGTCAACCTTTCCCGGAGCTGCTGTTCTGCCCCATGCTGCGGCTACCCTTCCAAACCCTGGCCACGGGCCACTGCCTTATTCACGAGCCCAGCCCCATCCATCAGGGCGGGCGGCCACGTTTGCAGCCCGTTCCTGGCCCGCCCCACCATGCCGGCCTTCCTTGGGGCTGACTCAGCTGTGGTGTCCCGCCCTGCCACAGGTTTTCCAGCCTGGAACATCTGTCTCAGCTTCTGTTGGGCCCCATCCTAAGAAGCCAGGATTACCAGACAACGGGCTCTCTCCGTCTCTCTGGCCCAAGCTCCAGCCCCATTCTCCAGAGACCCCTTCTCCTTTCCCATCCCTAGCGAGGAGGCTCTCAGCCACTCAAGACATCAAGCATTCCTTGGGTCTCCTTCCGGTCATATTCCTGCATTTTCCCTCCACAGGAGTTCGGAGCACGCACACCCCTGGGATCTACTGCGGCTCCCCCAGATAACCCATTGAACTTGTCCAAGTCATGCCAAGAGACAGCCAGGACCGGGCCCACAGCAGAAACCCCACAGCCTGCTCACAGCCCAGAAAGCCAAGTCCACAGGAAGAGTCACTGCCACATCGGCAGGGTGAGATGCTGCGGGATGGCGACCTACTTCAGTACAGCTGAAGTACAGTACACCTGTACTTTACAGTACAGGTGTACTGTACTTTACAGTACAGTACAGTACACCTCTCCTAACCGTCAAACATCTCTCAGGTCCCATCACCTTCCATGCAAGATGCTCTTGACTCAATATGACATCATGAGCAAATCCAATCCCTGTAAATACTTCCGCGGAAACCACTGTTTCATGTTGCAGGCTGAACACATTAACAGTTACCTATCATCAAATGTCTACTGGGCCCAGCCTTAGTTCCCACTGCTAAACCTACATGGTGAAAATATCTGATATCCAGAAATAGAATTATTACTCTGAATCCCTGATGAAGCAGTGAGAAAGAAAACAAATAAGCAAACAGAAAACTCAGTTAACTTAATTCAACTTTACAACAGATTTGAATAGTGAAAGAAGATATTTTAGAATGTAATTCTGAAAAAAAAGCACCAGTAAATAGGCAGTTCCCATTATTGTATTATGGGAAATACCATTTCTGAATTAAGAGGAAAAAGGAATATATCAAAGGCATTTTTACAAGCTACCATTCTACCACCAGAGACTGCCAAAGCCCAAGCCCTGGCCTGATTTTCACCTTGTAAAAGCTGGAAATGCCACGTCTGGTGACTCCGGTCTCAGAGTCCCCTTCAAAGTGTACAGAATTCGGGGTTTGAAACATGACCATGACCATTTGAAGGAAAAATATGCATTCAGTTATCTCATATGTGTAGTTAAAATACCATTACCAGGAATAGAAAGACGGTATGAAAGAAAACGCTTTAGATGTATTCTATACTTTGGTATATTTTTTTTCGGTCTTAATCATTTTGGCCTAAGTAAATCCAGCATTATAATGAACAAAAAAGCCCTCGAGTCTATAATTGTGAACTAAATATGAACCAAGCAAAGGTAAAAGCTACATCTTCGTAATCCTCCCTCTCCAAGGTCCCCTCAAAGTGGAGTCTAATTGCAAAATCAAAGATGCTTGGCTAAGAATAAACCAACCTTAAAGTCTGATGAGTGAGAGCCTGATAGATTCCAGACCTCCTGGACAGCACCAAGGGGGCTGTGAGCTCCCAGCAGTCATTCACATTCCAGTTATTCAAATTCCAGCTAACCTGCAGGCTGGGTTCTAAAGGCCGAAACCGATTCACTCATCCAGTCAATCCGTTGATTCAAAACCACATATTTCCCCAAAGCCAATATGTGTTGAGCACCATCGAAAGTGCTGAGGACACAGGATACAGGACACAGTTTCTGCCATCTTGAAGCTCACAGCTGAAATGTACTTATGAGAGAAAGGATATGAGATCTAGGAATTGCTTTAAAATATTCTGGAAGGGGGAGCAGCGGGGGAAAGTCAAGGAGGAATTACTGAAACAAGACTGGCAAACTGCTGACAATTGCTGAAGCTGGGTGATGAATCCTAAGGGCACATCATATGATCCTCCGTGCTTTTGTGTATGTTTGAGGTTAAAAAAAATTTAAGTGTTAAGAAAAAAAAAAAGGAAGCTCACAGTCTGGTCAGTGGAGCAATGAGTAAATAGAACATCTGGCCTGTGAAACCAGTATCATGATGGGGGAGCAGAGCGGGGGAGGGGAGGGGACCCACCTAGGCCCAGAGCGGATGGTACTGTTTCCTGTGGGAGAAAGCTGGGCCCGAGCTGAACTCAATCTTCAAGAGCAGGTTGGAGCCGACGGGTTCACAACTGCATCTTAGGAAAACATGTGCATTTTAGGAACGAACCAAAGAAACTGCACTAAGGAAGACCGTCCTGACCCTAGGAGGGTTTGTATCTCTGTGTGAGAGGAGCCAGAGCGGGGAGGCGGATTAGTCCGGGCACCACCCCACAGCTGCACCTGCAGTGAGTCTGCCGCACCCGGGGACAGCCGGCTGCCCAGAGGCCCCACCAGGGCTGGGCCAGGGAGCCTTCACCTCACCTGGGTCTGCTCCTCCACGGGGAGCTTGCCCGTGACCCGGCGCCGACAGGCAGGTGGCTACAAGGGCCTCACTCCCCCCACCTAGGCCAACCTATCAATGGACCCCAAGGAATCCCACCACCAAGGGACTGGACTGCTCACCCACTGATGCCCACTCCCTTCCTGGAGTCCCCTCAGGGCCCAAAGCCACTGACCTCCAGGTTGGAGCAAGAGGAGGGGTCTGATCTCAGGAGCCAGGCCACCAAGCAGTGGCAGCTTGAGGGACAGGCCTACTTCGTGGACTGACCCTCATTTTCTAGGGCTGGGATTCTCTCTCTCTTCCCAGCACCAGCCTCTGCTGGGAATACAGGACAGGAGCAGGCCCTGAGGCCTCCCTGCCCCTCTCAGCAGGGGTGACACTTGAAAGGATGCTTGAGAGCCACGCAACGTGCCGCCCCTGGAACATTCTGCGCTGTGCCTCACACCAACCCTCCCGGACGCCTCTCTCACCCACATTACCCTCCTCCTGAAGGACAGTCTGTCTTCTACCTTGGGCTGGGGAGGGGTAGTGTAACCCAAGACAGCGTCATGCCCAGATGTGACACGGAGTGGCAACACCCACCTTCTTGGCTACGGGGTCACCAGTCGGGGGCGGGGAGCAATCAACGCTGCAGATCACGCCCGAAGCTGGCCCTGGATAAGGGCAGCATCAGGCCCAGCGCTCTCTGGCCCTGCTTTCCGGGCTCACTATGACCTGGCCACACCCCACAAATCCCACTGCAGGCCCCAGTCCTCCTTCCCACGACGTGGAGTTAAGTATGTGGGCTCTGGGGTCAACTGGCCAGGTCTAGAGCCCTGCTCTGACACTTCCTGAGCCACAGCTGCCCCATCTATGAAATGGGAACGATCCATCTCACAGTGTGTGTAAGGCTCACGGGGTTAATTCTTGTAAGGGACACAGCCCAGTTTCGGGCTCCTAATAAGCTCTCAGTAAGTGTCAGCAGTGACTTCTCTTATGGCTTTATTACCCACCACCCACACGTGGGGTCCTCACCCTGCTGCCGCCTTGTCTCCGTGCCCACCCTAGAGATAAATGCCTGCACTGCGGCAAACAGACCAAGCCAGTTTGAAGAGGTTTTAAACACCACCTGGTTCAAGTCCCCTGTCTGACCGGAAGACAGGCCAAGGGCAGGTCACGACCAGCACAAGGCTCCAGGCTGCTCAGGGAGCCTGGCCCTCCCGGCACGCACCCCTGCTTCACAACCAGAGAGTGGCCGCCAGCACTCCGCCTCGGTCACTTCCTTCCTCTTCACCATAGAGGGCACGTATGTGGCAGACACTCCTAACTGTCGCCCAGTGTCTATTCTCGCCTTCTTACTGGCAGAATCCTCTAGGTTTTAGCTGGACACGTGGCCACCCAGCTAGAGATAGCTATTTCCCAGACTCCCTTGCAATTAGCTGTCATCATGTGACCAGGTTCTGGTCAATGAGTTGTGACTGGAGGTAATATGTGCAAGGCTGGGTCAAAAGGAGGCTGCCTACACTACCCGGCTCTGCTCTTCCTCCCTCCCCCCACCCCCCACCCTGGCATGGTGGTGAGCCAGCTTTCTCGATGCCCATGGAGACAACATCCTTGTAGATGACAGAGAAGAACCCTGGATGACCCCACGGGTCATCCATCTCCTTAACTGCCTACCAGGTCAAACTGTTTTGGGAGAGAAAAATCAATCTCACAATCTTTTAAAGTCATTGTTATTTCTGTAATAACCTATATGGGAAAGAATGTGAAAAAGAATGGATACGTGGATATGTATAACTGAACCAGGCTGCTGTCCACCTAAGACAAACACAACATTGTAAATCAACTATACTCCAATATAAAATAAAAATTAAAAAGAAAAAAAAAGTCATTGTCATTTCTGCTAAAGCAGCCAGAGCAATCCCCTAACTAGAACTCACCACTAGCTCTAAAGAACATGGGTCCTCTCCATGCGGGCTCCCTCTGGGGGGTGTGATGAACAAGCACACACACTCCTGATTAATGGCATTAGGCTCATCACTGACCAGGCTGAACATCACTCTTAGACGTGATATAAATGAGACATGGCTGGGGTAACCTTTGTCCTTTTTTTTTTTTTTTTTTGCGGTATGCGGGCCTCTCACTGTCATGGCCTCTCCCGTTGCGGAGCACAGGCTCTGGACGTGCAGGCTCAGCGGCCATGGCTCACGGGCCCAGCCGCTCCGCGGCATGTGGGATCTTCCCGGACCGGGGCACGAACCCGTGTCCCCTGCATCGGCAGGCGGACTCTCAACCACTGCGCCACCAGGGAAGCCCCCCTTTGTTCTTTTTGAGTTATATTTTTTGTTTTATCTCAAACAATTCATATATCTATGAAGAAGGCTTGGCTGCAGGTAATAGAAAACCCTGCTAACGCAAAGGGACCCATCGACATTCTCACATGAGTCACAGTGCTAGGAACTGCTGCAGCAGGGTTGCTTAATTCAGCAACTCAAAGGCATCATCAGGAAGTCAGGATCTTTCCATCTCCGGGCTCTCTGCCATCCTCTGTGTTTGTCGTGTCCCTAGGATGGCTCCACCCAAGGATCACAGATGGTGACCACTCTCTAGGCACCACCCTTGGCAACAGGCAGAGGCAGAAGGGATGATCCTGCACATTTCTACTGGACGCCAGGATGCCTTTCCCAGAAACCCTCCAGCGGACTTCCCCAAACGTCTAACAGCCAGAACTGTGTCACATGCCCATGCCCCAGACTGATCACCGGCACCACGAATGGACCGCCGAGACTGGGTGAAACCAATCAGGATTCACCTCCTGGTGGAGGCCCATGCAGGGAGGGAGATGGTGAACAGAATCGGAGTTCTGTTAGGACTGAGGGAGGGAGGGGATGCCTGTAACAACCAACAGCTGGAGAAGATTTGACAACACACACACACACACACACACACACACACACACACACACACACACA
>NW_020838016.1:8563121-8578232 GCF_003676395.1 Aethalodelphis obliquidens | reverse complement strand
ACACACACACACACACACACACACACACACACACACACACACACACAATGACTCTAAAAAATTATTCTCAAACCCAGTCATCTGATGACAGTACCAGCCCTTTTCAGATCTAGCAATCAAAGCACATGTCGTTATAATTATATGTTTAACGAGCATCAGTTTGCTTGGGTACAACCAGCAGAGCAGCATCCCTCAGACTACTGACTACATGTTCTACTGACGACTTTTTTTCCATATTTCACACGTGCTGAAATATGCAGCATGAACTATTTAACTATCGTTTCTTTCCAAAAAGGATTTTGAGGCAGATAAATCTGCAGACTTAGTATTTTTAAATCCCTGAAATAATGAAGTGGTTTTCTTTGCCCTGCATTTGTGAGCTACACATGCCCACCACTCTTCCCTTTGAGGTTTTTTCCAGCTCGACAAAGGATAAACTTGTCAGGGCTACTGATGGTTTCTCAGGACCAGAAGAGACTGAAATAAATAATTCAGCAAGCCAGGATTTGCACTTTTATGTACTCTTCAGTGATTTTTTTCTTGACATTTGGTGAGAAGTCTGGGTGCCAGCCAACTTGGCTGCTTTGCTCTTTCTTAAGTTTTAGAAGCGTCACATCTGAAACCGGCATTCTTATTTTAGAATGTCAAGAGCAACGATAAGTACCTCAACAAAAAAGGGAGAACACGCAGTTGGCATGCCTTACGCACCACAAAGCCACTTAAAAACTGATTCTTTTTATTTTGCAAGCAAACTGTGTCAATTAAAAGTTTCTTAAAATGTCAAGGAAAGCACAAAAGGATTAAATAGGCAGGGCTGTAAAACTGGAACGATAAGTGATGTACAATTGAAGATTTCAGTGAGGAAGTCAAAATTTTAAAGGAAAAAAAAAAAAAAACCAAAAAGCTCACACTGTCCTGAGAATCTCAGCTGTCCAAAGTGAACCAGGCACGCCTGAAAGTGCAGGTTGCCAAGGCCACTTATGCTTTCTGAAAGCTGCCTTTTTTCTATGTTAACAGTGCTACGTGGAAATAGAATTTTTCTCTGGGTGGATACATGAATGGAGCGCTCATCCACGCAACGGATGAAGGCTTTTCTCCCAGGGAGGCCTTGTTCAGGCTGGGAGCACACTCACCTACAGAGCTTTGGCAAAACCTGTGCTCACTGCTGGCCCATCCCGTGACTCGGTCATGATGAGGCGGGGGGCCCCAGGTCCTCTGTGTGTCCACATCACTGCCAGTGCTGGTGGGCAGGAACTCCATGCCTCTAAAAACACTTTCAGAAAACTGCTGGGTGAGTCAGTGGGAGGCTGGCAGCATCAGTGTCAATACAGAATGAGCCCTCCTGCCCAAGGAGGTGGTCAAATGGGCAGTTACCTGCTGGAGGTGCTGTGGAGGGACTGGCATGGGTGACCTGTAGGAGCAGCCATGTGCTGAGATCCAAGGATTCTCTGATTCAGATGTTTTGAGAAACTCTCAAAACTGTTTTTTTTTTGTTTCCTTTTTTTGGTTTCTTTGCATGTATAAAGAGACAGGCAGAGCAAAAACAGAGCTAAGAACACGGTCACAGAGAATCACAGACACTTATCTTGGAAGGAATTTGAACTGTTATTTAGTCCCAGCTCCCTTCCCATAAAGTAGGGAATAACACTGTAATAAGCTCCATTTAGACTGATTCAGCTTAAAGCTGTAATGAAACACAAGCCTCAAGGTCAATGATACTCATATATATAATGGTGAAAAGCTAAAAACTTTTCCTCTAAGATCAGAAACAAGATGAGGATGTCCATTCTTGCCACTTTTATTCGACACAGTACTAGAAGTCCTAGCCAGAGCAATTAGGCAAGAAAAAGAATTAAAAGGCATCCAAATCAGAATGGAAGAAGTAAAACTGTCTCTATTTGCAGATGATGTAATATTATATACAAAAAACCCTAAAGACTCCACCCAAAAACTTGGAACTAATAAACAATTTCAGTAAAGTTACAGGCTACAAAATCAATATGCAAAAATCAGTTGCCTTTCTATACACTAAAAATGAACTACCAGAAAAAGAAATTAGGAAAATAATCCCATTTACAATTGCATCAAAAAGAATAAAATACCAGGAATAAATTTAGCTAAGGAGGTGAAAGATCTGTACACTGAAAACTATAAGACATTGATGAAAGAAACGGAAGGGAAAATAAATGGAAAGATATTCCATGTTCATGGATTAGAAGAACTTAAAATGTCCACCCTAACCAAAGCAATCCACACATTCTATCCAAATTCCAATGGCATTTTTCACAGAAATAGAAAAACAAGCCTAAAATTTGTAAGGAACCACAAAAGACCCCAATTAGCCAAAGCAATCTTGAGAAAGAACAAAGCTGGAGGCATCACACTTCCTGATTTCAAGCTGTATTATAAAACTATAGTAATCAAAACAGTATACTACTGGCATAAAAAGGTACATAGATCAATAGAACAGAGAGCCCAGAAATAAACCCATGCATATATGATTAATTAATTTACAACAAAGGAGCCAAGAATATACAATGGGTAAAGGATAGCCTCTTCGATAAATGGTATTGGAAAACTGTACAGCCACATGTGAAAGAATGAAACTGAATCCCTGTCTCATACCATACACAAAAATTGACTCAAAATGGATCAGACTTGAACATAAGACCTGAAACCGTAAAACTCCCGGAAGAAAACACAGAGGGTCAACTCCTTTGGCTCCTATGGACACCACAAGCAAAGGTAACAAAAGCAAAAATAAACAAGTGGGACTATATCAAACTAAAAATCTTCTGTACAGCAAAGGAAATCATCAACAAAATGAAAAGGCAACCTATGTGATGAGATAAAATATTTGCAAATCACATATCAAATAAGGGATTAATATCTAAACTATATATAAAGAACTCATACAACTCAGCTGCAAAAAAAAAAAAATCTGATTTAAAAAAGGGAGAGGAACTGAATAGACATTTTTCCAAAGAAGACATACAGGTACCTGAAAAGATGTTCAATACCACCAATAATCAGGGAAATGCAAATCAAAACCATAATGAGACATCACCTCACACCTATTAGAATGGCTATTATCAAAAAGACAAGAGATGACAAGTGTTGGCAAGGGTGTGGAGAAAAGGGAACCCATATGCACTACTGGTAGGAATGTAAATTGGTGCAGCCACTATAGAAAATAGCATGGAGGATCTGCAAAAAATGAAAAATAGAACTACTATAACTATATGATCCAGTAATTCCACTTCTGGGTGTATGTTTGAAGGAAACAAAATCACTACCTCAAAGAGATATCTACATCTCATGTTCACTGCGGCATTACTTATAATAACCAAGATATATATCTATATCTACATCTATATACGTATATTACATTTTCTTTATCCATTCATCTGTTGATGGACACTTAGGTTCTTTATATATACACACACACATACACAATGGGATGTTATTCAGCCATGAAAAAGAAGGAAATTCTACCATTTGTGATAACATGCATGGATCTTGGGGGCATTAAGCTTAGTGAAATAAGTCAGACAGAAAAAGACAAATATGGTATGATCTCACTTATATGTGAAATCTTAAAAAAAAACAAAAAACTGAACTCACAGAAACAGAGAACAGATTGGTGGTTGCCAGAGGTGGAGGGTGGGCATTAGACGAAATGGGTGAAGGTGGTAAAAAGGTACAAACTTCCAGCTATAAGATAAATAAGTTATTGGGATGTTATGTACAGCATGGTGACTATGGCTAACAATACTCTACTGTATATTTGAAAGTTTCTAAGAGAGTAGATCTTCAGAGTTTTCATCACAAGAAAAAAATTTTTTATAACTCTGTGAGGTGATGGATATTAACTAGACTTACTGTGGTGATTACTTAGCAATACACACATGTATCAAACCATTATGTTGTACACCTTAAACTAACACAATGTTGTATGGCAATTATATCAATAAAACTGGAGGAAAAAAGAAGATAGAATATAAATTGATGTTGAGTAAATATGAATGTACAGTGTTAAAAAATAATAAAATAAAATAACCAAAAGAAAAGAGAAAAAGGCAAACTTGAAAGTCACATGCTATAGAAGCAGAGCTTCCACAAGCTTGGGGCCCCAAATCTGTGTGCAACAGAGCTCCCACCACTTTCACACACCACCAACCTTGATACCATTGTCCTGGAACCAAACTGGACCATTTTTGTAAGGGAAAAATAATCTATTGTGTTACGCCACAGAAATTTAGGGGTTTATTTGTTATAGCAGCTTAACACTAATCCTAACAGTTACTTGTCCATATACATAGGCTTTTTAAAAATATATTTATTTATTTATTTATTTGGTCTTAGTTGCCGGGTCTTAGTTGCGACATGCGGGCTCCTTACTTGTGGCATGCGAACTCTTAGTTGCAGCACGCACGTGGGACCTAGTTCCCTGACCAGGGATCGAACCCAGGCCCCTGCATTGGGAGTTTGTAGTCTTATCCACTGTGCCACCAGGGAACTCCCATACACATAGGCTTTTGATAAAGATTAAGCAAAATATTCACGAAACACCTGAGTCACAGTAACTCAGTAACAGTTAATTCCTTTCTGCTCATGGGTCTGCTACCCACTGGAAAATATACCAATAAATTTTTTTTTTTTTGCTTTGGAGCAATCATTTTCTAGGAATATTTAAATGTACAGATTAGGGCTAACCCCCTAAGCTTATTATCAGGCAACATTTTCTGGAGAGTTCTGACTATTTACATCTTTAAATCACTCTGTCATCTGGAATATGACGTTTGCCTTGAACCCTAACTTGGAGCTGAGAGAGGGAGAGACCTCGGAACAAAGACAGCCACCTCACTCAGTGGATGGCAGGTCCTTTCAAGTTTTCCAAAGTAAGTCATACTTACTTGTACTTTACTAGGGGTTCTAAAAAGAAAAGTCAGCGATGCTTAATGAGAAACATGAAGGAAGAAGCTGTCGATGCAAGAGCTTTTGAGAATGCCGAGCACAGGGACAGTCACGAACCCTGTTTACTCACCAGTTTCCACAAACTCAGGCTACGTGAGCAAATACCTATTCTGTATTCTCACCATAAAACTGAGTTTCTAAATTGAGTTTCTAAGTATGTCTACTAAACAGGGCAAAGAGCTATCCTGTAATATTTAGAGCCTTAATAGTCATCTTCCAAAATCTGTGGCGTTATTCGTGGGGCACTATTGTGTGTATCACAGGACACCACGGTGGTGGGAATGTTTGCTGCGGATCGTGTTCAGGAACAGTGCTGTGAACTGTTGGTTACGGAAGACTGGCTTTGCCCACCAACCTTGTGATAACTAACCGCAGACTGCCCTATCACTAGTCTTGTTATGACTGATCCAATCAGGATGGAGATCCGTTCCTTTTTCTCAAGTTAGGAACATACCTGATGTCTTCCTTTGTAAGAAAAACGAACCATTCTAACAGATTCATTTAAAACCATGTTCAACCAAAACCCTGTTATCCCCAGAAGGACAGTCTTCTCTCATTTTCCCAGCAGGTGGTCATTAGAACTCTGGCACTTTAGTGGTTTCCCATAATGCTCTTGGGATGATGACCAAACCCTGCCGGCCCAGCCTCACCTCAAGCCCATACACGAGAGCCCTCCAGCCATCCTGGCCATGTCTCAGCCCCACAGAAGAGCCCTGCTCCTTGCAGACTTGGGACCTGTGTCCATGCCTGTCCTCTGACAACCCATTAGGAGGTGGGGCAGCTGGGCAGATGCCGGGGGTGCTAGTCCCACAAGGTGCACAACCCCTCACAGGAAAGAACCTGAGGTGGAGAAAACTGTACCTTTCTGAAGCTGCTCGGGCAGAGGAGGGAGGTGGAACCCCCAGGGGCCATTAGGCTGCCTTCTTTCGGGAAGACTCTGGTGAGTGAGCCATGGCAGGGAGGTAAGCTTGAAGCCAAGGCTGAAACGCTCGGGAGAGCAGAGCACGAGAGTGTGGTGGTTTTAATGCACGTCCACAAATTCTCTGTTACATCTCCCACCAGGAGGAGGTTCTAGGTCTTGGCAACAGGCGTTGGACTGCCTTGAGGAGTAGAAAGGCATAGAAATGATGTGAGCTGTGTGAGCTCCAACACCAGGTCAGAGAAGTCTATGCAGATCCTACCTAGCTCTCTCTCTCCTGGGTCACTTGCTTCAGAGCTCTGAGGCCACGACGCAGGAGAGACCACATGAGAGGGCACCCGGGGGTGGGGATGCCTAACAGCAGACATGTGAGTGGGGGAACGTTCAGATGATTCCAGACCAGCCATTGCCTGAATGACTGTGAGAGATCTGAGTGAGAATCACTGTCTGGGCCTGGTTCACCTCCAAACGATGAGAACGAGAGTAAAAGGAGGGTTGTTTTAAGCATCCAGTTTGAGGATGATTTGCTTTGCAGCAACAGTGAGCGGCATGAGGCTAGGAACTTTAGCCTTGCTCCCTGCTCTTGTATCCCCAGTGCTAGGAACGATGCCTGGTCCAGAGCAGGTCCTCAGTCAATATTTGTCAGATTCATGAACGAATGAATGAACAGAGAATAGGCTCACTCCAGCCACCAGCAATCTATCCTCCCTGCCTTCCTCCGGCCGGCACACTGCCTCTCCTGTCCCTCCCTCTTTCCTACCTTGCTGACTCCCAATCGGCCCTTGGATCACTTTCTCAGGGCAGCTGCCCTTGAACTCCCCTATCTAGATCAGCATCCTGTCTGATACTGTCAAGTCACCCTGTGCTTCTCCTTCATGACACTTCTCAGCACTGTCATTACATAACCAAGCACGCTGAAATCCCTGGCTGGCCCGCTGTCACCTGCGATTGACCGTAAGCCACCCGACAGCAGGGACGGGGTCTGTCTGTTCACAAGTGTGTCTCCGGAACTGGACAAAGCCTGGCACAGAGCCGGCTGACGGCACGTCAGAACAGTTCTGGAGAAGGACGATATTCAGCTCAGCTGTTTTTACTCACAATAGTTGCAACACCAAACATGTGGGGCTTTTTTCTCACACCAACCAATTTTCCAGTTCTCCGGACACCAGCTCTGGGTGTCCCACAATTCAATTCGCTTCTGACACTGACCGCCCAGAGTTAGCTTCAGACTCCACAGGTTGAAGGGCTCAGTCCCAAAGACTGCCCCACTTCAGAGGCCAGTCACAAGTCGTGGTCCCCAGGCTGCCCGCTTCTGTCCTGCTATGGCTACAAAGCCAGGGGGGTTCCTACAAGCCCCTACTTCAGGTTTGATCATTTGTTAGGACAGCTCACAAATCTGGAAACAGAATAAGTAACTCTGTTACTTACTATTGATTTATTATGGAGGATACAACTCAGGAGCGGCCAAAGAGAAGAACTGCAAAGGGCAAGGTATGGGGCAAGGGCACAGGACCTCCACGCTCTCTCCAGGCTTGCCACCCTCCCCGCACCTTTCTGTTTGTCAACCTGGAAGTTCTCTGAACCCCGCTGTTTAGAGTTTTCTATCGAGGCTTCATGTAGGTGAGAGTGATTAAATCACTGGCCCCTGAATGACTGAATTCAACCTCCAGCTCTCTTCTCTCCCCTACCGGGAAATCCGGGGTAGGGCTGATCATTACAACCCTTTAGTCATTTCTTGGTCTTTTAGACACAGGCCCTCAGCCTGAAGCTATGTAGTCTCCCCACCACAACCTGTCATCTCATTATCATAGAGACACTCTTGGCACTCCAGATTCCAAGGGTTTTAGGAGCTGTGTGCCAGGAACCTGGGACGAAGACCAACTATTAAGTTTTTTATGATACCACAACAGCCAATCCCATTATTAGAAGCTGAAAATTCTTAGAATTCTCATTAATACTGAGTTAGAATTGGCCTATAACTACTAGCCTATCCGCCATCAGGCTTTCCAAATCTACTCACACCCTGGTCATCCTCACCACACAGATCCCGGGAGACCCAAGAGGTTGAGTGTCTTCTCCAGGTCTACACAGCAGTCAGGGGAAGAGCTGGAATCTGGAACCAGCTCTCTGCCTCACCAGTTCAATGCCATTCCCATTACACTACACTGCCTCCTGGATATTTTCACGGATGTTAAACACTCTGTAACAACAAACAAAGCTGGGCGCTTTTTATAATGGAACACATGAAACCGGTGAGGCGTCTTACCACTGGACACATGGTATTCGATACCTACATGAAACAAGAGCTCATGTTGATTCCTTAGGCACCTCCCTGCCAAACGCCTACAGGGTGAGCCCCTGAGCGAACATCGAATTCAGATTTCAATTTGGCTCCAGTTTACTGGACAGACCTGTGTCAGTTCTCTACAGAGGGTTTCTTTTCTCTTCCTTGTCATTCCCAGGGTCTTTGGAGATCGAGGACAGAAATAAACTCCAGGTGATCTGCAATAGTTCAGTTAAGACACCACCCCCGAACAACTGAGCTTTTGAGGACAACGCAATGACTGGGAAAAGAAAATATGAAAATTTTAATGTGACTTAATGTGAAAAAGAAAAAAAGCACACAGAACCATGTACTGCATGACGCTAATATATGTGTATATGCTTGGAAAACTAGGATGGAAAGATATACAAACTTTAAAATGACATGGCGGGCTTCCCTGGTGGCGCAGCGGTTGAGAATCTGCCTGCCGATGCAGGGGACACAGGTTTGAGCCCTGGTCTGGGAAGATCCCACATGCCGCGGAGCGGCTAGGCCCATGAGCCATGGCCGCTGAGCCTGCGCGTCCAGAGCCTGTGCTCTGCAACAAGAGAGGCCACGATAGTGAGAGGCCCGTGCACCGCGATGAAGAGTGGCCCCCGCTCGCTGCAACTAGAGAAAAGCCCTCGCACAGAAACGAAGACCCAACACAGCCAAAAATAAATAAATAAATAATATTAAAAAAAAATGACATGGCATTTCTCACCCTTCGGATAGGCAAAAAAAATAAAAGATTGTTCATCTCCAGTGAATGCTAGTCTCGAAAGGGATGAGTTCTTTCACATACTGTTGGTGAGAGGGTTAACTGGAATGGAAACTGTAGAGAACCAGTGGTCTTATTAAAACAATAAACACACATGCCCTTTGCCCTAAGAATTCGTATTCTGGGTATCTAGTTCCCAAAATTGCTCACTTGTGTGTACAAAGCAGCAATAGGAATAACTACAAAAATCTGAAAACAACTGAAATGTTCACGTGTACAGAAATGGCTGGAAAATTAGTTTGTCCATACAATGGAACATGATTCAGCCTTAAAAGGAAGAGGTAGATGTATGTGTGGAGGTGGACAAACCTCCAGGAGACACTGCCCAGAGAAAGATAGATGAGCCGGTGCTGGCAGCAGCATAACAGATACAGGAGCATCTCATGCAGGTAAAATGTACATTTGCATATCTCAACAGACATATGGAAATTTTAAGACAACACGTAAACTTCTAGAAAAAGGTCTGGAAGGAGACAGCCCCCTAAATTAACAGGGGTGGACTTTTAACCTCTATTGTGTACTTTTCGATATCTACTTACATATTTAATGCTTTCTTTTTACAACATGTTGTGTACAAATTTTATAAGATTAGTAATGATAGAAGAAAATGTTATACTGCTAAATGAAAAAAGCAAGCTCTAATACAATTATGTTTGAACTCAATTATGTTATAAAGAAGATATGTTACCAAACTGGACTGAGTGGTTTGAAACAGGGATGGGAGTGGGACTTTTTATTGTTTCCTCTTCAGAACTTTGAACCTATTACTATTTAAAAAAAATAACACAAGTAACAATGAAAAAAAAAATGGAAAGAGGAAAAAAATGCCCTTAATGTTACAAGTGCTTATAGCTGGGATTACAAGTAATCTTAATTTTCTTTAAAACAAACAAATCTTGGGATTTCCCTGGTGGTCCAGTGGTAAAGAATCCACCTTCCATTGCAGGGGATCCGGGTTTGATCCCTGGTTGGGGAACTAAGATCCCACGCACCGCGGGGCAACTAAGCCCGTGCGCCGCAACTACTGAGCTCACGCGCCTCAACGAGAGAACCCGCATGCCACAAACTACAGAGCCCACACGCTCTGGAGCCCGTGTGCCACAACTAGAGAGAGAAAACCCACAGGTCACAACTAGAGAGAAGCCGGCGCACCACAATGAAGAGCCCGTGCCCCAATGAAAGATCCCACATCCTGCAACTAAGACCTGATGCAGCCAAAATAAATAAATTAATTAATTAAAACAAACAAATGTCAAGACAGAAGACTGGCTTACATTTCTTTAAGCAGGTGGTGGGATCTTAGAAGATTTCTTTTCTCCTTGGTAATTTTCTGCATTTTCCAAATTTTCTTAAGTAGACATGTCTTACTTTTAAAATCAGAAAAGAAAGCAAGCTGTAAAATTTATTTACCGTGCAAGGTGGGTACAGGATAAATTATAAAGAGACCAGTGGTTTTGAAAGAGTACCCCCTTTGAAAACACAATGCAACATGGAACTTGATGTGTTAGAAAGATAAAGGCAGAGTATGCTAGGAGGGGCCTCATGCCCCACTCAGCAGAAGCCCCATCACACTGCAGAATTCAGGGTTCCGGGAACACCATTAGGAAATGCACTGTACAAACAGACTGGGGCTGCAGGGGGATGGTGGTGGCTTGTGCTAGAATGGCCAGAGAAGGCCTCAGGGAAGCGGCAGAAACTGTGTTAAAACTAAAAGGGCAAGGAGGACATCAGCGGGCGCTCCTGATGTGAGCAGGCATTTGGAGGAGGGCGAAGGTTGTGGGCGGTGGTACAGAGCCGGCGGCAGGGCAGCCAAGTCCTCCCTGAACCGTCGACTGATGACAGGCTTTACGCAGCGACTCATCGGTGAACAGGTGGAGAACGGTTGGGACCAGACTAGGTTCCCGTAGGAGAAGGGAGCCACGGGAGGTTCCCGAACGCATCCATCTGCTGATGGGTACACTCCTGCATATTCAGCCTACCCTTGAGTTACAAGGCACTGGCAGAAGGAAGACAGACCACCTTCTGGGCCACTCAGCTCAAGGTTTTGTCACGGTTGTGCTGCACTTGGGCAGCGCTATCCTAGAAGTAATTCGTATTCCAAGGGCAACAGGGCTGGGAACCCCAAGCCGCAGCTCATGATACCTCCCCTGGGATTGAGATCCAGGCTGTAGCACCTCAGGCAAGCTGCCTTACCTCTCTGAGCTGCAGATGCCTCACCTGTAAATGGTGATTCAATTATTTATCCAACAAATAGCTACTGAGCATCTGCTGTATGCCAAGTACAGTCATAGAAACTGGGGATGAGTAGTGACCAGATCAGTCCAAACTCCTACCCGCGCGGAGCTTACATTCTAGGGGAATGTAAAATTCCCCATTCCTGGGTTTGTGGAAGGGATTAGATATTTCCTGGAAAGCACTTAGGGTATTAATGATTCTTCATCTAATTCCAGTGTGTGTGGGGTTTTCTTCCCCACAGCACCACGCGTTTCTCCAACACCAGCTGGTTGTTCACCCCACCCCCCAAGGTGCACCCTGAGGAGACTAGGATGAGCGAGCACAAGATACTGGTCCTAGAGAGCTGAGGTGCGTATCAAAGGAATGATTTTAACGAGCCCTGACCTTTGCATCTTCCCATATGTAGAAAAGCGCTAAATTCTTTAACTTGAGATGTCTGGTTTTCTTTAATTAACAGTAATCTTTTGATGTTCTGACTGCGTGATCTTTGTAGCAAAACTTCCTACATATCCCGGCTCCTCCCTTACCTCTGCAGAAGCAGTCTCTCAGAGCATCTGAGATGCTGTGTCCTGGACTTAAGTCCTCAGCTTCGTCTGCCAAATAAAACATAATTCTCAAATTTTAGGTTATGCATGTTTTTCAGTCGAGAAACTCAACTCTGACACCGTCTACCTGGAAATAGCCTCAGATCTCGCAAGTTATGGGCTTAATCCCACAAGACTGTCCCCTTACCACTTCAGATGCCAACCGCAAATCCAGGTTGTCACCTGTGCTTCTAACTGGCTACAGACTGAAGGTTCCAACGACCCCCCTCCCTTTGGGTTCAATTAATGTGCTAGAGGGGCTCACAGAACTCAGAGAAACAATTTACTTACTAGATTACCAGTGTATTACAAAAGGATCTGACTCAGGAGCGGCCAGATGGAAGAGATGCACGTGGCAAGGTATGTGGGAAAGGTGTTACAGCTTTCCCACTCTCTCCCACTCTCCCTACAACTCCATGCGTTCACCAACCTGGAGGCTCTCCAATCTGTGTCCTTTGGGTTTTTATGGAGGCATCATTGAGGGAGGAGATAGATGGGCCCCAGCTGAGCAGCCGGAATTTGTCTCTTGAGGACAGAGACTTCAAGATAAAGATAATTCTCTGCAGGAGCTGATCCCTGCTTGGGTGAAAAAGGAAGCCACATATTTCTCATTCCTGGGGTCAAGGAGACCTCCCAAACTACATGTGCACTGAAAGGTTGCCCAGGGGTCAGGGAAGGGAGGAGGTGCCAGCCCATAATATGTCCTGCCAGCCTCCCAGAAACCCTCACACTGGAATCCATCTTGGCTAAAAGATGCGCGCACACATTGGGCAGGGCCCTAAAATCAGATCAGATACGGACAACTAGCAAGATGATTGGCCCGGGGAAACCTGGAAAAATGCCCCATATGAGCAATTGAAGTCACCCGAAAAGGGCAACTCTCCCTCTGCGTCCACCCGTGTGTCCTTTTCCCACGTACTCTGCTTCTAATAAACACTTTACCTGCTTTACAACCTACATCTCTTTCCAAATTTTTTTTTCAAAGAAGACAAGAACCAAGGTCATCATTACATAGGCATAACTGATTAAATCATTGACCAATGGCAACGGACTCAACTTCCAGCCCCCCACCCCTGCCCAGAGGTCAGGGGTGGGACTGAAAGTTCCAATCCTCTAATCACAAGGTTGGTTCTCCTGGCAACCAGCCCCCATCCTTAGGTTCCCTGGGGTCTTTCCAAAAGTCACCTCATTAACATAATAAAAGACACCTTTCTGGTCTCCTCTAGGAAACATCAAGAGTTGTAGGAGCTCCGTGCCACAAATAGTGACGAAGAACAAATATATATTTCTTTTTATAAATCACAACATCCCAGGTTGTAATGTGATGTCCTTCTCCTCATTTTATTATTATGCACGTTCCCTATAGCACTTGGCTCCGAAAAGGTACCCAATAAACACCATAGGACTGGCCTACAGATTGAGATCCCTCTATCTGGAAACAAAGTGTCCTTCATTCAGCCCTGAGCTCAGACTAGCATGAAGCTTCCTCTCTCTGCACTCCGCCCCCGGCCCCCAGCACTGTCAATTCCACCTTAATAAACAGGGCTGGGAAGGGAGAAAGAAAAGAAACCACGCTTGCCCCCATGCGGCACAGAAAAGGCAGCTGACAGCTCTTCCAAACCCTGGCTCAGCCCTCATTTCCTTGGGGAGATGAGCAAAACCTTTCAGGCTGGTGAGAGCTGGTCCCTTCTCAGGTAGTGCTGACCAGAGTCTTCACCTGGACGCGAACCCTGGATGGACTGCCCTGTGGAGATGACTCAGCCCCTCCGGTCAGGCTGGCCCAGGGCAAGGCCAGTCCTCACTTGGTGGATTTCAGCATTAAACGTTCATTTCAATGAGCTCATAGGTGGGGAATCGGCACAACCAGTACATATTCATTCTCAGCCAAGTGGCCAGAAGCGTTGGTATGAGTTGAAAGGAGAAAAAAAAAATTGTAAGCAAACTTTAGGACGTTATCCTTGGGGCTCCAAGAACGAGCTCCATCAAAGATCTAGCTGGCGCGTATCTTGATACGTAGTGACAGTTTCCAGCTTTCCTCACCAACTACATGCTGGTGTTCTGATGCCAGCGTCTATTTTTATAGCCTGTGTCATGCAAAGGACCAGACGGGAGTTGGAGACAGAGGGACAGGGCACACGAGGCGAGGGCACAGGCAACGGGGCCCACATCCTACTCAGACTCCGACAGCAAACCCTTCCGAGCAGAGTCTAGGACAGCAGCCAAGCCCACCCTCCTCTGCAACTTCCTCCCCCATTACAGCCCAGACCTCGAGCTCCCTTGGGGCTGGGACTTTATCTGCCTCGTCCACTGCTCTAACCCCAGGGCCTGGAGCACAGGAGGGTGTAATGAGTGAACGACGCACGTCCCGGTGCCTCAACTCCAGCGCACTGCACTCACCGGTCCCCCCAACCCCAAGAGCCCCTTCCGCTGACTCAGCGTCTGTGCCATTTCACTCTCTCGGCCCAGACGCCTTCTTGACCTTGTTAACTCGCTCATCCTTAAACTCAGCTCAAATCCCACCTCCCCCCAGAAGCCTTCTCTGAACCCAAGGCTGGGTGAGGTCCTCCCACACGGGGCAACCACAGCCCTCCCACAACACTCCTCAACGCCACAGGCTTGTGTCAGCTTCCTCACCTACCTCCCCCCAGGGCTCGGTGGATGCGGAGCTGAGAAAGCAGCAGGTAGTCATTAGATGTGTGTGGGAAGAAGGAAGGGACGGAGGGAAGAAAGGACACCAAGAAGGATGCTGTGGATGGAGAAGCACCTGTCACTGAAACCTACGGCAAACTGAACAAGAACAGAGCACTGAAACCCAATAGATCAATGAACCACTGACCAACAAGGTAACCGGGAAAAGACAGCAGGAAGTGGTAGCGAAATACTTCTCAGTGGGTTTAAGTGGGAAGCTGAGGTCCCTCTGCTGTGGCCTCTCCTCCTCTCTGGAGGGGGGCTGGGTGGTGGATGGAGAGGAGGAGAAACGTTGGGAGGATGGGTGAGTGGGGGCACCTGGAAGGCTCATGAGCAAGCAGTTCTCACGGGCTCGAGTTCTCAGAGACTCCTCTGTCTTGAGGAGGCTGAAGGCCATTTCTTCTGGGGTAACCTCCAACTGCTGAAGGGAATCCACTAGGACTCACTCCCTCAAAGCTGTTAAGAACATGGCCTGAGGGCTTCCCTGGTGGGGCAGTGGTTGAGAGTCCGCCTGCCGATGCAGGGGACACGGGTTCGTGCCCCGGTCCGGGAAGATCCCACATGCCGCGGAGCGGCTGGGCCCGTGAGCCATGGCCGCTGAGCCTGCGCGTCCGGAGCCTGTGCT
>NW_020838016.1:8543301-8563021 GCF_003676395.1 Aethalodelphis obliquidens | reverse complement strand
AAAAAAAAAAAAAAAAAAAAAAAAAAAAAAAAAAAAAAAAGAACACGGCCTGAGTCAAGAAGGAGGGATAATGAGGACTTTCCATTGTCCTGTTAGTCCGGGTCCCAAAGACGGGAACAGAGGCCAGGATTTAAGACACATGATCTGGGAATAGAGACTATTTTTGGCTGGAGATTTCTTAGCACAGCATTTCTTTCCAAGACAGACACCTCCAGTTGCCCCTCAATATTCATTCCTTCCTTGCCAACAGAATCTTGATTTGGTGAGGGGCGGGGGAGGGAAAGTGTGGCAGAGATGGCCAGCTCACCATGAGACCCATCTCCTCTTCCTCCTAGGCACAGGGCTGGACCACATTTCCCAGCCTCCCTTGCAGGAGGTGTGGTCATCTGACTGAGCCCTGGCCAATGGAATGTCAGTGGAAGTAATCCTCCATCTTCAAGTCTGGCCCATAAAATCTTCCCATACTCCATCCTCCATGTCCCTTCCTCTTCCACTGATTGATGCAAATGAGCATGGCAGCCTTAAGAGCCTGGGTCCCTGAATGGCCTTTTGGAAAAGAGGCCCTACCTCCCTAATCAGGAACAGCCATTTTGGACTTTGTGTGAGCAAAATGTAAGTGTCCACCATATTTGAGTCATTAAATGCACCGCTGACCCTTGAACAACATGGGTCCACTTATAGGCAAATCTTTTTCAATAGTAAATACAGTACTACGTGATCTGAGGCTGGCTGAACTCACAGATGCGGAACTGTGGCTATGGAGGGCCACCTATAAAGTTACAGGCAGATTTTTTACTTGGGGCTTGGGGGAGGTCAGTGCCCCAAACCCACGCGTTGTTGAAGGGTCAGCTGTATTCGGTTTGTTTGTTTCAGCGGGGAGCCTCCCTAACTGCTCTAAGCAGCAATGTGCCCTGCTAAATACTCACATGGCCATTTTAACTGGGAGTGACCGTGTGACACAGTTCTGGCCATGGCACGTCCGAGGAGGTCTGCTGGATGTTTGGGGGAAGATGTCTGCTTTCCTAATAAAAGGTACCAATGTGGCTGGTGTCTCCTTCCTGCAGCAGCCATTTTGCCATCATGAAGAAAAGGCCAAGAAAATAACAGAGTGTCAGTCCAGACAGACATCAGCTGTTGAGACCAATGCCAGCAACCCCTACCTTCAAACATCTTGTTACATGAGAAAAATAAACCACTATCAACTTAAGCCGCTAAGGTAGGGTTTTCTGTTGCTTTGCAGCCAAACACAATCCTAACCGCTTTGCAACCATTCATTCATTCATTCACCCAACCTTTATTGAGGCCTATTTCATGCCAGTTCTTGGGCTAAGGATGAAGATTCAGGGGTGAGCTGGATGTAGCCCCTGCCCTCCAGAAGCTCCCAGTCGAGCTGGGGAGAAGGCCTCTGAGCAGACAACCTGCGTGCAGTGGGAACAGATGCTGCAGTGACACACTATGTCCTGGGGGTGGGGGGAGGGGGGCGAGGTGGGTGGGTGTGCACTGAGGCAAGGAGTTCCCCACTCCCTTTCTGGCACTGGGCACACACAGCAAACACCCCTCAAGCTATAAAAAAGCGAGTAGCGAGAACGTGCTATGCTCGGCCGAGCCAGGCAACTGCAAATACTTGCCGCATGTTGAGTCCCTAAACACCATCAACTGATGCAACTGTTTCAAGATAGTCAGCAGTCATTAGAGCAAGATGCACAAGAGGAGAACACAAAAACTCATACGCCGCTGACTCAGAAACGCTGGAAATTACGTGAACCGAGGATGAGGCGGGCTGGCCTAGATCATCGGGCCTGTTGATATTCGGATCTCCTAAAATATACTCTCTTTCTCAAAGACAGAGTCATGTTTCACCTTGAAGACAGAGCCCAAAGAATCAAACGTCTAAGCCATGACCTTCAACCATAAATGTCCAAGCTCCGACTCTCAGGTCTGTGCTTCCATTAAGAACCGTGAGGGAGACAAACTGGTGACAGAAGTCAACCCCATCTGGGAAATCAAGAGGCAACCAAACCAGAGAAGTCAGAGCAGCTAGGGAACAAACCGGAAACTAGAGAAAAGGTTTTCCTCCTTTTAACTCAATGCTGCCTACACACAAATGTTTTTTTTTTTTAACGAATGGCATTACTTGCCATTTCTTTACTTTCCAAGAATGGGGAAAGTGTTTTAAGAAAAAAAGACAAAGCCTCATTGACTTCAGACTCCAGAAGTTTAAAAATGAATAAAATAAGCAGGCTCTCCAATAAGAGAAGTGATTATCAGGTTTCCAGTCTGACTGCTGTTTCATGAGTACAAAGAACTCCAGTGCAGAGCAGCGGGTGTGCTAATCACGCAGGGCAGAGGAGCGCTCGAGTTCTGAGGCAGCAATCACAGGTTTCTCTAGTCCTCAGCCCGCCGCTGGGGGCCGCCGCAGGATGGCAAGGGCTTGGCTGGGCAGGCTGCCACACTGGAGTTTCTTTGTAGGACACGTGGAGCAAGGAAGGGTGAGGTCTGAGGTGGAAGGACCTCCCTTTCCAGGACCTGTTATTAAACCCAAGCCTATCAACAGTTTCCCAGAGACCTTCAGATGAAGAAGATTCCAGCTATGGCAGACACAGGACACATGATAGTGTTAAAGAGAAAACCACAGGCCCAAAGTGGCATCACTTGCGTTAAAACCCATGATACCAAACCTAGTTTTATTACCTAACCTAATTGCAGCTTCAGCCTTCCCCAGAAATGCAATCTTAATTGGCCAGTCTGGAATTTTCTGGCCAGCACCAATGAAATAATCTGTCACATGGGTCCTCTCTATCCCCCCGCATCCCCCAAAGGAAGTAGAGGTAAACGACATGATAGACCCTTGCCCCTCACCCAGAAGGTGACCTGGCCTGAAGCAACCCTTGACTTTCTTTTACTGATAGCCTCCTTGCCCCTCCCTCCTTCTATTTAGTGCAGCCCCTCAGAGGGGGCTTCTACTTACAAGATGGGATGCTGCCCAATTCACGACTCGTTGAATAAAGCCAATTAGATCTTCACATTTACTCGGTTGGATTTTGTGTGCGAGCGGTAGTCTGGCCTCTGCCTCAGGTTAGTCCCCTACCCGCCCTCGGGAGCAGCTGTGCCATTCCTCACTCAGAGAACTGGGTCTCTGATAGAATCGTGGGCTTCCAGGGCTGCTAGAGAGCCAGCCCAGAACAGTGGTCAGGGCATCTGGTGCTGTCGACCAGGACCAAGAACAGCGCTGGCAAACCAGGTGAGTAAACACTGGGTTTACAGTCTCGTATCACGCTTCCCACTAACAACCTGAGGCCGAGAGTGATAGTTAAAACGTGAACAACCAGCGTGTGTCAGACACAGACCAGTCAAATGAGTGCCTGTCTTCAAGAGTTGGCAAGGCCACGTCACCACTGTGTACCCGCTGAAGACCATCTGCTAGCCCCCGCCACCACCCCCAGTCATGGTGAACCCTTCATAGGCTACACCCTAGCCTCTCATGGCCATAAAAGGTGGCCTGGAGCCAGGTGCGTGCCTGGGAAATGCCTGCGCTATTATTCCTGTCCTTCGCTGTGAACTTAAGCGTGATATCCTCCGTTCCATGAGGACAGAGGCTATGTGTATCTTACCCGTCATCCTACACCCACCATCTCAGTGCAGTTGGTTGGTACCAAAAATGTTTTTTGGATGAATATGTTAAGGAATGAATGAATAGTAAAAAACAAACAAACAAAAAACAGCTAACATTTAAGCATGCACTATGTGTTCTAAGTCCTTGTCATGCACTATCTCATTTCAGCTTCACAACAATACCATGAAGTAAGTTTTATCATCACCTCCATTTCACAAAAGAGAAGAAACCAAGGCATAGAGAGGTTAAGTAGCTTGTCCAAGGGTACAAGCTTAATAATGATAAATCCAGGATTTAAAGCCAATCTGGCTTCAGAGCCTACACGCTGAACCACTACACTGTGCTGAGGACACAGTCACAGGAACTTTTGTATTAGGAAGTCATCAAAAGAGAACCTCTGTACAACATTGTAAATCAATTATACTTCGATTAAAAAAATTAAATTAAAATCAAAAGAGAGAACCTCTGACATCCACAAACCCTGAAAAATCCTTCCAGACAGTTTCTGATGGCGCTAAGCATACACTGTTTTTGTTTGTTCGGCTCATTGTAAAGATGTTCTGTAATTTTCAAATAACTATGTAACCACATTGAGTTATCAAGCAACTGTAGCAGGAAATCCACGTACTTAGTATTTCTCCACTCAAGAGACCTGAATTCTAGGGGAGCTCTTATAAAGACTCTGTGGTCCCATGTCCCCATCTCTAAGAAGATCCCAGACTTGCTAGAAGGACTGAACAAGATCATGGACATAGTTGCCTATTTAAATGGTAAGCTACTACATAAGCATAATATATGACCATAAAATTAATATATTTCAATAGAATGACAGACCAGAATTTCTATTACCTATCAATCTATACTTGTCAGAATTCTGTATTTGCATATACTTCTACCGTAGTTCCTATTTCTATCTCTCCACATTTCAGTAATAATGTTTACAGCTCAATTTATTGCTGTAAGACTGTGTCCCTCTGTTATCACTTCTGAGTTTCCAGACATTTCTACATCCCCTACCTTAATCCAACTGCTCCTTTCATTTTAGAAGCATAGTTAACAAGGCAGTAAATGTCTTATTCTAACTTCAAATTCTCCTATATTAGCAGCCGACACAACTAGCAAACAGAGCTTCATCTGAGCTTTATAGTTAAAAAGCTCAACATGATACTGCTCTATCTCTGAAGGCCTGAAGTTTGGTGTTAGGTCCAAGAATGAGGTGGGTCTAGAAAAGTAAGCTGTGGTTTCTGTTAGCTGGCAAGACACATGTCTCCATGTAATTGAGGGGTAGTTCAAATAGTATTCCAACTATTTGTAAATTGGGTGTAAATGACGAGTCTGACCACAAACAGGAGAGGAGAGGACAGGAGGGGGCAGGCGGTATCAGAACCCGGTGCAATAATTTTCATCTTAGTCTGTTCGTTAAAGCTCTGGTTTCTATGCTGTTGATTGTGGCTCTAAGGAAGTTGGTTATACACAGAGACAGAGAGAGTGGTAAGCAGATGACAAAAGGATGCCTCATAATACAGAAACATGAACACATACGTTGGGGAAGTGACTACGCAAATACACACAGAATTTACAAGTTCCTAAGTTGCTACCACTAGATATTTGAGTTGCCCAACCTCTCCTCCACCCTAGTACCAGTACAGAGGTGGCTCGATCAATGTGTGCAGTGCAGGAGGGTGGGGCAGAGGGACCAGGAGGGAGGGAGGGCGGGCCCGGAATGCAGGGATGAATCCCAGATACTCCTTGCGGAGTAGAGGATATGGGTGAAGGCTGCCTCCTGGCTGCAGGAACCACATAACTAGGCTCCTCCAAGTCCTTTCTCAATGCCTTTATTTTTTCCTTAATAAATTTTATTTATTTACTTATTTATTTTTGGCTGTGTCAGGTCTTCACTGCTGCGCGCGGGCTTTCTCTAGTTGCGGTGAGCGGGGACTACTCTTCATTGCGGTGCGTGGGCTTCTCATTGCGGTGGCTTCTCTTGTGGAGCACAGGCTCTAGGGCACGTGGGCTTCAGTAGTTGTGGCATGAGGGCTCAGTAGTTGTAGCTTGTGGGCTCTAGAGTGCAGCCTCAGTAGTTGTGGTGCACGGGCTCAGTAGTTTTGGCTCGCAAGCTCTAGAGCACAGGCTCAGTAGTTGTGGCGCACAGGATTAGTTGCTCCGCGGCATGTGGGATCTTCCCGGAACAGGGCTCGAACTCGTGTCCCCTGCATTGGCAGGAGGATTCTTAACTACTGCGCCAGCAGGGAAGCCCTCAATGCCTTTTTAATCATTAACATCCTCCATGCTCCTGCAATGTCTCCTCTCTTCATTACTGATAGCCCTGTTTCTTTTCCAAAGCCAGTGGCCTCCCTAACCAAGGCCCAAGAAGATTCGGAGCAGCCTCCTGGCTCTAGGGATGAAGGCTACTTACTATCCTGGAGTCTGCGGCTCAGGCCACCCTGGCCCTCCTGCCTTTTGGACTCAGAGCAGACCTACAGGTCTTTCCCGGTTCACGGGTGCCTCCTCGTGGCTGCCTTGCAGGATCTCCAGGTTGAGGGGCCTTAGCAGGCCCTACACCATCCGCAAGGCTGCCCAGCAGGCTCAAGAAGAGTGTGCGGGAGGCTGCTTCTGCCAACAGGCCCACCATCCTACCAGAAGGCAGCTGTTACCTCTTCTCCACCCCCTAAGTGCAGGGGCACAGACCCTCCCAGCCGCATCTCTTTTGGCCACCGGCCTGAACGCTCCCCTCAGCATCTCAGGTGTGAGCTGCCTCCCCCAGGCCAGATCCCAGACCCATGGCATCACTCAAGCCACCTTTTCCAAAGGGGCACAACCCTCATCCAAACCTTCAAATGGCTCAGTGCTCTCCCAGCCCTCAGCTGGCTTTCAAGGCTTTCTAGGAAGCAGAACAGTGGGCCCAGCACACCTTATTCCAGGTAACTGTGGGGCCGTTTTTCCAATCACAGTGACTTCGCTCCGAATGGCAACCCCTCCACCTGAATGTGGGCCCACGTCCTCATCCACCAGCCCAGAGCCTCGTCCCGGGGCTGAAGTCTACCTCCGTGAGTTTTCAGGACCTTGGCTATTCTGCTACCCTTTTTCCTAACCCCCTCCGCAGAGGAAGTTCTCTCTCTCTCTTCCTCTCTCCCTCCCCCCCTTTCTTTCTCACTCACAAACTGCAGGCATTAATTAAATGTCTTCTAGAAAACAGATTTTCACCAGCTGCAGTTATCCTGGGTATGAGCCAGACCTGGAGACACAGACAGTCCAGGTGAGGAAGATAAGCCCATGACAGCTGTGAACCTGTGGGCAGTGCAGGTTCCCACATCAAAGGGACATTCTGAATTCCAGCCCTTTCCATACTCTTGAGAAAAGGGGACACAGGTTGCTCCCACCCCTTTAGCCTCTGGCCGTTCTCTCCAGAGCTGGCCTTTGACAGAGGCCGAAGAGCTAGACTTTGATCTACCTGCCAGTGGGTCACGGCCACTTCCCACAGACAGAAACATCTTGCCAAAACACCAGCCTCCCTCCCCCGCAACAGCACAGCAAATCAGATTGCCCAAAAAGTGCAAGAAGAGGCGCTCCCAGCTCTCCCTGGTGTGGGCAGCAGCCACTGGAGGGAAGATGCTGTGGTCTGAAGCAGCCAGCAGGGCTCCGCAAGTGGCTTCCCCCACCATGCGCAGGGATGAGGGACGCTGAAGGGGGCCGCGGCCACAGCTCAGGGCCCTAGAGGCTAAGCTGTGGAGGACGCACCCCTCAGCAGGAAGCCTTAGCTGCCCACAGTGCCCCTCACCTCACCCTAGCTGTGGCATGAGGACAACTGCTTTGCTTCATGGAAATTCTGGAGTGCCCTCTGAGGTCAGAGACCCAGCTGTCAAAGCCTGACCCATAAATTGAGCTCTCTGCCCCCAATATACACAGAAATGAAGGTCTCTGTTGAGATAAGGTATTTCTTTAAAATCTGATAAATCAAAGGATGATGTTTTGGAAACAGTGCAGCACAATGGAAAACCATGGGTAATGGACTCAGCCTGGATTCAGGAAAGACACCCACTTCTTTACTAGACAAACACTGAGTACCTGTCACTTAGAGGGCGCCAGGCTGGGTCTGGGGCCACAAAGATGGTTCCACCCCACAGCTGAAGGTTATCCTGGGCAGTGGGGCATCTGACATTCAACAACTCATCACACAGCAACCTGGCGGGGGTTGAGGGGATACCCACAGGAGTGTGTAGGCACTCAGAGGGAGCCTACCCAGCCCCAGTGTGACCTTGGGCTAATTACTTACTAATTCACTACTCAACAGTGAACGAATATTGAGCTAATTACTCTTCGAGCCAATCACTAAAAAGAAAGAGTTGCAGATATCGCAGTTCCGCAAATGCTCCAAATGCAAGTGCTCCAAAGGTCAGGTGGCCCACCTAGGCCCTGGTGCCCAAAAGTAGCCTCCCAAGCATCATCAGTGAGGGTGGGCTGGCCAGGAGCTAATCTGTAGAAGAGACACAACTCCTACAAGCCCCTTCTCTAAAATAGGCAATTAACTTAATCCAAGACTTACTGAAAGCCAGGAGAAGGGATGGGGCAGGTTCATGCACTGGCTTTCTGGCTGTCACCCTGCATCTCCACCTCTCTCCAGGGAACACGAGGCTTTTCAAACCACCTGCTTTAGATCCTCTTCGCACAGATGTCCTGACGGGGCACCAACACCTCCGAGGAGGAGTTGTTGCCAAGCTCCGTCCGCAGTCACGTCACGTCTGTGAGGCTGGCTGGGCACTGCCTGCTCCACACTCGGGTTCACCCGCGGGCCTTCTGCAAACAGCAACAGATGTTCCCAAGTTGTGGAGCCTTCTTGAGGCTCCCTTGGCCGTCCACCCCACACTTGCCCATTCGCACGCGATCTGATTCCACATCTCTCCTGATTTTACTTTTCGAATGCTTACAAAGCATCCTTGTGTTCCCACGAAGGCACTGGCCACCCAGGCGGGGATGTCCTCCCTCCCCTCGAAACGCCCCGCTGAAGCGGGAATATATGGCTCCACATCCTCCGGCACTGCTAATCCTTTAACCACCCACACTTAACACCTTGAAAGACCGCTGCAGCCGCCAAGAAGGCCACCAGCTCGAAGCACAACCAATTTCGTGTGTGTAACAAAGCCGGCTTCTTTAAAAGACTGCGACCTAAGCAATTTCACGAGCAAAAACAACGCCGGGGGTGTAAACCACGCAGTCCTAACCTGAGCATCCTGGAATGTTAACCTGCGCACGCAGCGGCCCCCTCCGCTGGGCCCCGGGACTACCGGGCGCAGGTAGCTGCCGGCAGGAGCCGGCCCCACCCCCGAGGAAGACGGCAGAGAACTTGCCGTCACCGCAGCCTCCTTACCTGGAGACCAGCTGGCTCGCCACGGCCGGGGAAGGGGGATCCTGCGAGCTCCAGTTCCGGCAGGAATCAGGCGGCAGGAGTGCGGGGGCCGGGCAGGAGCGGGCTGGAGGGGCGGGACCGCGGATGGAGGCTGGCGAGGTGCGGGGCTGGAGGTGGAGAAGCAGGACGCAGCGCGGGTGAAGGGAGGCACCCACCGGAGGCTGCGGGGCAAAGGCCTGGGGAAAGGGCGGCGGAATCGTAGGCCGGGTTAGGGGGCGCTGGGGCTAGGAGAGGGGGCGGTGGATGAGAAGGCGGGGACTGGGATCCGGGCGCGTGGGCGTGGGGGAGTGGAAGCGAGTCGGGGGCTGGGGTTTGGGGAAGGGGCGGGGATGGAGGAGGGAGCTCAGTAACGGGCTTCAGACCCGGAGCTCGCAAGCGCGCCCCCGACTCCCCACCCCTCTCCCACCGGAGTCACTGCCCGGTCGTCCCGGCCTTGGCGCGTCCAGAGGACCCCTTCGGCCTCCGAGACCGGCACCCCGGGACACCCGCCCGCCTCGAGCCTCCGCGGGAGGCTCCGCTCAGCCTCAAAGGTAACCACCCCGACCGCGGCCCGCGCCGCGCTCACCGCCCATGGTCCCGGCCCGGCCCCGGCTCCGCCACAGCGCGCCCGGCTCCGCGCTCGCCGCCCGCTCCGCCCGGCGCAGGGGGAGGCGAGGGCGGCGCGCAACGACTTCGGGGCAGCGCGACGGTGCGCAGCGTCCCCTAGTGGCCTCGCCGCCCTCGAGCTCCGCCCCGGAGGCGGCGATGCGGTGCGGCCCGGCCGGCCGGAAGGGAGCAGAGGGACTGCGGAGAGGACACTTGATTGGAGGAGGTCAAACACAGGCCCCAGAGACGGGCCAGTCTTCAGAGATCCCAGCGTGCGAAAGTCATGGTCACGGGCACCCTGAGTGCGCGGGGACCGCGGCCACCTGAGCGCAGGGCCTCTGCGCGCGTAACAACGCGGGACTCGGGATCAGGGATGCATGGACGCCCGCCTAGGCCGGGTACACAGAAACGGCCCGGAGTCCTAGTGTGGGTGCCTGTGGACCGTGTGCCTGACCCGGCGCCACCCGGGGGCCGGTGCTGAGCTGGACGCGAGTGTTTGGGGTCCACCATTGCCGGTGACTGATCCAAACTGTCACGATTCTCACCACCTTGCCCCCCCACCCCACCCGCAGGCTACTCCACGTTTCCCTTCCGGCTCCCACCACATCCGGCCCTATGTGTCAACTCTAGACCGTCACCCTGCTGTCTCTGGATGGCCTGCAGGCGCCCTGGCGAGGTCGCGGCCCGGGCAACGTCTCTCCCCACCCCTTCCCCGTCCTGTGGTTCTCAGCGTTCTCGGAGCTACTGGAAGGCCACAGAGCACTTGACTGATTTCTGTAACTCCCTGTTAAGACACCCGAGAGACGTGCAGTTGAACTTGATATGATACCGTATTGGGGGTCATTTCTTTCAAATGTTGGGTCCCAGCTGGTGGTGATTCCTACCTGATTTCTCTGCGTGAGATGATCTGACCAACTGCGACTGTCAGACAGGACTTTGGTGTCAGTTCAGGAACTGCAGTGACCCCTACGTGCCCTAGAGCAACTGGTCTTGCGGAAAACAGGCTCCTAAGTATATTTACTATTGACCTCCCAGGCGCACTTTCTGGAGGAGTTTCTCACTTGGCCTCTGCTTTCACTCCTGTATTGATGGCTCCCTGATCCACACTCGACACGGAGATACTTTACCCATATTTCTACCTACTCTCTGGTTTTCTGCTTAGAACTTTCCATCTCAGTTCAGCACTCCCAGCACCAAATTCTATCTCTTGCCAGCTCCCAATTGCATCTGCTCTATGGTCTCACCATTTACGCAGCCCCCTGGTTTGCCTTCCTCAGCTGAAGCTCAATGTCCAGGGAGGCTTTGCTTCTAAATCCTGATAACCTGCTTTTCTCTCCCCATTTCTGGGATGCCACACTGTGCTCAGCTCCTTCCTGCCCTGACCACTGACACAATCCCTTCCCAGTCATGAACCGCACCTCCCAGCACAAAATCCTTTCACTGTCCACCTCAGCATGGCCCCAGACTCTACCACCTGTTTCTCAGTCCACCGCACCCCACCCCCACCCAACACCTCTCCTCCTTCCCTCCACGATCCTGCTGGCTGTCCTCTCACTAATTCCAGGCTCTACCCCTTCCCCGGTGCTGCCTCCCTCTTCCCTACCTGAGTTAGGGCACTTCCTGCTCTAAATGACAGGCAACCCAATTCACACTCGCTTAAACAGAAAGGAATTGATTGACTTACGTAAATTAAAAGCTCAGGGCACTGTCTGCTTCAGGCCCTGGAAACCAAAGCCTTCAAGGACTCTCCATCTCCCAGCTTTGCTTCCTTCCATGTGAGCTATACTCTCAGGCTCCATGCGAGACCCCAGCAGATCCAGGCTCACAACCTCGCAGCAGCAAGGCCAGCAGAAAAACGGCTTCTCTTTGCCCACCCTTCCCGCAGGCCTGTGTCCCGACTCTGCTTGGCACGACTGGGTCACCTGTCCATCCTGTTCTCCCAGACACTGTGAGCGCCCCCTCTCTGCTACCTTCTCATCCTCCACAGGGAACCAGTGCCTGCTCCTGGATCCCTTCTCTGTCACAGTGGGACTGAAGGTGACACGGGACACCATGGCTAACCATTTCCCCACAAAGTATACCACAATACGCTTCACCTAGCTGCAGCCCTCCTGTGTTGGCACGGGGTGTTTTGTTCCAAACAAGAAGTGGGGCACAGGCCCTCTCTCTTTACAGCTTCCTCCTCAGCCTATCTGGGATTTCTGTCTTTGTATCATACCCCCTCCGTAAGTCAAGACTTGGTACGGAGATGGCCGCAGGCCCCTCAGGGAACCAGACGTCATATTCTTCCTAGACTCACTCTCTCAATCTCTTTCCTCACTTTCCCTATTCTCTGATGGCTTAATCCCCCCTTCCGTTCTGAAGGAGGTGTCCTCTCCCTCCTCCCTGTGGATTTTGGGTTCGGAGCGGTACCCACCCTTCCCTGCCCCTGGGGCAGTAACACTTCTTGGCTGAAACTTAAAGGAGGAAGGGGCTACAGGAAAGAAAAAGATTTCCACAGGGAAAATATATATTGGGCAGCATCTCAAAACCGTTCCCCCCATTAAACCTCTTTCCTCTGTTGTTGTTGAGGTAAGATGGGGCCTGAAGCAGCTGGTGGCCTTCTGACCAGCACCAGGGGATGCCAAGCCAGAGCCGACACAGGAAAACAGAGTCCAGAGACAGGCAGCTTCCTGTTGCTCCTAAAACTAGGACCTGGATTTTTCAAGTACATGTCCAGTACATCCTTGCGTCTCCCCAAGCAAACTGGAATTGGTTCTACTATCACTTGCACCCAAGAGTCCTGAGTAGCACAAACCCATAGCACAGCTCCTGGCACGTTGGTCCCTGCCAAAGAGTAACCATCAGCATCTTTGTTCATCGGATACAGGAGCAAGCTATGCCCATCGATGACGATAAAACAGAGTAGAAAGGAAAAAGCGCAGTGCCGTTGGTTCCAAACCTTAGTCTCCCCTTCTATTCCCAGCATTTGTCCTTGCCACACACACATCTTGGCCCCCCAGGGAAACTCAAAATTTGTTCAAAGTCGAACCCTCCCATCTTATAAAAATAGTCCCAGGGGCTTCCCTGGTGGCGCAGTGGTTGAGAGTCCGCCTGCCGATGCAGGGGACACGGGTTCGTGCCCCAGTCCGGGAAGATCCCACATGCCGCGGAGCGGCTGGGCCCGTGAGCCATGGCCACTGAGCCTGCGCGTCCGGAGCCTGTGCTCCGCAACGGGAGAGGCCGCAACAGAGAGAGGCCCGCGTACCGCAAAAAAAAAAAAAAAAAAGTCCCAGACTCAGCGAAGTCATGAATATTCTGGCAGGCAGCACTTGCTGTCGTTTGATGCAAGCAGTCCCTGCCTGAGCTGCTGGGAGCAGATGCCATCTTCAATTCAGTTTCAACCCGTTGAGCAAAAAAAAGCTGAACAAATATTTGTACAGCCTCCTTTGTCCTGCACTGTAGACTTAGAGGAACAATGGGCTACTGCTCCCATCCTGAAAGGGTTGACTGGGGGAAGACAGTTAGTCTCAGACAGAGTCTGAGGTCACTTAACAATACCAGGGAGGCCCCTGGGGGCCCAGGTGAAGTGGTGTATTAGCACCAGGTTCTAAGTTCCAAAGGTCTGTGCTGCCCACAGCCCTGCCTTCCGACAGAGTTATACGTCTGTACAAAACATTTCTTTTGTGACCACCGCAATATCTAGATGACAAATGTTATTCTTAAGTTCCAGGTACCATGGGTTTTGTTTCTCTGATTATAAAAGTTCCCATTCATTGTGAAAACTTGGGAAAAGACTAAGTACACATAAAGATGAAAATTTTAATTATCTGCAATAAATTGGTGTCAAATAATATAGTAAACATCAAACTAAGATTTAAAATGAGAAGACTAATCCATACATGTTTCCATTTCACCACTGGCGACCCCAGGGCCTCAGGGATATAAATATCCTGCAAAAGGTTAGGGGTCATTTCTTAGGTTCTTTCAAAAATCCTGCACTCTCCCTACCACACGGATACTTTTCAAAACTGCAATCCTGGCCTCCCAGCTCCAGGGTGGTCTGTGCTCTATTATTTATGTGTGCATGATTCATTGTACTTGCTACCAGCTGCAACCTCTTTCCCCCACCCCAGCAGCCTTATTATACAAGCCCCTGCCCCTCCTAAGAGCAGCCAGGGAGCGCAAACTCCTTTTACCATCTATCTGGGTGAAATCTAATTAGAAAGGCAAATCTGGAAGAACAGAACACAAAATAACCACGTTAAATAAAAATAAGAGATGGCTTCAAACCTGACCTTGAGCCAAAAAATTCACAAAGAGGGGCTTCCCTGGTGGCGCAGTGGTTGAGAATCTGCCTGCTAATGCAGGGGACACGGGTTCGAGCCCTGGTCTGGGAGGATCCCACATGCCACGGAGCAACTAGGCCCGTGAGCCACAACTACTGAGCCTGCGCGTCTGGAGCCTGTGCTCCGCAACAGGAGAGGCCGCGATAGTGAGAGGCCCGCGCACTGCATTGAAGAGTGGCCCCCGCTTGCCACAACTAGAGAAAGCCCTCGCACAGAAACGGAGACCCAACACAGCAAAAATAAAAAAATAAAATAAAATTTAAAAATCACAAAGAACTGAAGTCATCTGCTGATTCATAAGGTCTAAATATTCATTTTTGTCCTCGCACCTCTGAGCCCAACCAAAAGATGTTTCTAAGGAGAAAAGAAACAAACAAGCACTAGATGAACTCACACAGATCTTATTTAGAAATCATAAAAGGACAACAAGGATTTCGGCTGTCTATTTCATCTACAACAGTGCCCAAAGTGCCAAAAACTGACGTATAAAAATTGGATGCATGGATGAATGGGCCAGGAGCCCATCCCTCTCATTTTACAATTAGAAGCCAAGCAGAAAGGAGACAGGAGGAGAGTGGGAATCTGGTGGAGCCTTCTGCGATCTCATGGCCGCTTGGGAGACCAAAAACGGGAGGTCAGTGTCCATGAGAGAAGTGAGGCCCAGCTGACACCCCAGACTTCCTGTTAGGACCCAAAACAGAAAAGATGGAAGCTAGGAAACAGCCTTAGAATGCTGAAAGGAAGTCATTGCCAATGTCGAATTCTATGTTCAGAGAAAACGAGAGACAGAGGGTAATCAATTTGCCCCAAATCAATCACAGTAATGGAAAAGGATGTACATTCTGCTATTATTGGGTGGAATGTCATACAAAGGCAAATTAATTCAGTAGTGTTTTTCAACTCTTCCAGATCCTCACTAATTTTTTTTTCTATCAGTTATTGAGTGGGAGACTTCCCTGGTGGTACAGTGGTTAACAATCCGCCTGCCAATGCAGGGGACACGGGTTCGAGCTCTGGTCCGGGAAGATCCCACATGCTGCGGAGCGACTGAGCCCGTGCACCACAACTACTGAGCCTGCGCTCTAGAGCCCGCGAGCCACAGCTACTGAAGCCCACGTGCCTAGAGCCCGTGCTCCGCAAGAAGAGAAGCCACTGCAATGAGAAACCCGTGCACTGCAACGAAGAGTAGCCCCCGCTCTCTGCAACTAGAGGAAGCCCACGTGCAGCAACGAAGACCCAATGCAGCCAAAAGTAAAATTAATTAATTAATTTTTAAAAATTATTGAGTGAGTAGTTGATGTCTACTATAATTACTATAACTGATTTATTTCTCCTTTCAGACCTATTAAGTTTTGCTTCATGTGTTTTTAAGCTTTTATTAGGTGCAGAAATGTTTTGGATTTTTATGTACACTTGATGAATTGCCCCTTTATCTCTTTATCCCTTTTAATATTCTTTGATGTGAAATCTACTTCATCTGATGTTAACGTAGCCACTCTAATTTTGTTTTGGTTAGTATGGTACATCCTTTTCCTTCCCTCTTCCCTTTAATCTATTTGTGTCTTTATATTTAAAGTAGTTTTTTGGTAAGCATCAAAAAGTTGTACATTGCTTTTTTATTCAATCCGACAATCTCTGCCTTTTATTTGAGGTGTTTAAACTATTTTTATTTAATGAGATTAATAATTTGGTTGGGTTTAATGGTATCACTTTACTATTTGTTTTCTGTTTGTCCCATTCTATATTTTTTTGCTTCTTTTTTGTTGAGTATTTTTTATTATTTCTTTTTACCTTCTCTGCTTATTTGTTATATCTCTTTGGTTTTTTATTTCCAATGGTTGTATCAGGGTTATAGTATACATTTTTAGCTTATCACAGTCATGCTAGTTTTGTTTTACCACTTGATGGTCAGTATCAGAAACCTATTAAAATATGCTTCGGTTTCCCCCTCCTGCTCTTTGCAATATTGTTTTCATACATTTTACATCTACATTTGTTACAAACTCCATAATACATTGTTATCATTCTTGCTTTAAAACATCAACAATCTTTTAAGGTGGTTTTTAAAATAAGAAAGAGGCATTTTATGCTTACATATGTATTCACCATTTCCGGCGCTCTCCATTTCTTTGTGTAGACCCAGATTTCCATCTATTATCATTTTCCTTTTGCCTAAAGGACTCTCTTTAACATTTCTTGTACTATACGTCTTATGGTGATAAATTCTTCCAGCTTTTCTATGTTTGAATAATATCTTGACTTCATCTTTGTTTCTGAAAGATATTTTCTCTAGGTATAGAATCCTAGGTTGACCGTCTGTTTCTTTCAGTCCTTTAAAGATGTTGCACCACTGTCTTCTGATCTGTATTGTTTCCGACAAGAATCTACTGTCATTCTTCTCTCTCCTCCTCTTTATGTAATGTGTCTTTTTTGCTCCTGCTTGCTTTTATAATTTTCACTCTATCACTGCTTTTAAGCAATTAGATGATGATTTGCTTTGATGCAGTTTTCCTTTCATTTCTCCTGCTTGGGGCTTAGTGAAAAACCTCTCCACCTGACTTTGATGAGGGCTCAAAAGAGTCCTTCCACTCTTTAGTTTCCCAAGAAACTAAAGCACTTCTTGGATCTAGCTGCTCCCTCAATACCAGAGCACCCAGTATATTCTCATACATCTTACAGGGAGCAAGGAGCTACACAGCCCTCACCCTCCCTCCTCTGCCCCTTCTCTCTATCCATCCTACCTGCCTCCAACACCCTATCCCACGCCCTTGGAGCCTCCCTGGGTTGCAAAATGGTCCAAAGCAGAGAAGCTGAGTTGAACCATATCTGGGGTGGAGTGGAAAGCAGTCCTGGGACAACTGGGGTGCTCCCTGCTGTTCTGGGGAACCAAAGGGGGGATGGACCCAAGTCCCTTTGGAAGAGTGAGAGGCCAGCATAAGGGCAGTGTGGAGGAGTGGGCAAAGAATGGAGAGGTTGCAAGAAGCCGCCACTCCCCATTCATTCATTTATTGAGTGCCTAGGACATGCCCAGTACTGTGCTGGGGGCCTCGAAGACAACAGTGAATCGTCACTGCCAGAACAGCCTCCAAGGCTTGTCTGGGGAGACATCTGGCCAAACAAGCAACAGATCGCCATGTGATCACTGTGGGTTCAGCAGGAAAAAATGTAATCCCATTTTATGTAAGGGATAAAAGTAATGGCTAGAGAGGTTAAAGGGCATGCCTGGGTGACCCAGCAATCTGCTGGTTGAGTTTGTATAACATCAAGGCCCAGGGTAGGTTTCCCCAACCCTCGCATCACTGCAGCCCTCCCCCACAGATCAAGACGCGCCTCGCAGGGCAGAACTGTCCAGCACGCATGTCATGACATCATGGTTCTTCACCAGGGTCCTTTGTGCAGGTCCCAGGTCCTTCAGCAGGGTCTGTACAACCCAGAGGCGGGCCCCATGCAGCTCCTGATGCCTCGCGTGGCTGTGCCTCGTCACTGCAGTAGGCCTGTAAGCTTCTCAGATGGTCACGGCGCTGAATCCCCCAGAGTTTCTCGCGATCAATAAACGTCTGCCGATCAAGTTCCTGTTCCTGTTCCTGTTCCTGTTCATGAATGGCAACGACTTCATCAGTAAATATTGATGGATTTGAGGCTCCTGCTCACTCTGGACAAGCCAGGGCTTTGGCCAAAGGAGGCAGAAAAGAATTTCCAATAAGCTGGATGTGTTCCAGTCTCTTATATGGACAAATCTGTAATTGATTCAAAGGGGTGTAGAAGGGGGGGGGAGTCTCTCTGTTGTCATGGTGACTCTGAAAATTTTTTTTTCTTTAACGGCATCCCAGACATCAAGACTCTGAAGCAATGGCCCTTTTAAAATTGAATCATATTAATAAGATCTACCCAACTGAACGATGTTTCTTTCTTTCTTTTTTTTATTAGATGCATTATTAACTTGGCTAGCAACAAGACCTCATAAATGCAAAGTGCCCATTCAAGAACACCGCTTCCAGCACAGAATAAATAAGATACAACTCATTAATTCCAGAGATCCTGGCGTATAAAGAATGAGCTCTGTGAATGGTGATCTTTGGGTTGTAGATTCTTGAAGGGCCTGGGTTGTGTGTGGGTCACTTCCCTTGAGTGAATCCTCAAAACCTGGGGCAGCCCACACAGGCTAGCAGACCAGGCCGGTGACAAAGTATCAGAAGGAAGTTGGGGGGAGAAAAACAAGTAGATTTCACAGAAGTTCTACATTGTGCAAGAGAGGAACTGCAAGAATATTGACTCTTACAGCTCTCCTGCCCAGTGCCATCATTTAACATTGGATTTAGTAATATTTGGCATTTATTGTGCAAGTAATGTGGTAGATAGACCCTAAAACGTCCCCCAGTGATGCCCACCGCCTGAGATTCACACCCTTGTGTCACCCCCTCACCTTGAGTGATGGCAGGACCTGTGACTTGCTTCTAAACAATAGAATAGGGCAAAGGGGATGAGATGACACTTCTGCGATTATGTTACCTAAGATGTAACTTCTGTCTTGTTAGCTGACTCTCTCCCTCACTGGCTTTGATGAAGCAAGATGCCATATAGTGAACTACACTATGGAGAGACCCCCCTCTGGCAAGCAACTGAGGGCAGACTCTGACCAACATCCGGAAAGGAACTGAGGCCCTCATTCCAACAACCCGGAAGGAACTGAATCCAGCCAACAACCACGTGAGCTTGGAAGTAGATCCTTTCCCAATCATGCCTTCAAATGAGACTCCAGCCCTGGCCAACCCCTTGACTGCAGCCTCATGAGATATCCTGGAGCAGAAGACTCAGCTAAGCCATGCCTGGATTCTTGACCCACACAAACACAGAGATAATAAATACGTGTTGTTTTAAGCCGCTAGCTTTGTGACGAGTTGTTGCACTGTAGTAGATAACTAATACAAGCCCCTACCGATGTCCTAAGTGACATGGACACACTGGTAGACAAGGCAGAGAGTTTGCTGTCTTCATGGACATTCCCTTCCAGTTGTAAATAAGTAAAGTAAATTAATAAATTATTAATAAGTAAATCAGTAAATTATTGCCATGAAGAAAAGGAAAGGTCCGAGTAGAGGTGACCTCAGGGTGGCAGATACTGACTGAGAAAGGGCACAGAAAATCCTTCTGGGGGCTGGACATATACTTTATCATGATCCGGCTGGTGGCGACATGAATGTATTCACATGTGAAAATTCATTGGCTGTACATTGAAAAATAGTGCACTCTTGGGCAATTTACTTCAAGTCACCCTTTTTCAACGTCACAAAAGAAAACAAGCTAGGGAAAAATAGGGAAAATGTTAAAGAATGCAGTTAGTCCTGAGCAGGGTATTCCTCGAATCCAGGAAGAACAAGTGTATTTAATATCTCATTCAGGCTGTAATCAAGCTACATTTTTCTTAAGAGGCAAATAGTAAATATTTTCGGCTTTCTGGGCTATACCAGCTCTGTCACAATGACTCACCCTTGCCCTTGCCCCAGGAAAGCAGTCACAGACAATAAATAAATGAGCTGGTGTGGTTGTGTGCCAATAAAACTTTATTTACAGAAACAGGCAGTGGGTCAGATTTGTCTGCAGACTGTAGTTTGCTGACCCTTGATCCAATCCATTGGTGGTGACTTTCTGGGAAAACTAGGTTGAGACCCCTTCAGGATTCACCAGAGAAGAGTGCAATGATCCATTAGTCATGTCTGTCAAAGAATGAAGATATATATATATATCTCGATATATATATATATATATATATATATATATATATATATATAT